>NW_005054297.1:14756158-14779483 GCF_000277835.1 Geospiza fortis
CCACTCCTCTTGTACTATCACTACATGTTCTTGCAAAGTATCTGCGTCCATCTTCCCTGCACATCCCCTTCAAGTACTGGAAGGGTGCTACAGGGTCTCCACAGTACCTTCTCTTCTCCAGGCTGAACAGTCCCTGCCCTCTCAGCCTGTCTTCATAGCAGGTGTTTCAGACCTCTGAGAATTTTCTTGGCTTCCTCTGGACATGCTCTAGTGTGTCCATGTCCTTCTTATTTTGAGAGTACTTATGTCGCATCCAGAACTGGATGTAGTATTCCAGGTGGATATCTCATGGGAGTGGAGTAGAGGGGGACAATCTCCTCCCTTGACCTGTTGGTCACACTTTTGATGCAGCCCAGGACACAGTTGGCTTTCTAGCCTGCAAGTGCTCATTGCTGGCTCATGTTGAGCTTCTTACCCACCAGTGCTCCTAAATCCTTCTCCTCAGGGCTGGTCTCGAGCCATCCTCTGCCAGCCTAAATTTGTGCTCGTGATTGCCCTGACCCAGGTTCAGGACTTAAGTTTCTGGCTACAAAAGGCCAGTCAATAGGCTGAAACTTGAAAAAAAATCTCCATAACACATCCAAACTATCTTTCTACTGTCTTTGTGATAGTTTCTATACATTATATTATTTCAACTGACATATTCCTTTTATAAGTTACATATTTAATATTATTCTACTGACTACCTAAAATATGCATAATAATGAAATAATTATTTTGCCTGAATGTTATGTTCTTAAAGCCTATTGAATATTGGAATTTGAGGAACTGCCAGGTCCTAACACCAGCTCTGCTTTTGACTGGGAATATGTAATTTCTCTGGTCCTATTTATTCATGCTTGTACTGATATTGTTATCAGAAACTCCTCTCCCAGACTGCTAAATTTTCCTAATAGTCCCCAAGCAACAAATCAAAAAATTCAGGGTGTTATGTGAAAAATATCATACTCTGTTTTTAACAAAAAGCTTCTAAAAAGAATATTTCTTGCAATTCTTATGCTGCCTTTTAAAACACAAATAATATACAGATGGATATAATTTATACAGAACAGAAAAAAATAGAACAAATGACTACTTATCTTAGTTCCCTAAAGAACACGTGAAGTGATAAAATCACAACTGTTGCATATGTGCAACAACTGTTGCACATACTGCCAAAAATGATCAAAAAACCACTGCCACATAATATGTGTGCATACAACATGGGGACTCACAGAGAAAGGCAAAGTATTACGCTTTGGTCACGGTAGGAAAGACAAATCTTACTATTTGTCATGGAGTAATGGGAATCACTGAAGCAGAGAATGAACAACAATGTTATCATGTAGATGCCATAGATTCCTCTTGACACAGAGCCTCCTCGTGCATTACTGAGTTAAGTCACACTCCACACTTTCTCTGCCTGCTGCAAATGTGGCCTGGGTGTAAATCCCAGTTGATGTCAAATGAGAAAGAGCAATTCAAATTAGACAAATGGCCCAAATTCAAAATACCCACTAAAAACTACACTATACTACTACAGAGCCCTACACACAACAGTTTCCCCTGTCTGTACTGAATTAAATTTCAAATTGAATCAAAGAGCTGTATACCAATGAATGAAATGTTACGCTTCCCCACAGTAAACAAATAAAGATTCATCAAACACATTGTGCACAAACATTTCCTTTGCATTTTTGATTAGTACAGCCGCACACAACCCACCTCCAACTGCCTTGGGATGACCAGAGAGTACAGCGATATCTAGCTGCTAAATTTCTCTTTTGTCTTGAAGAATTAGCGACAGTACCAGGGAGAAAACCACCCCTATTTTCAGTTCTCTTAACACTTGGTCTTTAATAATACCACAAGCCATTTTTGGTGAAGAACATGTTCCAAGAGGGAAGAAATCCATTCATTCTGTTTTAGTCTGCTTGTACACTTTCTATTCCCCCTGTACAGACAACCTTTACCTTTGATGCTCACAACTCTGTCCTTACTGGAGGCTAAAGTTAATGGCAATGGTGGGGGATATTATTTGCTTTACTGTTGGGTCCTACTACCAAGGGCCTAGAGAAAAGAACCAAAGAGTTCCTTTCTACTATAGGCGATAAGAACAAAATAAAGGTAATTTTGTCAGAGACAAAAAAACTCCACCAAAAACACAAACAAAAAACCCCACCTAAAAAAAAAAACCAACAAAAGCCAAACAACATAAACTCGAGTACAAAAGACAGTCTTCTTGCTACCTCTATTTCAAACACACATTAAAAGCACTTTAGTGCTTATACTGTGTAATATATATTTCTTCACTCCTCACTGAGTTTATGTTTACATTAGATTCCCTGTCTACATTCCCAGTTGTACACGGTTTTGCTTTCAAAAAAGTTTTATACTGAAGTGGAAAGGGACATTGACTTGTAAAATGCTGGGAAATGCACATCAGGAGGATGCATTCATGGAGAGCTGAACAGCTGGCCAACAGAATGAACACATTACCACAAGACTACTGGGAATCAGTGAGAGAACTAGAAAGCACAAGTACAGGAGGAAAATATTCTTTACTAGTTTTCCATTGCATCTGCTATATTTCAGACAGATAAAGCAAAACATATAAAAATCTCAAGAAACTGCCTAGTTTGTTTAGAGGCTAAATCTCTATTCTATAGCTAGAAATCTATATTCCTCTAGCAAGGAATATTTATCAAATTCATCTAAAAGGAAACTGTGATGTACTAATCTATTTTAAAAATCTGTCATCAGAAGATTTTTTTGTTAGTCATTGTTCTCAAAGTCATAACAATTATGTATCTTGCAACCAGTTTGTTTGGTGTAGAGGACAGAGTTAGACATTTTCACATTTTAAGTGATGAGAATGTAAAATGCTATGACTGTGTCTTTTATTTTGTACTTGCGCTCAGTAGATATGAATCTGCTACACTCCGGGGTACATTTTTTTTCCTAATATCTGAAAAATTTTCACTGACTATTGAAAATTCCAAAATACATTTTTTCTTTGTGAGTCAACGCATTAGAACTATAAAATCTGCCCTGCAGCTATCAAATCAGAGAGCGTGCACTAATCTCACCATCTGATATCATTCATCTCTCATGATTTATATCATGTCACTCAGCAAAGTCCCCTCAGAAGAATGCTCCTGGTCCAAACTAAAGCATGACAGTGCACAAACCTAACTAAAACCTGTTTCCCTGAGAACTGCAGCTCACATTTTAAAGTTCAGGTTGTTGAATAACATTCAGTTGAATGCTGATAATATAAGTTGTAATTTCCTCTTTTTGGGATTCTAGGTGGTTTAGCAGCAGCAGGGAGGAATATAGAATGGCTTAAAACTTAGACTTGTTCATTTTCACAATTATATGATTTTGCTGAAACAACAGTATCTTCCCTCACCACATGCAGTCAAATAGAAAAGTTATACAGATATTCCAAATAGATAGAATTAGACAAAATAAGTTTAAAATACAGATTTGAATTACCAGATTAAAGGATTTGGTAAGAATGTTAGTTAAAAAAAAATTCGCATATTGTACAATTTAGCTAGTTCAGAGACTCAGAATAATGAAAGCAAAAGCATCTTTGATAGGCCTGTTTAGGATTCAGCACCTTCAGTCAAACACCCTGAACAGAGTGGCAGGTAAAAAATGTAAAAATAGATAAGGCAGAAAAGCCCCTCCATTATAATAAGAACTGTAGATAGGGATTTTTGATTTTTTCACCAAATCAGGCCTCTGAATTGAGAGCAAACTTTTGACAACTGCCTTGAATACCAAGCTTTCTAATCACACAAATATTATTTTGGTAGATGGGATAAAAAAAATTCATCTAAGCATCAACTAAGATCAGCCCCCATAGTTCTTGAGGATTCTTGATGTGCATTAAAAACAAAAGCAAAATGTATCCACCAAATACATGAAAGAAAGAAACCAATACAGAAGCAACAAACAGAAGTTAAGCTTGTGTACTCTGACATCTGTTCCTGAACTCTTTTCTCTTTTTCTGTCTCCCACTAATTGTTTACTTTGGTTTCCAGCCTGTGTATTGATATGAACACTCAGAAGCGACATTCAGATTTACAGACAGGTTGCTTCATATTTTAAAGGACTAGAATTACTTCAAGAATCAGTGGGGATATTTTTGGTGGTGGTACCTTTTATTCTTTTCTAACTTTTTTCCCCCCCTGCAGTTGCAGAGCTGTGAAATTAAGGAAGTACATCTGTACTCAAAGTAAATAAATTTCTCAAGTGACTATTTTTTTAAAACTCAGTACTGTAATATTAATTAATAATGGAACTATAATTTTAAAACCTAATAAATGTTCAGCTATTAGGTCTATGAGGTCATGTTCCCCAAGTGACTCTTTAGCAACAGTGAGGTGATGTTATCAGAGGTCACAATCAGAGCTCAGAGTTTCACAGATGGTCTATTAAGTGAGCTAGAGCTACCCCTCTTCCGAGAGCACAAAAATTTCATAAGTTTTTACAACACTCCCTTAAAATGGAGGCTGGTGGAAACCATTGGGACGGAAAATCTGTTGCTATTTCAGTTGTGTATCTGGTAGATGGAAAATTTTTCAAGTCTACACAGATGGTAAATAAATTTCTGCTACATGAGGCAGTTCCTGGAATAAAGAAATTTTCTCAAATAACAAGTGCCAATTTTTTTTCAGCAAGACTTATTTTTAACTTTCCCAAGGACTTGTTGAGAGAGCTGGAGAAGTGTCCTTTCACCTTCAGAATCCTGGTCTAAGTCCAGAAATAGCTTCTAATGTTGTTCTCAGCATAGATGAATTTTCTTTACACTCAAAAAGACATTTCAAAGCAAAGATCAAAGCTCCACAATTATATGTTGCTGCTGGTAAACATTCCCTCTGAAAAGAGTGGCTAAAAAGTAAGAAATTTCCATTTAAACCCTAAGACAATCATCAGTGACTAACAGTGCTGACATTTAGGCTGTCATTATTATGCTTCATGAGGCAATGCTGTTGACACAGGAGAGTTTGTCCTCCATGAACTAGGCGTAATGGAAAGGACTGAAAGAGAGACCAGAAACAGGGACAAAGTCACTGCAGACTCCACCCACTAAAGAAGCAGAGAAAAAAAACATGTAATATTTAGGATTGAGTACAAATGTTAGGCAACTGAATGAATGCTGGACAAGAGGTCTAGGAACCACTCCTACTACTATAGAACCAGCATTTGAGAGTGCTTGGGACCACTCTCCCCTCACACCAAAGTGGAGCAGAGTCATGGAAATCACTCACCCGTTTCGCCAACAGCTTCATATTCCCTTCCTAATCTCTGCATGTGACTATAGAGCTCTGCTTGGCTGCTGCCTTGAAATCATGCCCTGTGAAACGATGACACTTGCAAGGAATAAAATACGCATTGTTTTCATGTCACCAAGTAATCTTTCCCTTATATGCACATTAGCTCCAAATGGCTAAAATTCTCAGTATTCCACTCAGGTTTGTACATGAAGTAGGGAAAAAAACCGCAAACAACAAAGCATTTGTGAAAAGGCAAGAGTAGAGGGAAGAATCAATGTTCTTAACGCCTTGATTAGAAGACTCTGAATGAAAAAGGATTTTTTTTTGTGTCTGACAGAGAGTATGGATGAACTAGTGGGAAAAAGAATTGTGGATATTCTAATCTAAGGCTACTGTTACCATTCCCAAGAGAGCAAAATTCAGGAATATATGTATTTCTTCTGAATCTGATTAAAGCTGGTTTCTACATTGTCATAACTATTCCTGGGCTTCAGTCTGCAAAAGCACAATCCATCGATTTAAAACATATCTTGCAAAAGAAGCTACAGTAAAAGTTAAAACACAACATTTCTAAAAGCTTAAAAAATGTTTGTGAAATGTGATAAATTATGAGTCCTGAAGAAGATTTATGCACAAGAATATTAATCAAGGTACTACAAGGTATTAATATAGAAGAACTTCCCAAATTATCTTTGATGCTAGTAATATTGAAAAAGACCTGGGAACAGAGTGGTCCACTGGGAGTCGTTTTCATAAGCTGAGAAATCTTCATGCAATTAAGAGTTGAATTCTCACTTTACATAGAAAATCAATTGTTTTTCACATCTTTATTTTCTAGTCTTATCCCACCTCTAAGATAGTCTCTCAAGACCTGTCTTTTTCCACTATCTCTTCTCTTATTTACTCTCTGGCAATTTTGCTTCCTATAAAATGCCAAAACAGTATAGTGTTCATTTACCACTTGATCATCTTGTCATCATCTACCAAGCAGTTGAGCATTTGTAAAGAGGTGAGTATAACATGCTGGAACAAATTCAGAAGATGTATTGAGGTGTAATATGCACATAGAATCACTAGTAAATCTGTGTGAGATAAATACAATTTGGCATTTATCAGAAGAAAAATATTTTCAGGGAATCTGGGTGTAGGAAAGTAGTTTGATTTAGATTACCAAAGTTTGGCTTCTGGCTGCGCTTTTTCATTTTCAGTGCAATAAATGTGTCAGCTGTTAAAATATTTTGAATCTAAAATTACATGCAACACAAGCCATGAGCTTTAGCACTGTTGATTTTTTTTTTTTGCCTTCATATCAAACAGCCATGAATCACATATCAATGATTAGTAGTGCATGCAAACCATCTTTTTTTTAAGAAGGTTGAGGATAACACCCAAGAGCTTAAAACACAGTGCAAGAATATAATCAGCTCCTTAAAGATCTTTTCTGTTGGGTAGATGAGATAATACATTATCAAAATATTCAGGATATTTAAAATGAACATTTGTTTATTTGGATGTGCTGTGTGAAAAAAAGAGGAAGGAGGAAACTTACAGAAAAGGATAAATAGACTTCTGTTTAACATAAATACATATTGTGTTTGCTCTTCTAAGCCTTACATACGGTGAGAGTGCAATGACAGTGCAAAACTTCAGCTATGACAGTTATTGCTGTAGTATTGAAGGACATCTTCATGTTGCAGTAAGCCAATTTCTCATTTTTTTTATCGTCGTGTGCATAAACCAAGTTCTTATGTCCATTGTTGTAAAAGCTTTAGACATCAGCTGTGACAGTTATGAAAAGCAGTAAGGATCTGGTATACATTTGCCATACATTTACCTCAGCATACACAGATGCTCACACATGTATTGCTGCCTAGATTTTTTTCAAAGGACGAAGAATATCCCTCTAAATTTGAATTCATAACCATTTTTGGCCATATCCACTGGAGCTTCGAATAGCTTTTGGCAGCAGAAGCAGTATTGTTTCATTTTGTAAAGCTATATTCGATACACCATGCGTATTTTCTATGGCATAAGCCTCCTTGCCTTTACAAACCTCTTATGTCATCTTTGAGAGAGAGCAGTAAAAGGAAATAAGCGTAAGCAACACATTTTAGGTGTTTTAATTGTAGGTATCCTTATGGTGCGAAGCAAAAGAAAAGAAAAACACCAAAAAAAAAAAAAAAAAAAAACCAACAAAAAACCCCAAGCGAAATAAAACACCAAGAAAAAATCCCCCAATAAGGTTTGCAGACGGCTTCCACCTTGCTGCAGTTCAGCTCACAAGAGAGGTTCTCCTCGGGAATTGGTCAGATGCCTGTGGACTAACCCACCACCAAATTTCCATGGTCAAGTACTCCACTAGCAGTGGCAAAGACTACATTGCTGTAAAGCCTCAGCTCCCAGAGCTGGCCAGGGTAGGCTGTTCTTCTCTATCTCCTTCTTTGACACAGCTACACAAAAAACCTTTTACTTTTAGCACAGGTCATGCCTGTAGTAAACAGCTGTGCTTAAAAAAGCTGTTCTGCCACTGCTATGGCATCAAAGGCTCTTTAATATAGGCAGCAGTGCTCTAGTACTGTCTTTTCTGATTACTGCTGTAAGTAATGTTTTTGGATGGAAGCTGTATGCCTCTTAGATCTCTCTGTTTTCACTTGAAGGTTAATTCAAAGTGAGCATTATGCTTGTGAAAGTGTGAGAGGAACAGCTCTAGGAAGCAAATTCCTTTTCTAACAATTTTTTTTATTTAACCAACAGAAAAGTGTGTTGTGGACAGTGATGTCATATAATCCAGGGTGTTTCGTCCAAGTGTCTTAACTCCCCTTCCCATTTGCTAAAGATTTTATGTACTATTCATTTGCTTCCCTCAAAAGTTTGATGTTAATTAAAAATCAGGCGTCATTTTAGCAAGTGGTCATTTGCCCGTATACCATGACCTACCACTGACTATTTATAGAGTGCAGACAGTAAATAATTGGCCAGTAAGGAGTTTTTAAAGATTAATTTTAAAAATAAAGCAGAAAATGTTTTAGAAGTTTTCTTCCAATCAGTACTGCAGAACTTGTCATAACTAGAAATCTCTGAGTACACACTGCATGAAACTAAAGCTCTCTAGACTGGTCCCTAGAAGCACATAGATGATTTTGGTGAAGCAGTAGTGTGTGACTACAAACTGCTTATAAATACAAATACTTTCATGACCATTTTAGGTAGCTCAGCTCCAAGCATAATTTGATGTGCAACAGTCTCTTGGTTTGCAGTCTAGACAACACTCCCTTGAAAATTTATTGCTGAACACTGTCACAAAAATGTGCCAAAGTAAAATTTGCATAAAGGTTATACTGTATTGGCCTGGCAATCATCCCATCCTGTTCTGAACTTGTTTTAAATACTTTTCACATTGTTTGAAATACATCATACTTCAGTCCAAACATAAAGGAAGTCTGTCGGAAAGCATTCTTTAGCTTCCCAGATGGAGATAATATTTAAGATACATATTTTTGTGAAAGTAATAGAGAAAATTCGTGGTCATGTTACCACAATAATAGGAGTGCTTTATGACCACTTTCTACTAATTACCATAGAAAATACATATAATTAAAAAATGTAAATCCAACTGTCACAGTCCATTTATATTTTTGAACCACATTTTCATTATTAAATGGTAAATTTAGAAAGCAAGTTTTCACTGCAGAAAAGAGAAACAAATATTCATGATGGCCAAGAAGGTTTCATTTTTTTTCAAAGAAATCCTACTATTTGTTTTGCTTCACTTGCATCTCTTGCCAGATTCTTCCCAATGCCTTCAAAACCATGACCATTTAATAGCAATGTGCAAATGCAGCAAATTCCTTGTGGTGAAGCAACTGTGGATTTCAGTAATAATTGCCCACTGTACTAATACTACAGACTGTAGCTCTGAGTTGTGGGGAGAAGTTAACCTTTCAAAAAACTGTTGTGGCTTAAGATCTCTCACCAATTTTTGATGGTGTTCACATTCACATTATGAATTTGGATAAACAGATCCATGCTCTTCTCTAAAACCTTTAGAAAGTTTGAGAATCTTTAAAAAACCTACATAAAGTTTGAAAATTTTAAGGGATGCAGAAATGGAACAAAAACAAATCCAAATTCCACACCTGATAAAATAGATTTCCACTGTTTGAAACATCATCTTTTAAAAGAGATAATCAGATTTCCAATATTTGTACTTGCCATTGTCCTTTACAAAACTAAGAAAAATAATGCCCTAGATTCCAAGATTATATTATCTATCTCTGTATATGAAAATGAAGTTACTCTGGCATAAGTGCAGGTCTGAACTGTACAGGAAATACAGTTAGAGAACCATATGATTTGAAGGGAATTTTACTATGATATTACCTCTATAGTAACTAGCTTCTGTTGTCTCTAAAGTTACAAAGTATTATAACACCCAAGGTCAGCAAGGTGCTTAAGCAACTCTAAGAATACAGTAGTTCCACTGACATCCATTAATTCTTCTTCAATATCTAGATCTAAGCAGCTGGGAGTTGGTCTTCCATGACCATAATGAAGCACAGAAACCTTGGTCTTCTAACAACCATCCAAATTACATTAATGACTGTCCACACTTTCAGAATTTCTAATGATCATTATGATTTTAGAGGACAGGTTTCTTCTCTGGTTGTTGGATTCCTCCACTAGAATATTTCAAGATGACTATCTTTAAAAATACTCAATGGGAAAACAAACTGTGAGAAGTGACTGCATTTATTTACCATATTTTGCAGAGGAATAATTAAAGATAATTGACTCGGAAAATCACCAACTTTTAAAACTGTCATCTTACTCTGACTGACATGTTTGCAGACTGCATCTCAGAAAAAGGTAAATTTAATTCCCAGCTGCAAAATCAGAATACAATAAAATGCATATTTCCATTTTTAATTAATATTACCTGCACATTGGTATTGTTTTTTTCTTGCTTTTATCTTCTATGCTTTTTTTTCCTATGTTGATCTGTCTGAGTTATTGTTGCTGTGTAACCCTAACAAGCTTACATCCTACTATTTATGTAGCAATAGTACAGTCTGGATCCCTATGAAACCACCTACTATAAAATAGAAATAACGAAACCAGTGTAAGAATCTTTAAAACTAATTTTTAAAAAATGCAAAAAAAAAGAATCATTACATTATCACAATTCAAAAAAGACAGAATTGAGGTAAAGGGAGATTAAGACTTTGGAGAGACATCCTGGTGACAGGGCTGGAAACTCTGGTATACAAACTGCAATAAAAGAAGAAAAATACCTACAATATTTGATATTATGGTTCACAAGAAGCCATAATATTAAGTGCTCAGATGAAAAGGATAATGCAATGAGAATAGATGTCACAGAAAGGGTTGCAGAGAAACAATTTCAGTAAAACAGGTACCTCTTATGGTTTTTTTTTGTGAAGCTTTCCTACTGCCTCTCTCATGTACCTTAGTATGAGCTAGCAAGCAAAGCTCCCTAAGTTTCCTGTGAAATTAGTTTATGGTGATACAAATAGAAGCTCCTGGAAGAGCCTAACTTCCTAACTTGCCCCAAAAATCACAGTCCAAGCATTGTGAAACAAAATGTAATTCTGATCGTAATGAAAGAGTCAGCCTTCACATCTCATGGACATGCATAATAACCAAGAGGCAAATATGGATGGAAAAGTCTGAATCCAAGTAAGTAATTTTTTTTGCTTTCTCACATTAGTATAATTGTTGAAACAAAGAAATAAAATTTATTGCAACAGAAGAGGAAACGTAAAACCATGTTTTAAAAGCTCACAGCTTTCCTGTGGGGAAAAGGCACTGTTCCAAAGACATGCATCATTCCAGGTAACCTTCTACCCAGGTTTCTTCTGACATTTCTGCCAGTCTCCTGTTAATCTTACTCTTTAATTAATTTTCCTCTTATTGACACTGGCAGCGTTGTTATGCTGACATTGGTTGCGTCCTTAAGCATCCCTTGCAAATCACACAGTACTTGATCTAGAAATCTGGATTAAAGTAGCAGCAATTATAATGAGCATTAGGAATGGCCCTGAGTATTATACTCTCTGCCCTTGCAAGAAAGACTTTGAGATTACATTATCTATTTGAAACTGGAAAGCTTCTAAGCAGACCGCTGTGAGGAACTACATTGTCCTACAGGAGAGAAATGAGCAGTCACAGTTGTTTCTGTAGCTGTTTTCTTCCTATTTATGTTGAATGATCTTTAGGAATAAAATTTTAGAGGAGAGGATGGTGGAAGAACAATGAAATATACAGAACAAGCCAAGATTTGTTTTGTAAGTGGAGTTTGTTAACGTTTCATATTTTTTAAACTTCATGGATTTTTATTCAAACTATTCAGAGACAGACTTTACAATGTTGATTTTCTACTCCTTTACTGATCCATCATTTAAAAGAGCATTTTAAAAACTGCATTTACAAAATGTTGATTATCACTGGCTGCAACAGCACAGCTGTAATTGTGCTTGGGAAGTGAATGGGGAGAACTTACTGGGAGACTATATGCCTCAACCCACCTTTTTATACCAGTGCTGAATAAAGTAGGGTTTTTTTGTATTGAAAAAGAACCGAAATTAATTTTTAAGAGTTCTGCTGCATTTGTGAACCTTCTCAATATGCCCTAGCAGGGATTTTCCTGTCTTTGCCTAAGCTTGATGAGATGAGCAGACAACATGGAGAAAACATAAAATGGAGCACGTACAAAAATTTGACAGATTCTGTATGAGATAATGGCCATTTTATTACATTTACAAATCAGTGCATAATATTTAAATAGTCTCCTTTTGTCGGTATTCTCTTAATAGCTGGTGCTCTTCTAGTTTTTTATAAAAATGCTAAAAGCTCTGTTGCTTTTTACATATGAAAATACATGTGAGCTGTTATGATACCACAAACACTACAGTTTGCTCTTTAGTTCCAAGTATTATTTCATGTACAATTCTGTACATTCTTCTAACTGTTTTAAAATCTAAATTTATTTAACCCAGGAAAGCATACAGAAGGGTCTAGCTGGTTTATCCACATACAGTTAATCTGTTTATGTTTCTGCTACTTGGAACCATTAATAACGATAAATTTCATGTTGTGGATGAACTGAATTGATTATCAAATCAGGAACAACAGGAAAGCTTGATTATTTTGTTTCTTTTAATTAGACCTAATATCATTAACTTCTCACAATTAAATTCTGGTCCTTCCTATTTCCGAGCCTTAGGAAGTCTTTCTGAGAAAGCAAAGGCAAAGAGGGTGCTGTGCTTTGAACATTTGAACCCTGTTGACTTGAGGGAGAAAAGAATGCTGCAACAGCTGGATGTGTTTGCAAAAAGCATCTTCAGCGTCAGTACATCCATCATGACTAAAGCAATTTACTGCAATGGAGTTAGTGCTGGTCAAAGATGCTAAACTTTAAGCCCTTAAGTCCTCGAACCTGCATCCGTCTGCAGAGCAAGCATATCAGATCCACACTGTCTATCACCTCAGCTCTGGTTTGAAGACAGCTGATCTAAAGATAAGAGGGAAGGTCATGCTCTATTGCCACAATTAAAAACAGTTTAAAATATGTTAACGAGGAACAGATTTGAAAAAGAATTTAGTACCAGCAAGGTCCCAGGTTTTAACTGTCATGAAAATGTCTGAAGATCAGCACCTTTCTATAATCACCCAAGGTGCTACCTGAAGATTTGGGTTCCCAAATACCTTTAGCAATTCATTTCCATGTGCCTTTTCCCATATTCTGACCTTTATGGGCACATGATTGTGTGCAACTATAATTGACATTGAGCATTAATCAGACAGTGGTGTGTTTTAGGCCTTAACTGCACTGCTTGAACTGCTGACCTTGAGAGAAAAGGTTTTATATGCCATTCCCAATCCCTTAAGTCTTCCTGTCACTGCAAAGCAAATACTTGGCTTTTATGGATGGATTCAGTTTCAAGTCTGCAGTTTTTCTAATGTTTTCTTAAAATTACAAAAGTGGCTTTCAGGGGAAGTTTGTAAACATAGGCACATTTTTTATTGCACACTATTACCAACACAGACAGGCTTTTGTAAAATAGTACATGCTTAGATAAAAGTGAGAAAATCCCTTATGAAGGAATGTTGCTCGTAGAAGTGTCCTGTGAACTTAGAGATAAATAATACCACAAACAATAGCAGATAATATCTCTTCGCTTTCGCTGTTCATGTTACAGTGATTGGCAAAGATTTCTTTAACCAAGTAGAATGAGGACTCCTTGAGATTTACAGACTCCATCCCCTTTTACATTACACACAATTTTGCAGTTTTTGCAGCTCAAACTTCCTTGAAGAAACTCTTGGTTTTGCTCCTTTTTATGCTCTTCTTGTTCCTGAGTTTTTCTCACTATTGTCTCTGTGGAATTTTTATAATTTGTCCTTTAAAATATTTAATGGCACAAACACAAATCATACACATATTCTTAAATATTATTCTATGAGTGTGCATTTAAAAGATGAGTATGTGACCTCAAAACAAGATCCATGGAAACTAGCATCAAATCAGAGCTATTAAAAACTATAGCATGCTTCATCTTGCTGATGATATGAAATGTAGACATCAATATCAACAGATATACTTTAAAAGAAAATTTGATGCCAAAGTAAAGCATCTGAGAAATTATTATCATACTCAATTAGTTCTCAACTACAATGTCAATTTGGTTCATTTTCTTTTTTTTTAAACTTGAACCATTTTCACTAGCATTTCTGGTACTGGTAGTCATATTTTTGTTTCTTGTTTGTAAGTCTGAGATATTCCTACTGTGAGATATTTGAACAGTTACTGCATTAACTATGATTGCATAAACTACCAAAAGAAGACTGCCTTGGAGGGCTTCTGAAACCTTTGGCAAAACTTGCTTACATTTTCTCACCATGTTAACCTAATATTACTATTACCAAAGGATCTAGACAAGGAAGCAACAACCAGCAGCTCAGGATGCTGTGTGGGCACAAAGTACTTCAGATATGTGAATTTGTGCTTCAGTGAAACAGCTACTGAGGCACTGCAGCTGACAGATGAAACCCACACAATTAAAAGAAACCAGATGTAAAAAAAAAAAAAAAAACCCAGACAAAAGAAGCTGGATGATGTCAAATAAAAAAAGGCAGAGAGAAGTAAACAATTACAAATTGGTTATTAGCTAGAATAAGCAGCATAACTGGGAAAGCCAGACTTTAAGATAAATTCCATAGCGCTACAATCACCACATCTCTTTCCATTTAAGCCAATGGGAGTTTTATTGCCAAGGAATCTCTCCATTAAAATTTTGTAATGATACCCTTCCTTACTCGGTGAAGACAGTGAAACCCTCTGGTTTCTTTAAAATTACAAAATATTGTTTCAGAGTCAGCAATACTTGTTTTTGCAAGAACATATGCTCATGGGGCTGAGCTAAAGACCAAAGAACTACTGCAAAATATTTCCACTCCTTTTTGTTCTCTTTTAAAATCTTGTTGCACTTTTCCCTTGTACTGTCTTTTTCAATAAGGCTTCTAAACCCCTGGACACAATAAGTTTTCCTAAGATGAATCAAATAACGATAGCAGCGCAAAAAAAAAGAAGACATATATTCATTTATCCTTGAGCAGCATATATTAAATATATAAAATAATATATATAAAGTGAATATAACGTACCATACAAATTCATAGCTCAGCAATTTTCAGACCTTAAAAAAAAGCTCCTAAAATTTAGTTATTGTATAGACATATTTGTCCTGAAACAGTTAGAACATCATAAATTAATGAAACAATCACTTTTTCTCTCCAGTTAATTAGGCACAGTATCACCATCATCAGAAACTGGGGGAAAATATTTGAAAAAACACTCTGCAGTCTAGAAGCATCCTACCTTTCTTTTGCGCAGTTTCACTTGATTGTCTGAATGTTCGTGTGTGGTCAAATGATTCCTTACATGTAAACACTGAAGATCTTCTGCTGAACTGACATTTGAAAGGCATTTGTTTTCAGGGGCCACTTGAGGTTCTGTGAAACCACTTTTATCCAGACCATTTTCCACTGCTGGGATGCAAGAGCAAGGAGGAGATTGCATAAGGCCATTGCTGGGTTGCACTGCTGAGCAGAGCTGTCCATCACTACTGGCGTATGATTCAGAAGAAATCCCACTCTCTACCACATTGCACTCAGACTTTCCAAGCCCATCTTTGAAAGCATCAGATTTCCGGCGCTGTTGTGCAATTACAGCAGTATGAAGCAGCTGCTTCCCAGACATAATAACTTCTTTCACATTTGGAGAATTGATACAATTTTCCTTCTCTACGTCTACTACTTCATTTAAGACTTCATAATTACAAAGCTCCAGGCTTTGGCCAATACTGCCACAAACATCTTCTTTCCTCTCCTCTTTAGGTTCCTCACTTATATCTCCACTGATTCCAGATGATTCATCTGCCTTGTTACCCTCTGTTATTGGTACCATCTGTGTTAAGGAGCCTGCTCCATTTAAGCTGTGCCCTTCATCCTTGGGTTCACTTCCTACAGCAGTGATGTGGTAATTAACACTATCCAGGCTGAGTGCAGTATAGTCATCATTGTCATCAGACACATGGACTAGAGTTTCTGTGCTCGCCTCCAGAAAATGTTTCTCGTCCTCATGGTTGTCATTTTCATCCACCTCCTTTGAAACATTTCCCAGCTGCTTTTCAGGGAAGCCAGTCACCTCTCCACTATAGCAGCACTCTGGAAATGAAGCACATTTTTCTTTCCGGTCCATGCTCAAAACCTCATCTTTTTCCATACTTGTCTGCAAGTTATCAGCTACAAGTCCGTGACGACATGCTGTATTATACTCCACGGGCTCCAAAGCCAATCCCATCCACTGGGTCACATGCTCTTCCCAGCTTTTCTTTCTGATTGCTAGAGACATGTCATAACAGTTCAGCAGCAGACTGCAATGTACCTTCCACAGAGGACCAGAGGAGATGTCATGGCTGCTGTGCACCGCTCCTGAGGGAGAGAAGGTTTCATCATTTTAACATCTGCAAGAAATAAAAAAAGACTGTGTTATTGAATCAACTCCAAATAAAAAAAAAAAAGAAAGGGAAGGAACAGTTTAAACAAAAGTGTAAAGCAAGATAAGACTGTGGGACCAGAAGGACAGGAATTTAAAAGATTGTTTTGTTTAAAGTTTTAATACTTTTCATACAAAACTTGACGGCACTCATAATTCAGTATAACATTTTTTTCTGATTACTTTCCAATATCAAGTAAACAAAAATGTATAAACAGGCACATGGACAAGCGAGTAGCTCCAGAGCCAAAATTTTACAAGCTCCTCTTAACTGTGTCTCTCATGAGATAATAATTTCAATGGGTATTAATGACATTATAACTTATAGTTGCTTTGTAACTTTACTTCTTCCTCATCCACGGATACCTGTGGAGTGCAGAATTCTGGCTGTTTACCAAAGAAGTAGAGAACAATTGAGGGTATTTCCAAATTTACCAAATGTATAAACTACTTATCTTCTGAGTATCTTTGGCCCATTCAGTGGCTCTTATTTTTACTGTTACTATTAATTCTCTTCAGGCCTAGTTGTAATTACAAGTGTTACATGAAACTAAGTAAATCAGTTGTTGTGTAGTAATAAAAAAAAAAATCATAGAAACATAGATAAGCTTGGGTTTGAAGGGGCCTTTAAAGGTCATGTGGTCCTATAAAACACTTGGAAAACCATTTGAAGTTTTTTGGTGTACTTCCTCATTCAAATGCATTATAAAACCTGAACCCTGCCACACCCCCCCATGCTGAATATATTCATGATCTTCTAGTGTAAGGCATGGAGAAAACTGTTATTTGGAACAGGGCTCTCCAGAAGGGAAGACTGTGGGCCAGCGTGGTTGGCCGTAGCTTTGCTACTCACCTGGACTGCCTGGCTCTGCCAGAGGCCACTGTCCCTGCTTGGGTTTCTATGTGGGAATTTTCACTGACTGCTGCATTAGGCATTCTGTATGATGGCATTTGAGATAATACATTAATCTTGTGTCATTGTATGTGTATGTTAGCACAAAGATAATATATTAATTAATGAATCATAAAATAAAATTAACAAGTTCACTGTCAAAGAAGAAAACAAAACTTCTGTCTCATAAGATGTTAGAAGTTCAAGGAGCAGACACTTCTACTTTTCACTCCCTACACAAGAACTGTCAGCACTTAGCATGGATCTGGTTATTGATTTCAGCAATAAAGAAGATTAAGTAGTGAGTTTGTTCTGGGTCATTTCAGTCCACTAGGGCAAATTCTGATTGCCCACCAGGCCACAAAGCTGCCTTGACAAATCACATGCCTGAAAGTATAAAAGTATTTATCTTGAAAGAAATGTAGAATTATGCCTGGGCAACTGAACCTCCATAAATTATGCCTTGACAAACTGACTTTCAGGATAGGCTTGTACACAGTCCTAGCTCTTTAACCTTCTTTTAGGAATGGCAAGCTTCATTTCACATTCACATTTTCCACCTCTGTGGAGACTCTGCTTAAAAAGAACATATATTCATGGAGTATATGAAATTCCATGCACAAGTCATTAGTGTGTGGGAGGCTGAGCAAAATGGAAAATAACACACAGAACCAGGCCAAAAAATTATCTGCTTTCAGAGGCAAATTTTAGTAATAAAATGTTAATACAATTTTATAATTCTCTCTGCTTTCCTGATCAAATATGAAATTAAATATTAAAATATAAAGTCAAATTACTGCATAAATTTGCAGCACATTCTTATTCCGACTTCATCTTTATTTCTAAGTGCGTGTGGTTCAAAATTACCAGAGTGAAAAATCAGTAGTGAAAATACTTTCAACTTCTGCTGCACCTTTTCCTAATGGACACTAAAGCTCTTCAATTAAAATAATTTTATAGACACCATAGTGTTTTGTTTTGGTCTTTGAAAAGAGGCATTTTTACTAGAAAGGGCTCAATGATTTCTACTGTCCTCCATGAGCAATATTTGGAGTTGCACATAGGTACAACTCATTTGCAGATTCCTTTTCTTCCCCTACTAGAACACTAGCTTCATCTACTTTAGAGAAAATTAAACATGGTTGCTACAGCCATAGAGGGACATTTCTGACAACAATCAATAAAGATAGTAGAAGTTAAGGGTACAAAGCTAAAAAATGCAGCTTCCTAATGACATACATGCATCCACCTATCTAATTAATGCACAGAAGGCAGGCTCTCAGAGAGTTAATGAGAGTGTGTTAATCTTGCTGCTGCTGCTTCTGCATGGACTTACAGAAGTGGGAGAACAGATCTGTTACTGTTTTTTTGGATGTGGTGAGTTATATTTCATGGGGGATGAAAACCAAATTTTATTTTAGGAAACTTTCTGTTTTACTTGCATTATCACTAGTTTTGGCTGCCTCATAGACTGCAGAAAAATCGTTAAACAGAGAAATATAAAATACTTTGCTTGAAATACAGGACAAATAAATATATACTACATGGGCACTTTTATTGTTCTCTAACAAATGAATGTGTGTTAGCACTTAATATGAAAATCTACAGTACATATCTCACCTCCCCAGGCAGCTTCACCAGCAGCTCCTGAAATCCCCTCATTCCCATGGTGCATGAAGGAGCTCAGAGCTTGGTGACAGCTTACTTTTCTTCTGCTCCCTCTCTACTCCTCAAAGACCATGTTAAACAATTCAGCTCAGAAATTCTTTTCCTGCTCTAATTGCTTGACACTTAAGGGCTGACAGGAAAATTTCTTTCTTTTCTACCTATTTGTTCAGGACAACTTATTTCCTTTCACTCACATGCAAGCACATAAGCTGTGCTTTGGAGGGTTCACTGCTCCAGACCTCTGGAAGAGATTCTCTACCAGAGAACCAAGTGCGCTGCCATTGTGCAGAAGAAAGGGTTCCTGCCTCGATCACTGCTTTTCTGCTATTGCTACTCATTTTTTTCCCATGACATGCAGCATCTTTTACCATCTGAGAAATGCCCCTCTGAAGTCCATTTGTACTTTTGCCCTAGGGAAGAAGCATCCCCCTTTCTTACTTTCTATTCTTGCCATGCCACAACTAGAAACCTTTCTATCTGATTTCTGCAGAATTTAAGACTGTCAGATGAACCATTATCAGTCTGCTGAAATGCTTTGCAGAGTGAAAACAACTTTTCTTCTGATCAAAACATCTATCAATATGATACAGTCCACTCAGCTGTTGCTATAATTCTGACTTACATTTTGCTTTACTTTTCAACAGTGCTGTTTGGTATTGCTTAGTACTATTAACTGTCTGAAGAACAAAAGTTTGAAACAAAAATACAAAGGATAAAACTTCTGGGAAAATTTATTGATCCTGGGTTTGAATTAAGGAATATTGCCAACAATGACCCAATGAAGGTAATTCTTGACCTATAGAAAGTGAAACTGAGCAGTAGGTCATCACAGTGCAGCAGAAGCCCATTCAAGAACCCTCTATGATGCTTCACATTGTTTACAAAGCTAGATGTTAATTTAGATAGATTTTGTAATAATTTAATGCTTATCTCACTGTAAAATATAAATTAATGAGAAGTAGGGCAAATGTTTAGGTTAGTTTATTTTTGGAAGCTTTGTGTCTAGTCTCACAGAACTGTGTGACTTTAAAACTGATAAAGCAGAAAATGATGATGAACCGGTAAGCTCTCTTATAATTAGACTGTCTAACATTTTCCCTCAATTAGAATTCTTGTCTTTTTTTTTTCCAGAAAAACTTTTTTTTTCCATATTAAACTGCTTGTAGCAGGCTTTCAAAATAGAGAGAGACTTTCTTTTTTCTCGTGAAATTACATTCAGATTTGGCTGTGCTACACATTTTTCAAGATACGTTTTACCTTTTCTTGCTTCCCTCCTCAAGAAAAAACGACACTTTACAAGTACTAGACTTACACAAACCCAGTACTAGGATTGATACCTCTGAAAGCTGCATCGGGAAGAACTGAGTCTTGGAGCTAGGGGGAGAATGGAAAGGGAAGGAAGGATACTTGAATGTGGAACTGTGGCTGTGAAGACCTGTCAGAGCAGCTTCCCTTCTGGGGCTTAGGACAGGGCACATAAACATCCCAGTTACAAGAATACAAGGGCAGAAGCACACAACCAGGCCTCTCTGGTCCTACATCTTGCCCCTCAGACTTCCAGGACATGGGAGGGGATCCCTGTTTTTCCCAGACTGGAAGGAAGAAATAAGGAGAGAAACATGGGGCTATGCAGCAATAGCAGCCACCACACAAGCCCAGGCAGTGAACCCCAAGCCATTAGGAGCGAAGGACTATGGCAAAAGCAGGCCTAAGTAAGACACTGCTGCGCAGGACACTTGGTGACATCTCTGTATGGCCAAAGCAAGCACTGCAACTGACCCAGGCGTGACATTTCTGTTGCCTACACCAATTCCTCCATTCTGACAATTCATTGCACCATATTTGACTGCCACCTTGCAATAAATAGAAAAGCTTTGGAAGGAAGGAAGTTGCAGAGAACACAGGACAGCTCACAAATGCTGTGCCAGGAAAGTTTCTGAGAGGGCAGCCCAGGCATTACAGTCCCACCATCGTGCCAGTGGAATTTAATTTTTGCTAATGTTTTACATGGGATGCAAATTTTTCTTAAAAAAAAAAAGGCAAAACATTAGCTTATGAACAAAAACAAAGATGAAAGACTGTTTCATTACATTTTTTACATAGCAGGAGTATGTGAGCAATGGAGATCAAGCAGAAATATTTATTTTGTTATCATTATTTTATCTTCATTGGTCTGTGACCCCAGTCAGCAAACTTTGTGTAAGGAAGTCTAAGTGAACAGGGTCTGTTTCCTATAAACTCATCTCACATCTCCTGGTCTGGCTTGCATACAGCTCTTTCAGTAACTCCATACCAATCTCTGACACAGAATGTTGTTTACAAATAATTTGAGATAAAACATAAGCCTCTACTTCTTCACTCAACTATTTATTTTAAAAGATCTCCAGCTTTTAAAATGCAATCCTTCATTTCTTATTTCCTGGACACAGACCACCTTTTGGATTTCACTGAAGCAGAAGCTTACCTTGTCTGCAGTTTCTATGTAAGCAACATTTGCAGTACAGGGTTTTAGACCATGCTAAACCCTGCTGTTGTAGAGTAGAAATATAAGGATTGTTTTTTGTAGGGTATTAATCTAGTCAATATCAGATGCATTTTTTTTCTGATTTCTTTAATATTTAAAATCAAATGCTTAAACCAGTTTGAACTTATAGCTATTTAAAAATATTTACAACTTTATTCTAAAAATCAGAAATAGCATAGTACTCATAAGAGAAGTATGTATTCAGAATGAAATAATAAAACAATTTAAATGTTTTCTACACTTTTTAATGGTCAGGTTTGCATGTGTAGGCATGTGTTGTACTTATAAATGTGAACACAGACTATTAAATATAGGTGTTGCTGATTTATGTACAGATAAACACAAACACATCCCAATGTTGTCCTTTCACAGGATACTTGTCCTTTTCTTTGATGAGATCTTACTGTTGGTTTCCAGCCATGAATCAGTGGACAGAAATAGAGGCAAACAGTACTAAGTCCAACATACAAACATTCCTTCCAGCATACCCTACCACACAAGATTTTAAAATTGCTGCCCAGCTATACATCAAACAGCACACAACTGCTAACACCTCCCTGATAAGCTTGAGGAACCGACTCCTGTTGAAGCATCTGTTAGGAGAGATTCCAAGAACATAAAGTGATTGGGAACCAGATATTAGAATTGCATAACAATACTTAAACTAAATATTACTGAACTTGTAACTCTGAAAGGTGTCCAAGCAATCCTCTTTGCACTAAGGAACGAAAGGGGATTCACATGCAGAGAGGGCAAATTTGGGGAACTGCAGAAGGGACATTCTTCCAAGCTAATGGCAGATGCCTTTGGGGTCAGAGATGAGTTTTACTCGAGAGAGAGCCACAGAGCCAAAAGGGGTCCTGAGCAGGGACTGGAGTCGGGGCACAGGGGAAGTACTGCATCTCTAGGATAAGAGATTTTTTCCAATCTTCCTCTCTCTGATTATTAAAAGGAAGACAAAGCAGAGGAATTTCTGGCCCTCAAACCCCCATCTCCCTACTAGGCCTCATGAGTGGTGTCTCCACAGAGTGAGAAGGTGGCAGAAATGGGGAAGCTCTCTGCACACTTAGCCTTGGGTTGCTGTGAGCAATGACTGGATGAAACAAAAGCTGGTTTAAAGTCAAATGAAAAAAAGATGACTTGGTTGTGAACTACATAGATGCAAACCTGATTTCCATATGCAGTTAATTGGCTAAAAAAATCTAACTAATACCGAAAATATAAATTAACAAAAACCAGAAACTAAATATAAAACCAGAAGGGAGAATATGTGACTGATTTTTTTTAATATAAAGAGAGAGAGATTCATAATAGTTTTGTGAAGGCAGGTATTAAAAACTGTGTTTTTTAGATTATTCAGAACAAGAAAAGAAGTAAAATGATAAAATTTGCTGTTGCCAAATTGAAATGGAGAACTAGGAGATTAAACTGCATATGAAACTCTCTGTACTAAATAAAATGGCATACAGTGATTAAAATATACTTCTAATTATAAATGAATATTAAAAGTCTCTGTTATATCATCTATCAATCCAGAAAACAAACCCAAAACTAAATCAGTGCGGCTGTTAATCTGCAACTGAATTTCAAGCTCAGTGATAATGAAAAGATATGTAGCACAATAGGCAAAGGAGAGACTGAGTATACAGTGGCATCACAAAAAATATTTTCTGAATTCTTGTTATGCAATGAATGGAAAACTGCATAAAATGGTGGCAATTCCATCTCAAAACCAGAAATAGAACACATACAGCAAAAAACAACAGAAAGGATTAAAAAGTGTGGTATAGCTTCTGTCTGAAGGGCCATGAAATACATGAGGGTTTCCTATCTGGGAAAGAGAGAATTTAGAACCATATAAAAATCAACAGTATCATGAAGAAGGAGAACATTTATT
>NW_005054297.1:14779506-14824460 GCF_000277835.1 Geospiza fortis
AAATAGAAAGCAGAAATATTAAAATACACCAAAGAATATTTTCTTTGCTTGTCCATGTAAGTAAATAGAAGATATAATATATAATAAATCTACATCATACTGCAAAACATTTCATTTTTTTCTGTTTGTTTCTTGTTTGTTATTTCTGATATAAGAAATACAACACAAGAAATTAATCAAGCCATGTACCTGAAATAATTTTTCTGACTTGATAAGGATTTCCTTTTTCTTTCAGGTATTAATTTCATTATACCTTTTGCAAACTATTTTCTTTTCTTCTTCACAGATTCTGACATATGTCATATATGCTTATTACAGTTTCCTGTCACTGGAAAATGTCTAACACACTTAAGTTTGTAAACATCCTTCCTTTGGAATATATTTAACATGTTACAAAAACTGATATTGTCCAACAGCATTATAAGACCTCAGTACATTAGACAACACAAAATGTAAAGTCAAGCTGGCAAGTTATTCATTCAGAGACTTCAAAAGTCTTACCTGTTTTGGAAAATATTGGCTCCTAAGATACAAGCCCAAACTTTGTCAATATGCCTTAATGTATGGCTTTAAAACATAAAACATCATGGAGTTCTTTTATTTTCTCTTCCTCAAAAAGCACCTGCATTACCAGTGTTCATCATCATACAATGAAGAGCTTTTACTTGTAGCCAACATGTGATTACAGTGGGTTTTAGCTTGGTTGTATTTGTATTTGGTTCATTTCCAGTGCTGAGCCTCAGATTAGCCAAAGCTCTTCCTCAAGGATGAGAAAGGGGAAATGACTGGATCCAAACTGATCCACAGTTATCCAGGCTTACTAAAGATCTATATAGTTTGCACCCAATTTAATTATCAAATCAAAACCAATTAAACACTGCATTTAAAGTATCCAACTTTATGTTTCTGTTCTATTTTGAATAGCCAACAGAGAAATATTATTTTCTCAAGTATTTATAGCACAATGGTACCACTTTACTGTAATTTTGTTAGTGGCAGGTTAGTAATAATCCGTATTAAAGTCTTTTAATAGTTATGAACATCCATCCCCTTTACCACAGTATCATTCCAAAGTGAAAACAGCCATCAAATTTATAACTGCCCACTAAAAAGTAAAAAGGTTTTAAGCAAAAAAATAGTTTTTAGCATAGACTTTTTAAGAAGAAAATTAGATCCATCTAGCAATTTGGATCTGTGAGTCTGCTGGTCTTCAAAGTTTAGTAGTGTGAAGGTTATTATAGGTACTATCCTAATTCCATAATTTAAATTTCTGGTTTCTTTGTAATAAAAGTAATTTAAGGTGCAAAGATTTAAAGTCATCTTTTTCCATAGGAGGTTTATGTGGAAAATTCATCGCTCTGCCAATCTTCCCCCCAAATCATTTTGGCCCTCTATTCCCAGAAAATAGAAAAGATAACATAATTTATAGATTTCTTACACCTCCTCTCACTCCCTGGTTGAACTGGAAGCATCTTGAAAAGACATTAAATGAGAAAAGGTCATCCCATGGGACACGGCAACTGAGAAAACTGTGGCTATCATTTTTGGTTCTGAATTAAGGAAATGTTTTTCCACAAATATGTTCCCCCTCTCCCAAATAGAAGAAATTTCATTTTCTTGCCCCCTTAAGTGAAAAATGAATCATTTAGCTACAGGAGGTCTTTTTGAAAACAATATAAATTAATCAGATTGTATTCCTGTTGCCTTTTAGACTTAAGGCTCTTATATGTTGTTTCTATTTAAAAGGAAGTTGCTGGTGTTCGTTACAGCCATGAGCTATGAAACCTCTGTAGAATGAGGCACTACAGACAATGACTTTTGGCAACCAGCCTCCTTACTGAATAGTAGGGATCCTGTTTTCATTCCTAGTGTAGACACTAAAAAATATTTTTGGCATTATTTTGCCTATACTTTGTACTTAAAGAGCTGAAAATTATTTTCTCCCACTGAGAAAGACAAACATTTTATCACAGACAGTCTACAGTGAACGACTACTGAGGAGACTGTGCTTTTTGGTGGGAATGAGCCATTAGCAGAATCATTCAGAAACCCATTTTGTTTGCACCTGAGAAAAAGTACTGAGAGCAAACTGAGCAAGTATTTATGGAATGTAGCTGAAGATGTGAAAAGCAAAAATTATTCAAAATGGCAGCTGTACCATGATTTCTTTGAAACTAGAGAGAGAAATAACATATAATGTACACTGAGTGCTTTGTAAATGCACTGGAGGGCCTAATTAAATCCACTTCCTCCAAGGAAGGGAAAGTAAAAATTTAATTTATCCTCCAGGTTGGTGAAACTGGGAGGGAAAAGTCAGCATTCAAACCTAACCCTGAAATCGATTATTTTTCATTATATTATTCCGATTTTTGAATTCAGGAAACCTGTTTGTCAGAGGGCTTTTACAGAGTATGTGTTTCTCACCTCTATATCCCCTTTCTCTCTGACTTTCATAGGCATCATGTGAATACATCTGCTACAGTATTTTCCAGAGTGCCTCAATTCCAAACTCATCAGCTGGTCTCCTGATTTTATAATGATATTCTTCTACTCAGCATCTGTAGCTGGCCTGGAAAGATATGCTCACCCCTGGAAATTGCTGTTTCTGAGCACATAACTACAGGAAAAATAAAACAGATGACTTGTGAGCTCACATGGAGATTTTCCCTTGATTTTAAAACTAATTCAGATCTATTTCCTTTACCGCCTACCAATTCTCTCACAACATGCAAAAGCTTTTAAAAAAATCTTTATATCCAGTATGGTATACCCAATTAAGCTGACAGTGACTCAATGTGTGGAAGCTGTCAGTGACATCTGCACATAGGTATTTGATGGTACTAGAGTGTAAAATTGTTTCTGTATATGGAATCCTCAAAACCCAGGTTTTGCTGTGGAGGATATAACTCTTAGAAACTGTCCTTTCAGAAAAAGCTTCTCATTGTAGTCATTATTGAAAGCTATCAACTTTCTCTGATAAAACAGCCTCAACTGAAGATAAACAATTCAAACAAAATGAAAAGGGATATCTCCAATTTAGCTGCAGACAAAAAAAATGTGTAATGAATTTAACAGTACAACTTCTAGTGTGTTGAGCCTCTCAGGACTGCTAAGAACTGGATTGTTAAGTGCTCCAGACTGAAAAAGTGAATCCAAAGTAAGTTCTCCTTGTCCTTTACATGTCTGTGTCATTTACGAGAAAATTCATGAGCAGGTCAAAAAAGGTTCATATTTTGTGATAGTCTTAGCAAAGATGCTAGTAATACAATATTAAGGTTATGAAAGCTCGTTAATAAGGTGTAGTTAAACAGCTTTAATAATGTAACACCAATTGCTTTGGCCTGGCATATTTGTCACTGGTTCCTCTTGCCCCTTCCATCTTTTAGCTCCTTTAGAAGAACAACACAGGGCAACAATCCTCCATTCTACTCCAGATTTTCCTCACTTCTTAGTCTAATGATGTTTATTTCAAATTCATCACCGACTCCCTTTTATCTCAAAACCTTTTATCACTAGGTGAAGTTTCCACAAGTACCACGATGTTCAACTTGGAGTAAATAAATAAATAAATAAATAAATAAATAAATAAATGTTCAACATTTATTTGTTCTAACATTAAAGACTATTTCTAGTGGTTTAATCCTATTGTGAAACTCTCACCAATAAGACCTATCTACCCAGAAACTCTACAGCTGATAGAGAGTGAGCAAGAGGGTGGGAGAACCAATGGAAATTCAGAGGTAAGAAAATTGATTATAAAATTTCCTAAAGTTCAAGGGCATTTCATCTAAAGCTAATAGATTTTGACACAGGGCACAATGGAATAACCATCAGGAAGTATCACAAATCACTGTAAGAAAAAGAAGAGCCTAGAAGAAAGTGAAGGCTAGAAGTAAAGAGCACACAGTATGAGTGAAATTGGTTTTAAGGATACACACAGCCTAAGCAAACTCTGTATTTGGGATGTGACTGATGTAAAACACACCAAAGATAAAACTCTGGGCATTACTAATCTCAACATAGGTGATTTTTCTCATTAAAGGGAAACAAGCAACTATGGTGATGATGGATTTGAAATCATCTACCGAAAGACTCTTCTTAAATAAATAATACCTGAAAGTGTCAACAAATATCAATGGTGAAATATTAAACATAGTGAAGTTCAATATCAGTAGTTATTACAATGAAATAATGTTCACATATGACATACATAGGATTTACATGTAAAAATTCTAGATAATTTTTGTTTGAGGTATAATTTATGCATGTATGCACGTATGCATTTGTGTACATGTATATATACATAAGCATACACACATATATTAAAAATACACCTGTGTATCCAGCCAGTCTTAAAGTCTTTACTAAGAATTCACAGTGATCATCTTTGGATGACATATTTAAAGCCCTAGTGGACGAGGACCTAAGCAACTGGCTCTAGTTGAGCCCACTTTGAATAACATGTTGGATCAGAGACCTCCAGAGGGTCTCTCCAAATAGGAAAGAAATCAAGATCTGACACTTCTGGATATGCTATTTCAATTGCTCTGGCCCTTATGTTACTCTGGTTTTGTCTTTTTGCTTTTAATTTTGTAAAAAGAACAGAAGACCAACAACCCACCCTACTTTATTTTTTTCTCCAGACAAAAAAATAATGGAAAATTGAACCAGATGAATAAAAGAAAAAAGGAGAATACTGTAAAATATAGCTTCTTTTTGAGAAAAGAGGAAAACATTTGTAAATTCTCTTCCTCCTTCTGCTACTGCTGTCCTCGGGGAAGCTTTATAACAAAGAAGATACATTCCAGCAACAAAATTCATGTTAAGAACAACAGAAAACTATTATATAAAATGTGGCTTAATACTTCTGACAATCAAGAAAAATAAAATTAAGTAACTTTTGAGACTTAACGAAAAAGCCAAAAGGGGAATCATTCCATTGCTCCATCACCTAAGGAACAATTTTTGAATTGATTTAAAGCCCAGCACTTTAAAAGAATTACTATGAGCCTTGTCTACTTAAAAACTACATAAACAGGCTGTTGTCTTTACTTTTAATTTTCTTTTAGGAGGGACTGCTTTGTGTTACAGAGGTGTTTGTGAATTAGGCCTAAATATACAAATTTTTTTTCCCAATGTTCTGAGTATGGAATTTGACATGAAGGTCAACAGGTACAAGTTAAAAAGAAAATTAGTTTTCAGGCACATAAATTTATGTGAAGAAAAGCTATTTGAATAATTCCTATTACATGGATGTAACCATTTGCATTAATTTTTCTCAAGGCTGCAGACATAAATTCATTACTCCCTTCAAGGGAGTCATTTGATCCAACTACTTGGGCTATTTTCTTGTTTCACATAAAGAACTTTAAGATTCCTGAAAGAAATACAAAAAGGTCAAAAAACTCTAGATGCTCATTTTCCATGTTCATTATTGCTATATATCTATAAAATAATTTTCAGAGGTTTTTTAGACTGTAACTTTTCTGTGAATCCTTTTTCTTGAACAAACGTATCTTAAAAATCTAAACAAGGTAAGCATAACAGAGAAATCAGACTAAGTAGAACCAGAAGTTGAATAGTGATTTGTCTCCAGGACTTTCATTTAAACCTTCTAAATCAAAAATGCAGGCATTTATCAATGTTATATTTTCTTATGGTCTACAAGAAACTTCAGAGTTTAATGAGAAAATACTTTCTGGGTTCTCTTCTGTTGTCCACCCTGTAGTTCAATGCCTCAGGTGTCAAGTATTTGCATCTGCAAGTGAGGTCACATGAGGTCATTATATGCTTTAAACCCCAGAAGTGGTGCTGCAGAAAATAACTGCTTAATAGGGAAAATTTTCTCCTGTTTAACTGGAGCACTCACTAATACTAAATACGTGCACTTATACTTGCAGCAGCAAGCATGGGAACACAGTGCAGTAAAAGCCACTAAAGCCAAATCCTTTGAGACATCAATGTTCCAGCAGAAATTTCACAAGGATGACAAAAAGACTCAGTCAAATTCCTCTCAGCTTCCCAGTCCCACCACTTTCAGATCACAGCTCTTCCAAACCAGAACACCGGAGAAGACTTGTCCATAAGCAAATATGAGATTGTGATATTAAAATTCACCCCAGAATATACTTAGTAACAATTTACAGCCTATTGGTTGTTTCCTGTCCAGTTCAGATGCATTCCCTTTACAACTCAGAGCCAATTCTGACCACCCTGAACAATTTTCTTCCTCCAAATGGCAGTAAAGTGTACAATTCTCAGTCTATTGCAGAGGAGATATTTGACCCCATTCTGGAATATCCTTATGTCCTTTCACACCACAAAGTCATTTCCTTTCACAACAATCATTTGGAAGAATACTAAAAGCAAAGTTAAAATATTCTTGAAATAGATGAACAGATGACTTCTCTTTAGTTATCAATCTGACCAACAACTACATGGAGTGCCACTGCGAGAAAGAGAGAAAGAGAGAGAGAGAAAAAGAGAGAGAGAGAGAGAAAGAAAGAAAGAGAGAAAAAGAGAAAGAGAAGGAAAGAAAGAAAGAAAGAAAGAAAGAAAGAAAGAAAGAAAGAAAGAAAGAAAGAAAGAAAGAAAGAAAGAAAGAAAGATTCAGATTACTTATAAGCAACAATTTTCAGGAAGACAAAGAATACTATATTGATTGACATAAAAAAATGCTTCTCATATCCCGAAAAAATTAATAATTAAATCCCAACTTTACATAAATTATAAATGCATTCACATATCAGTGAAAGATACTATCCTGATTTTCTCCCTAAACTCCTTAACAGCAGACTCTTGTTATTTTTATTAGTTACATGTTTACTAGGTTAAGAAGAAAAAAGAGTGAATCCATGCATCCTCCCAAAAATTATAGTCAGCTGACATTTACTGAATCTTACTTTACCTCTTCTAAATGCTAGCACAGCATACAGCAACTTTTGTATCTAATAATGCATTACTAAAAATCTAATTTAGCTAAAGCTCACAAATAAACCTTAGAATTTCAGATTTAGAGTATACACCTTTAAGACTGTATTGTCACTTCTATTACGAATTTCATCTAGGACTGAGAAAAGGCTAGAGACCTAGCCCAGCAAGGTATAACTGATATATCTACCTAAAATACTCCTCATCATCATTACTGCTGCAGTGGAGAGAGGGGAAGGTGGGGAGAGAGAAAAAAACATAGCCCTAAATGCCCTCCCTGTTGTTAAATGAGGTGAAAAAACCCAAGTCACTCACACCTAACTTTCCTATTTAATGTACATTAAAAAATATGCAAGCAATACCATACAGCTCTATTTATAGAAAAATGCAAATAAAGTTCAGCAAGCATATTTTTGAAAGACAAAGAAAAACACACAGAAATTTTTTTATAGGTCTGGCATATTTGATAAACAGAGTTGTTACAGTTTACAACTAAATGTATATTTTTAAAGATTATAAATTTTTTTACCTCTCTTTCTAGTGCTGAGATCCTGAACGCAGAACACTCCAGTGCTGGATACTGCTTGTTTCTTTCCTGAGGTTTTTCTTACCTTCTTTTATTTTTTCCTTCTTTTTTTTTCTTTTTTTTTTTTTTTTAAATTTTTTTTTGATAGTTGAAAGTACAGAGAGATTCCAAGACAGCCTTACCTAGATGAAGAGAATCAGGAATTCAGACATGACCTCCCTAAAATCTTTGGCCACTAGAAGAAGAAAAAAGCCCAAACAACAAAACGAAGAAGCAAACAAACAAACAAAAGAGCCTAGTCCCAGCTAGCTCCTGCTAGCATAAAAGTTCAGATTTCGCTACTGACATCATTGCTCTATTCTGAGCAGTTTTGCTCAATGTGTGATTCTAACAAAAACACCCTCTGCAGCTGGAGGGAGCCTTAGCTAAGCACGAGCCTGTCAAGCTTTTCCCAGTGACTTCTGTCTACTAAATTCAGACTGATGTTTTGTGAAAGGGGGCCTCAACAACCAGGCCCAGATTGCCTGAAAAGTATTTCCTGCCTTAGAGAGAGAGGGAGAGAGACAGCGAGCCTGCCTGCCTGCGCCAGGGAGAGAGCGCAGAAATGGAGGGAAAAGAAAACGTCAAGACAGAGTGTTTCAAGGCAGTCAGCTTTATACACTGCTGGGCTATTTCTGCCAAAGAAAAAAATCTGTACTACAGCTACATAATGTAAAATGTATTTAAACCTCTCCCTCCTGGATTTTTCTTTTAAAAAATACTTTATGCTTCTCTAATGCTCATGCAAAGGTAGCAGTTACCCAGAACAACACGAGAACATTTCTGAAACACCTGGTCTTTGACGTTAGGTAGTGAGAAACATGGTCTAAACTTAACACATCACAGTGACAAAAGGTCTAGTACTATTCTGTCGAACAAATATCCACAGTTAGGTAGATTCCATTAAAAGAAAAATGCTAAAATTGCATTCCTACTCAAGAGAATAAGCTGGATCTTAGAAAACAAATGCTACAGTTTAAACACAGTCATGTTGCAGGCAGTGGAAAATGTTGCTTTACCTCTTTTGAGAATCCTCCAGAGTCACACAAATCCAGCTCTGCAAAAGCAAAAGGACAGACTCCATCTTGATCATATTAGTATTTTGCTGACATAAAACACTTGTAACTACTTCGTTCCAGTTTGACAGGGTGCCTGAATCATGTCTTCAGAGTAACCCACAGCATCTACATCCTTTGCTCTATACAAATTCAGTGAATATCGTCTGTTTATCTTTTCTGCTTTCTTCTGCCTTCTCTGAACGACTTCCTCTTAGCTGTTCCAGCCTGAGAACTTGGATTACCATTTGGTTTTGATTAAAACCAGACGGACAGCTCCGTGGAAGTTTGAGGGTAAGCTAATGGAAATTACTAGTATGGCTTTAATTAGTGTATTTATTAGTAATAAATATTAGCTATTCACATAACAAATTCTACTAATAAACACATGCAAACCCCCATCTTTGGCCACTGGTTTCCTATTTAGGTGAAATAACTTACTTAGTATTTATTTTATTTAAGTCAGAGTGACTCATAATAGTAATCAACATGTACAATTTTTTTTACACTTAAGACAGAAAGTAGTGCTGTTGCTAAGTTTATTCATCTTACCAGGTGAGTCAGTCATCACTTACTCTCTGATGACACCTTCAGCTGGTGTAAACCTTCTTTATTGATTATTGGTCTGAGTAAATGATTTTATGGTTATTGATCAGGTTATTCATTGGAAACTTTGGCCTTTTTCTGGCTTTGAGAGGGAGCTACACAGGTAACATATTGCAGATGTTTTTGTACACAAAATAATGTCTGGACTTTTACTGACCAGAAAGTCTGCACTCAGCAGGCCTGCCACAACTGGGACAGGATATTTATTCTGAAAGGAGATAGATCTTCTTAATTACTAACTGCTGATACATGAGTTTCTACCAGCCTCCAACAACTGCTTTTAACTGTTTATATAACGCCTCATTAGCTCAATTATATCTTTTCAAGGGCATTTCTTAAGTCAAAGAAAAGCCAGACCTGTAGGGCTGTCTCCAGCTCCCACTAATATGGCCATATCTGGAGCTAATTTGTCAAGCTTTAGGTCCTGAGCATGTGGAACTTTGTGCTGAAATCTGCTAAATTTGCTGAATGTGGTCTTCGTTGTCACACATGTAATTTTATATATGCAGTTTTCAGCATTAAAATTACAGTATTAGCTTTAAAAGTTAGTTGCAAAGTTATGCAGGCCCAAATGGAAGTGGGTTTGAAATTTTTCCCAGTAGCTTTCATGTACATGGATAGTGGAGGTAGACAGCCTTAAGTGGAATGACTTCCCAGCCTAACCTCTGCATCTTCAAAGGCGGAGGTCTTTGAAGCCCATAAAAGGAAACAGCACATGTGCTGGTAAACTCAGAACAGCCAGAAGCACAGCCCCAGAGGTAAATAACTTTTCAGGATTATTTTTAACTACATTTGGCTACTCTCAGTTCTGAATCCATAACTTTTACTCCACTGTGAAGTGTGATTTATACTATTTCCCTGCAAGATTTCACTTTGGAATTTAGTGAATAAGTTACAAGCTGTGAAGGGGCACATTTTATTTGCAGTTATCCAATTGCACAAATTGCACAATTTTAAAATTTATGTTTATGGGAATAAAAATAAAACAAAAAGCCTTTAGTTTTCTTGCAGTTAAAATTTACTAAAAGTGTTTGGCTTTCTAATACCAAAAAAAGTGATGAAAATATGAAACACACTGTTCCAAAAAAGTAAACAAATATTTCAAGACAGAATTTTAATTATTTTTTTAAGAATTATTTTTCTTTAGCTAAACTTCATTTATTTAATATTCCGTCATAAACCTTTGGTTTTAATTAAATAAGGTGTTCTCTCTTTTATTGCAAAAGTCAGTCACAAGGAATAAGACATTGAAAAACTTGTAAGTGGGGACATATTTAAAAGGTATGAAATTATTAGAACATGATCTGCTATGTGAAACATTTTCAAAAAGAAAAATTATTTCAATTATTCTAGGGCTTGACAAAGAGCTGGAAAAGAGAAAAGACCATTATAGACATTGTCTGTGAATTTCCTGTCTAAGAAAACTGAAGGCAGACTGTCTCCAAAATATCTTTTCCTGCTATCACATCTGCAGAAAGGAGGGGAGTAACTAGAGTTTGAATACTTATTCAAAAGCTGCTTTAATAAAACTTTACAATGGTGGAATAGAAAGAATATGTGAAATCAGAACATTTAAGTCTGAAATCTTGATAATTCTGTTTGATCTTGAACAATAAACAGAATGGAAAAAATTAGTAGAAGAATGGAGTACTAATGAGAAACAAGGAAATTCACAAATAAGACCAGTTAATAGCACTTCCACTGTGGTCAGACTGACTATACTAAAATCATAGAATTTATCTCTTTGCTATTTCTAAGTTTAAGCCAAACACAAAGGTGGTCTTTTTTCTTAGCACATCTGTAACTCAGAAAACCAAATGTCTCAAAGCTAGGCTATATAAATCAGGTATTCAAAGAACTCCAACGTTCATTTAGGTAATGTTAGTTGAAGAGTTGTAATATTCTATTCTTATTATGACTACATTTTATTTCTAAATAAGAAAAATGTAGAAAAAAATCACACATATATAATATTTTTTATTCACAAACATTAAACATTTTGTCATACTAGTGTAAGCTGAGTACACTCCATGACATATTGTGGAAAGAGAAACTAATAGTATGTTATTTCCATGATCCTATATAAAGTGAACTACCAAAACAATTAAAAAACTAAGAAGAATTCAAAGTAGTCAAGCAATTTCTGTTGTAGCAGTACACAGACATTAATATAATGCAGATGTGGATATTTTCAGACATTCTTTAGTTGTCTGAAGATCTGATGGTCTTTTCTAGACCTCGAACTACACATGGTGGTGGTAGGATCTTCCATAATTTAGTTGTTTCCCAGTCAAATCCCTACATAAAGCAATGAGAATTTATCCAGATCTTGCAGTTGGTTTACAGGAAATTATTAATGTAATATAGCTATGGTTTACTGAATGCAAAATTCAAGTAACTTATGTGAAACAGTATCATTAGGGTTTGTGGACAGACCAATGTGTTTTTATGCTTAAAAAGCAGTCCTGCTGGGAAAGTCAAGGGCTAAATAAGAAAAAGAAGAAGAACACCTGAGGTCTTACTCTTATTTGTCTTAAGAAATCGAAGTTGCCATATCCCTTACAGAAAAACACGAAAGCTTTCACTAGCATCTTACTTTTTTCTTAAAGAGCATCTTTAACCTGATATATTTCCCCTAAGAATTGAAGGACAGGAAAAAAAACAACCCTATTTTGTCTAAATACACCCGGAACTGCTGAAAGTACTGCAAGACAGAGACAAACACCTCTATTTTTAAAACTATTTTCAAAACTGCCATGTTTGCTTTTGTTTCACAGTGAACTTAGGTGATTTCATGAGGTATTCCATACTTTCACATTTCATTGGTATCAAGTATATGATTTTGTTCTTGCCAAGACATTTTATGATGATGTTTTGGATTTGCTGAAATCATTATAAAACACAAGAGGGAGGAAGTGGAAGGAAAGAGAAGCATCCATCAGCCACACACAGACTAGTAGAACAGAATGCCTGGGATCGGGCATAGGAGAAACATGGATTTCACGTACTAGCCCTGTTCAGGGACATGACCATGTTTCCTATATCCTTGACAGATCCCAGTGCATTAAACTGAACTATAAATGTGCTGCACAAGGAAGTCTGAAAAAAGCTCTTTACAATTTTCCAGTTGAAATACATTTACAAGTGACCATTTCAGCAAAATGAAATTAATTTGAATATATTAAAACTATATCTACGTGCAAAATTCTTCACTGCCAAGACTTTATGAATAGGATACAACTGGAACTGCTTGAAAAAATCCTCATCCAAATCACTAGGAGAAGGAATAATATTTGTGTACATCACTATGAGAAATAATGTTGGGGTTTTTTTATAAGAACCATTCCAAATACAATAAACATCCCTCCAAAATACACAATTCATTTGGAATTTGCTAATTACATTTCTGCAATTTGGAATATTGAATTCTTATTTTCAAGGACTTAATTATTCAGACAGAAATACCAAAATAGTTTTTAAAGAACCCATTTTCTTGCATGTATTTATAGACCCTTTTGTTCTCAGTGATTAATGAAAATTATTATTAAGCCATTAAAAGGTAAAAAGGAAGTCGAGGCCCTTTTGGTTATTATTCAAAGATTCTAACTTTTCCGCAGAAGATAAACTCTCAAATCGGAGGTTGCTGCTGAGTCAGGCCCAAGCACCAAAGTAATATGCCAAATGAAGATTAACATGGATTAAAAGAATGCAGTGACTTCCCAAATGAGTAGATGATAACACTCAGGCAGGTTACCTATTTTTAGAAGTGTTTGTTCCATTTCCTGTTATGGGATTTTTGATCATTAACATTCAGGTTTGAATATCAAAAGAAGGATTTTGTTTATAGCATAGTAGTCTATTTGAAGTGGGTCTGCCAGGGTTGGTTATATTTTCCCTAACATGGATTGTTAGCCATTGCTCCAAACAAATGTCACTTGTTTTCAAGTTTCAAATATTGGTAGAAATTTCTGTGTTAGTATTTAAAAAACCTTTTCTTCACTAATATTCATATGAAATCCTTTAAGGCTACTCTGTTTTAGTAGAGCAAAACATTTTAGAAACACCAAAGATAGAAGCAATTAAATGTTCAAACTTTTCTCAAACTAGGTCTCAAGTGCACCTTTTAGTGGACATGCTGGTTGATGTACACACCTTTTCTTATGCTGGCAAATTGATGACAAAAATTGCAATTACTGAAGGCCCCATGGAAATAAAACCTCTCACAATCTACAGCTTCGTGTTTCTAGACAAATAAAGTTCAGCAAGACATTGTAAAGCTATTTGGTTGATAGTGTTACACAATGATATAAACTGAAGATAAAGCACTGTTTCAAGAGCTCATCAAAGAATAAGTAGTTCTAGGGTCTCTGGTATATACTATCCAGATTTTGGCATTGCCTCTACCTCTCAGTAATCGATCAGTATATCTGTCACAACTTGGCAACAAACTCAGAAAGCTGTGTATTGCTTAACTGTATTTTACATTTCCTGTTGTGAAGACTGTATCTTCTATTTTGGGGATATCTTTTAAGCAATTATTAGTTTTTAAATCAAGTCCCTATGAAGACAGCTTTTCTTTTAAAAAGCACAGATTTCAAGCAAAAGCATGAAGATACATTTTCAAGTCCTGTACAAAAGTATTGTGGTTACAAGATGAATTAAAATGGTCTCATGGATGCAGGTGGTACATTTTATTTCCATAGAATTGACAAGCACTGATAAAGCAGAATACATGCTTGCATATGGTAAATATTAAGGATGGTGCCATTAAATATTGGGTATGAATAGACAATATGCAGCCAGATTCTTCAACATTCTTAACGTCTTAGTGAAGACAATTCTTTCCTTAAATCTCATATATATGAATATTCTTGGAAGGATGTTGAAGTACATTTACATGAAAAGTCACATTTTATTGCTGTTAATGTTCTTGTGACAGGATCAAAATAATTCCACTAAACTCAGGGGAGATACTGAATTTAAAGTCGTTGAGAATCCTGTCCTGCTGTTTCAGACCTGAGTGAGCTGTTTGGATTCATCATTCCTAATTGCTTTCAGACCTGTGGAATGCAGTGTCTCAATGGCCGTGTTATGCTCAGCATAACTTACATGAGAATTTTCAGACCTAGAACCTTAGAATCTTTAAGGCTGAAAAAGACCTTTAATATCATCAATTTCTACCATTAATCCATCACAATTGTGTTTCCTCACTAAACCATACCCCCAGGTGCCACATCCATGTACCTTTTGAACTGTTCCAGGAATGTTGACTCCACCACTTCCCTGAGTAGCCAGTTCCAATGGTTGACATAACCTTCAGATATGAAATTTTCCCTAATATTCAATCTAAACCTCTCCTGGAGGAACTTGAGACTGTTTTGTTTCTCCCTCTACAGATATTGGTTTTGTGGTATCTCTGAATTTATATTTACTACCAATTATTTTATACTTGTCCACCTATCTAAAATATAAGAATATAAAATAATATAAAGAACAAAGAATATTTAAGAATATAAAAGCGTTGATCCATTTCCTAACCTTCTTTGTGTGGCTGGATGCATAAGAGCATTCAGTAACCCCCAGGAGCTTATCATTGTATCTTTCTTTCTCATTGTAGTAATATGTAAATTTGTAATTGGTGAAACACAGTGCTGGAGAAACACACGGCTCTGTTTTTTCTGTTTGGATATGCACACTCTAATTAACATTACTACAGAATCTGTAAAGTTTGTGCAAACTCTGCCTTTATTTTCTCTTTTGCAAAATACCCTAAAAATTTACCCTTTCTGTGTCACTTTTCATTCCATTACAAATCTGTTTTATCTTCAGAGTCAATAAGAAAATACTTATAATGGTAATGTGTTTGTTCTTAAAGCAAACCCAGTAAGACTGTCTGTTTCCTGAGAAAATACTTGAGACACAAATATAATTATCGCAGTTTTCTTGTAGAAACCACCAGTTACTCAAAATAAATTCAGACTTGCCAAACAATAGGGAATTATTGGCTTACTTCAGACAGATTCCTTCCTGGTATCATTTTATTTAGTATCATTAACCTTAGCTATGCTGACTTTAAGCAGTTTGCACGATCATTAGAAGAAAGTTTGTCTTTAGACATTCTAATGGTGCAGATAGTAACCATAAAGATAAATGAGACTTTGTGGGAGAAAACTCCATAGCATAATGCTTTACTAATATTACAGATGTAAAATTAGTAAAAATGTAATAATATTATTATGTTAAGTACTTAATATGTAGCTAACATTTTACTAGTATATTTTACTGATATACTAAAATATTATCAATACTTTAATAATATCACAGATGGTAAATGCCTCCAGGGTGCAAAGATATCCATTTAAACATAATTTAAATGTTTGTACAAAAAGTATTTATGAGATTGCATGTTGGTCTTTAATCTTACTGTATTTTATCTAGGCTTCTGATAAGTTAAGGAAGGTCCCAATTTGTGGTTCATATTAGCTAAAGCAGCACAGTGAGAACAACCTTTCCTCCATCTGTACACATCAAGGACTATTAAACAAAGATACAAACACTGGCTTGAGTTTCGCATCTAAACTTTTGAGAAAACTGGGGGACTGAAGACAAGAACTACCAGGGAAAGCCTTCAGGTGAGGTCGTTTTGTTCTTATAATCTTTCATGACTCACCACTACTAGAATCTGCTCTTTGCCACTGTAAGATGCAGAATATTGGGCCTGACCATCATTCTTACATCATGTTGTCTATGACTGTCTTTGTACAGAATATCCAAATTGAAGAAAACCCAACATTTCTAACAATCTTATGCCTGTTTCTATTTTCCTCTTGGAGAGACAGAAGTAAAAGCTGAAATTTACAATATCTGTTAGCACTTCAGTGGAGTGTCTATTTTGTCTGCTTCCTAACTTACTAAAAATTGAGGAACAGTTAACTTTTTTATGAGCAAACTTTTCTTTCCTAATTGATCTTTCTGAACGTAGAATACAGTAAAGCTTGGGTCTGCTGGAACTCAGAGAAGAGAGGAGCTCCCTTATTTCATCAGGCAAACATGCACAGTGTATAATGAGCCGTGGATGAGGTTGCAGCGGCAGGAATGTGTTTGGTCACTCCAACATCTGGGCTGATGCTGAGAAGTCTGCCTGTTGCTCTCTCCCGAGTGAGATGGCCTGACTCTATGCAGGTGCATAGTGAAGATAACTCCTCATGCCACTTTCTGAGGGGGAAGTAAAATTGTTCATCCCCCCCAAGGAATTCATTATGCTTTCCAGGGGAAGACTTCCTGCAATCTCTTCTCCTGTATGATGGGAGAGACCTGATCCACAGAGCAGAGAGCTAGATAATGCTGGGACAAAACCACCTGGTTTTTCTTCCTTCTCCTTCTCTTTTCCCTATTTCCAGCAAGTGTTAAAATTGCAATGGTAATTAGAGGGATGCAGCGATGAGAGTAAGGAGGGCATCAAAGTGGCAGCAAGTTTTTCAAAGGTAGTTTCCATCCAGGAGTGGGATAGGATAGTATTGGGTGAGTGCAGTAACTTAATTTTGTTAGGGGATAAGGGCTTGTGCTCATTTCCTTTGTAAATATGAACAAAGACATATCTGCAACACAAGCACCACTTGGGCTGGGAGATAACAACCATACATTATGTACCAGTGCAACCACATTCTATACATCTCAGCTTATGCTGAGCTATATATTTATTTCTTTTTCCTTTTTAGCTCAACAAAACCTAACAAAACGTAAAACCCTTCAACATTTAAATTAAAACCAGAGGATTTGGTGGTTTCTACATTAATCTGACCACAGAACATATAAGGAAAATAAAATGCAAGTAATGTCTCCATGAGATGAAATGAAATATCTGATGTGCAACTGCTGATGACTAAGTTAAATTTAACATTTCTGCACACCATTTAGCTAGTTCAGTATTTCACTCTCCATGAACAGCAGCAATAATTAAGGAAGATTTCTTATGGTATTGTCTCTTACACTTAGTTTCTCAATGCCTAAAAGGCTTTGAGCTCACACAGAATACCCAGTAGCTTTCACTCTCCTACTCTCCAAGACAAGTATTCCTAAACTGGCAGCAACCAGCCAAAATTTAAAGACAAGACAGATGTATGCAACTCTGAATATATCTCACTAATCTGAGAAACTGAGCTCAAAGAGAAAGGAGTTTGAAGAAAGAGCTGGGCCTAAACAACTTGGTTTTGAAAAACAAAGAAGAGTAAGTATAAGTCTCAAAATGCATTGAGACTAATAGGAAAAAATAAAAAGGAAAAAAGAACTCAAAGACGGCAGTTTTCATCCACACTTTTCTAGAGTGGAAATTTGTTTCACTCCAATAGTTTTATTTTTTAAAGCTTCCTTATTAGTTGTTTTTAATATCTAACACCATGAAAAACTAGAGAGAGACATGCTTTGATTCTGTTCCTTTACAATTTTAGGTCCTGGCAAGACTTCCTCAAATTTTTTTTTTTCAAAATTGCCTGTAAGCCAAGACTATCAGTTATTAATGGAGCCTTTCATGCAACATTTGCTGTACCAGTGTCTACATGATCTTGTGGTCCATTTAGTCTGGTCTTGGGCTATCGTACTTATGTCTGCATTGGTGAGTAGTGTCCAGTGGAAATAAACCTGTAGAGGGAAACAGCTGAGGAAGGGAGATCTACATTATATGCATTTCAGAGGCTGTGTTTCTTTAACTAGTGGGGTGCCCTGGGCTGGATGTGTTAGATGCGCTCCATGTGATGCAGTTTACTTTTATCCACACGTTCCTATAGCCTGCTATTAAAACATAGTAAATAGGAATGACTAGGAGATTTGCCTCAAAAAATGCTTTGGATTTGTACTAACCTGTTAATGTAGTCATATTAGGAATCTGGAAAAACAGTAAACCTCAGTAAGGGAGTTATGTAACAATCCTTCTCAAGGGAAGATTTGGTTAGTTTTATTGGTTTTGTCATAGGCAGGTGGGAGCTTAGCCTTTCAGATCTTGATTAGACATTAGAGTGGTTTGCTAATATTTCTTTAAAGATTAGTATTAAAGATTTTATTGAATCCATTATAATTACCACTATGATATTTTTTCACGAAAACTGCATTGCTGATTCAGAGTAGAAAACAAGATCACATACAGCTTTCATCTTGAAGAGTTTCCACTTCCCTTTTTGCAGAATAAATATTCTATTCATCCCTTGCTTATGCTTTCTTCCTCTTTCCATTTTTGATATTTTCATTGGCAGTATTTGGTTCTTGCATGGCATTCTAAAATAGAGAACATTTCTCCAAATTTAGCTTAGTAAGACATTTTTCCCTCTCTCTCACATTCCCTGCTTTTCTTAGTCTGACTACCATGATTGTTCAAAGCTTCCCAGCTGCTAGTCCTTCTAGAAGTGGCAAAATTGACAATGATAAAGACTGTTTTCACATATTTTTCAAGACCACATGTTTAACTTGAGCAAAACCATGATAAGCACAACAGTAGGCTTTGAGTGTGTGCAATAATTGAGTAACAATAATTTTTTCCTCAGAGAGAAGCAATCTCAAATTACAAGGGACAAAAAGAAACAAAACATACCAAAGTAAACAATAGCATTATGTGTAGTTTTTTCTCATTATAAGAGTGAGAGCAAAGGAAACTTAAGAGAAATACTCCATCATTTATAAAAGCAACTCCAATTAGAGTTTCTGTATGAACAAATTTTAAAGTTGCAAGGAACCTCCCCAGTGAAATAATTAGATAACTCTGGAATTTGGTTTTGGAACAAAAGTTTATGCTGATAAAACAATCTAAAATGAACATCAGCATACAGTGCAACTCAGCATTGATTGTAAAACCCCTTTTAAAAAATCATTACTTGATTTATTAATTAGATTTTAATAAATGTCAAAGGAACAGGGAAAGTGCATCCTGTTATAAAAGTGGGTAAAAATGAAAAAAGTCTATTTTTCAAGTCACTTGAGAGAAGATAGTAATGAAAAGATACCTGACAAAGAGTGGCAAACTATACACAGCAAATATTTGTGGGGAAGATCAAAGAGTAGTAACATATAAGGGAAAAAAGATACCAGCTATTTAGCTTCCAAAAGAAGTGAGGTAAAAATGAAAGGAAGTAAAAAAAAGGAGTATATGCTCTGTTAAGATCTGAGGACTTCAGCAGTTTTTCTCACCTAAAACTGGTTGGAATCAGACCTGAAGAGATTCAGCAGATGACATATTCAAAGTAAAAAACAGGAACTGTTTTATTCTGCCTCCCATGACAAACTGATATGTAAAGGTAACATGAGATAAAAGAGATACACACAACCAAAAGAAGGATTTTGGATAACCTTATTTTGTCATCTGTTAAGTCAAAGAAGAAAAATACAAAATCATCAGTGTTTAATAAGAGTCCAACTTCCATGTCCTTTATGCCATACTAGATTTGTAAGATTAGTTTACAGACTGGGGAAAGGAGAGATTTAAACCAGCTTTTCTGAGAGAGAGGCAGGCATCTGGAATGCTTCCCAGACATCACAGAAAATTTTCAAACAAAACTTGTAGGTGTTCAAAATGATAAATATGTCAGGGATGTGTATTGTACTTTTTACATGGAGTTTTTATTTCAAATTGTTTCCTCTGTTTGTGTATTTAGTAACATAGACATACAAATATATATCAAGATAAGGTATATCCAACACTTTCATATCCACTGATTTCTATAATGCTTTTTTTTGTTATTTCTCTTGTCTTTAATATATCAAAGTTTTCATTAGAAACAGACAGTATTTTTATAGTAGACATGAACTCTTGTCTGTCTAACCAAGATCAATGCTTTAATTGTCTTGGCTAGGCTCATAGGCATCCTATTTTCAGTGAACTCACCCTTTCTATTATGTGCCAGCTGAGTTTTAAAGAAGATATTATGGTAAATGCTCAGTTACTTGGTTTCCTCTGTGTGTTAAGGAGACGTGATATTTATTTTCCTTCCTTACAATTCGAGATAGCAAGTATTGACTCCGTGCTGTCTGTCATAATTACCAAGAAGACACCTAAAAGCAGATGCTAGCACAAAGTTAATATACTAATCTAAGGATTCAAAGCAGAGCACAAATGGAAACACTGAAATATGCTGTCCTGCATGCCTGGGTAACACACAAAGCCCATTAGGTATAATTTCTAAAGATCAAAGCAATTTAAATTTTTTTTCCCATTTTACAATTAGAAAGAACTAGCCTTCTCACAAAACTTCTCCTTTTGGAGAGAAGGTGTTCCTGGTACATAGTGGCCCTTATGATTATAACAGTTAGAGTAAACTGCATTTTATCAACCTGAAAAGGTGAAGATAAAGACCCGTTCACTTTAGTCAGTACTATGTCCTTGGGTATACTTCCCACATACACACGTGTCCTGGATGAACTTCAGGAAACAAGGAAAGAAAATCCTAATACCAAAGGACTAAAAGGAAGATCTGCAAATTGTTATGGCTGTGCCTGACACAAACTTCTGTTACTGAAGCAGGGTTCCTAATGGAGTTCAACTAGAAATAGTACTTAAGAATGCATAGGAAGACAAGTTTCTTCTGAAAAGGAACTGTGGTGATGCAAAACAAGTTCCTCTCCAACCAAAGTACAACTTGAAATATTTCAGCAGCTCCTTAACAGCCTTATAGCTATGCTTATATATAATGTTTTACATTTATTTTTGTGACTGACTCAAATTTTATAATCAAAACCTCACCTCCTTCTATAATAGTAATAAATGGGGGGGGGGGGTATATTTTTAGGTTAGGTAATTCAGAGAAAATTGACAAATATGTAACACTAATATTTTTGAGAAGTAAGCATCCCAAGTAACACAAATCTTAAGACTTGTGAATCTCAGGACTTTAGGTTACATTCCTCAATAAGACAGAAACCCCCATGAGTCAGAAGATCTGTCACAAAGGACTGTGATGCCTAAATAACTCTGCTCAGAAGGTGTAATTCCATTGGTATTTCTGAGGACATGACAGATATTATTAAAATATAGAAAAAGGAATATAGCTTTATACTGTAATTTATTTACGTCACAGTTATAAATTAATATAGTAAGTGATTTACAATGAATACAACTCAAAAAACCCCCAAAAGTTTTACTGAAACATTTTTCTCTTTTAAGCAGACCTATCCAGCTAGCAGCATGCATAACTTGGAATTTCTCCTTCCACACTTGCAGTTCAGAAATTTAACCTCATAAACAGATGGAAACAATCATATATCGCATGGGGTTTGAGAGAGCTAGAAAAATGAACTGGTTTGCAAGATGAAAAATCTTGAGAATAACTGAGTTATAAGCTCAGTGTTCAGGTCCAGTTTCTCAGTTCATGAGATTTTGCTCACATTGCAATAAAATTTTCCCATTCCAGCATAGTTCAAATTGCAATCAGCACATTTAAAGCCTATTCATAAAAGAAACTTTGGGAAGATTTGGAGATCAATCCTGATGTACATAACTGAATGATCTCCCAATATCATCCTTTGAAAGATCATAATTTTTTTGGGGCAGATCTTCAATCCTGAAAGGCTTCTTTCCCACCTTGACCTCTTTCTCCTGCCACCCCCCTTTTTATTTTCTTTTTTTGTCCCCCAGGTACCAGTATTCGTAATTCAGGTTTAGTCTCTACTTTGTCATAGAATAAGTTTGTTAATTAAATACTTCACAACTTGCTTCACATACCCAGTTCAAAGAAACCCCTAAGGTCTCCTACTTGTCTGAAAGGTTGTTAAAGGATCCTGTGGGGGTTATCTACTTGCTGTCCAACACGCGTACCCAGGCCATGTAAATCCAGAATAGATAGAGATCTTCATTCTCCATCAGTGACTTGACTTTTGCCGCCTGACTAAAAGCCAGAAGTTGAGTCAGTGCAAAGACTAAACAGAACAAGGGAACACTATGGGAACAATAAGGAAGCTTCTCAAATTTTCAGGATTAATTAATGATGAGGGAGTAGGGAGAAAAGATTTGCCTTTTGTAGGCTCTCCAAAGATTTATGAAGTACTTTGTAGAGCATAGGGCACAGAGTCAATCCTCTATCAGATGAATTTGAGATTATAGTTTCTGCTAATCACTGTTTTCTACCGGTTACTTTATTCTTCAAACTTAGATGGGAGAGAGGACAAGCAAAGTCTAAACATGTCAGATCATAATCAGCAGCAAGAGATACCAAACATACTTCACCTCACCATAATTTTCACCCATCCAGTCCAGCCCTGCTTTTCAATTATGGATTTATTGAAGCTCCAAAATGTACATGGGTACACAGTGTGCAACACTCACATCCTGAAGACTGGGTCCTGTAAGTACCTAACAAACTCCACAGATGCCATAGAGCATGTTGAGCTGTGTTGGATCATACCCAATAAGACACTTAGATTCCTCTGCTGTGAATCATGCTATGCGTCAAGGTCTAGTTTGGTGTAGCACAGCAAGCTTTGTTTAACTGAAGAAATTACTGTTAATGCAGAAGAAAGTATAGAAATAGGGACTGTACAGAGGAACATGAGGTTTCCAAACAGAGGCATAAACATCACGCACTAACACATAGCCCCTACTACCTGCTATTATTGGAAGAAAAAGTCATTCTTTAGCACTCTGAATTCATAAATATCCTTCTCATAAGATTTCTTATGCATGGCAAAATAATGTCTAATGTAGAATGATTCTGTGACATAAATCATAGATTGGCAATGAAGTTATGAATTTTTCTGGTAATCATATGCCAGTTTGTCATGTGATGCAGTTGATGTGACTGGTTACCATTCGGTAGAATGAAGCCACAGATTTTTTAAAAGGTGTTTAGTCAAAAAAATACAAATTAATAATGGAAATGTAATACATATTATGCACTTTAACAAATACTTTTTCTCTGTCATCTCTTAAAACATACTTTCAAGACATCTGCACAAAGCCTTTAGTATTGTTCAAAATACAAGGCTAGGAATGCAATTCAGTTTAGGGAGTAAGGTACTATTAGCAGTTTGGAAGATAAGATGGAGAGAGCTCTGTGATAGCACAATATTCAGTGTAATGTCTAGCTTCATAGTTTTTTGTATTACTGGAGTTTTTAGTGAGGTAAGAACAATAAGCCTTTAGCCTCCTATGCTATTAGCAATGATTCAGTTCTAAAAAAAGTAATTTCAAAGGAAACTTTTCCCCATTAAGTTTTACAACACCGAAGATATTTTAGAGAAGTTTTACATATTTTAATGATTTAACTGAAAATTTCAGCAGACACTGTGTTCCTGAACCACTCAGGGTTTTAGAATAGGTATTAGTGGAAATATAAAAGTACATGCACTGCCAAATTAATTCCAGATTCAAGGTAAGTCCAGGTAGGTAGAAACTTACCTCCATGGCCTAGGTTTTTTAATACACAAAACCAATATAAATATAGCAAATAAGCATACTGTATGGAATAAATTTCCCTATCTCTGCCTCCTGAATTTGAGTTTATTGATTGATGAATTTCCTGGCAAAGAAAATAAGTTTTGATGACATCAGCAGGAGTCTGTGACTGATTCTAAGAGGACACTTGGTTGGTATCAATAGATACTGCTGTATTTTAAAGGTCTTGAGAGTCTGACAAGGAAATTATTTGAGGAGAGTGAGGGTGTCAGAAGACAGCAGCAGAAATGACTTAAGAATGTGTCACAAGAATGAAAGCTGTAAATGATGCAAAAGTAAAAGTAAGTGAGCTGTTGCTAGCAGTGTTTTTTCCTGAGGCGAATGCAGGAATTTTACAGAAAACATTGCAGGCTAATAAGGTCTCTTCTACTAAATATAAGCATTTCCTCTCTCTTGGATTTCCCTGTTAGGCAATGACACTTAACTCAAGAAACGGGAGCCAAAGACACAAATTTTAAGGCACCAACAACCTAATGAGGAAATACTTTGTCCCATGTTGTTTCTTCAATGAAGCAATCTCTGAGGCAACTACAGATACATATTAAGATTGGTACCAATTAGTACTAACTAATTAGTTGTAGCTGTAATGTAGGTTACTGGTATTGAATTTGATTTTTTTTTCCGAGTGTTCATAAAAATTCAGTATGAACAATATTCACATCAAACATTTTTGCAAATAAACACAGAATGGCATGTTTTAATATTTTCTGCATTAAGTTCCTATGTTGAATGAGAAAAAGCCTTGATGCATTGCCATCTTCAGAGCCACCATAAAATTGGGATGATATTTTGTAATTTTGTCCAGTGTAATTGAACCCTTGAGTTGCAGTGTCACCAATGATAAAATTCTAATGTTGAAACAAAGTTTCTACTAGGCATGCACAGTTGCAAGGAAATAACCCAAAACATACAAACCAAAAAAACACACACAAAACCACCCCCCATCCCTTCTCAAACACATCTATTCCAACAAGAGCATAATGTTAAATATCCACCCTTTAACTATGCAGTGTGGTTTTGTGGTTTAATATACTATAGTATGTGAAAGGTGAAATAGAGCTATAGCAAATATTTGTCTGCATGCCCACAAAAAGTTAAATATACCTAAATATAACTGCCTCGCTAAATCATTCCAAAGCCCATCATCAAAAAATACTGGAGGATGAGCTCACTTACAAGTGAACTTTTATATATATACATGTGTGTTGGTGTGTCTTCTCCCTTTCCCCCTTTGGACTGTGGAAGTCCAAAAAGCTCATGTACAGGCAACATCTGGGCAATGCCCACACGCAATATGAAGTAGCACAGACATCTGTGACTAATAGCCAGATCATTCCATTTGTTGGACTCAAGACAATAAAAACGGTGGATGAAGTTTAAAGAATTTTTTTGAGGATTTGTGGGTGGCCAGCCAGTATGACTAAGATACAGGCATTTTCTAACTGCTTCAAACAGACTTCAGTCTGACTGGTCAGAGTCCCATGTGGTCAGTATGGAAAAAGTGGAAACCAGTAAAAAATCTTCCCATCCCATTGGATTTTAAGCATGTTCCTGCATAGTTTATTCTTGATAACCCTTCCCCTCAAAGTCATACAGCCAAAATAGTGGAGTCAGAAACTACTTTGGTGCATTGTTGTCACAAGATTGTTAGCAAATTCAAGAAAATTCAGAGGAAAAAAGTCAAGAATTGCAAAGGAGACTGGAAATGTCAAGAGAAGGATTGAGATAAGTATGTATTTTTGCCATCTGAGGAATATATAAGTAATATGTAGAGTTCTAAAAATATTATCTACAAAAACTAAGAAAGCATAAGATGAGGTGACAATTGCAAAATGATTTAATTATAATGCAGCCTCAATAAAAGGGCATTTAGGGAAAAAACAATAAATCTCTATTTCATTCACCCTGTAGGGTAAAATAATCTTCTGTTCCAATCTCTTGCAAAGTGTTTTGTAAAACCGTGTTGCATGTGTGAATCTGTTCTTTCTGCTGACTGCAAAGAACCCAGAGATGTAGTAAAGTCAAACAGCAAAAGGAGGGAAGGTGTTACCTTTAAGGGTGATGAGGCAACGGAACAGGTTGTTCAGACATGTTGTGGATCCGCCATCCCTGACAGAGTTCAAAGGCAGGTTGGATGGGGCATTGAGCAACCTGGTCTAGTGGAAGACCATGGCAAGAACTTTGGAACAAGATTGTCTTTAAGGTCCCTTCCAACCCAAACCATTACATGATTAATAAACCATCACTAACTTATTAAGGAGGATAAGGATTTCAAGAAAGACAGAATCTAGGAATATAAAGAAAGATACCTAAAATATATAATAAAAACTTCAAAACAACCAAATACTAAAGAATCATGCTGAACCTGGTCCTGCCCACCTGTATGATGTGTCCCACTCAACAGTGTTGTAATGATGCAGTTGGCATTTGAAGCTATCTTGAGACCAAAGTTTAAACTGATTCTCCATGTGCTGCTCTGCCACTACATCCCAGAGGAAAAACAGTGTGAATTTATTTCATTTATTTGAGATTTACATGAGGACATGAATAGTCAGATATGTGCAACTCAGATTATTCTCAGTTCAGATATCACACATGCTATTATCAATTTACAGTCTTATTCCGTGTTTGAAAGTGCAGGAAGAACACTGCAGATGAAATTGGTAGGTAATTATGTTTGTGCAGCCTCCAGCTATCATCCAATAGTTATTCAATCCCTGTAGAGTGGATTAATCTATGTCCAAGAATAGTCTCTCCTCTTTGAAAGTCAAAACTGGATGCCACCTATCTCTTTACATCTTAATTTACAGCCAAGACTAGACTATGAGGGGTACCTGCTCTAAAAGCAAATATTATGCTTTGGATTATGCTGACACTGAAGTTCGCAACTTTTACTGCAGATAAATTTCCACAGAGTCTAAGAACATTCAGATTCAGTAAGCTCCTGAAATGAAACAGAACCAAAATAGACTCAAGAGAGCTGCTAAAAGGATGGGGTCATAACCAGGATATAATTTATTGTCAAATCAAAAGCATTGATTTCAACAAGAATGAGAATCTAGCCATAAAAATATTCCCATCATCCACCCACATTAGGAAGGTTTTGCTGTGAGACACACTGCAGGTTGAGGTTTGAGCAGATATGACCAATTTAGGAAAAGGAAGAAAAGATGAAGACGGCTTCTGCTGACTCTGAAAAAGAAATACTGACTAAGAGCCAAGACTTCCCTGCTATGCAAGAAGCTGTACCATAGAGCTCAAAGTGGACATACCTACCCACTTCCCCAGATGTGTCAGGTGGTAGCTGTTATCTTTTGATACAATAGATTCTATTATAAGTGGTCTTATGCTAAGTTAATATCTTTCATTTATTTTTCCGGATTGTACTCTGAAAAGTACCACAGCAGATTCCATATGGTATAAGTGGTAAAGGACCAGCTAGATTGCAGGATTTATATAGAATCACATTCTCCTTCTGTGCTCTAAAAAGTTCTCTGCCTGAACCTAAGAAACAGTCATAAAATGCTCTTATCTGTCCTTACCTGCTTTTCTGTTTTTCCTTCTACAGAAGCTCTTTACTGCTCTTCTAGTTTCTCAAACTGACCCGCTTCATAGTAATAATTTCCTACCACATGGTACATCCTACCCAGCCTTTTGTCTTTATCAGCAAGCAGATCACTTCCTTTTTGTTTCATCTACTCAAACTTGAAACAACAGTATCCTCTTTGTGTAGAGTGCAAACCAATTTAATGAACTGGGATTGTGAATTAATTCTTATAATACATGAAAGGTGTGTCATAAAACATCTCTAAATAGTGTTTTCTCTGTGTGTTTTAATTGCAACATTTCAGCAGCAAGATATCCACAAGCAGAGAACTACAAGTCAGTCAGTCTCATGTCTATGCCTGCCAAGATCATGGATCAGATCCTCTGGGTAACTATTGTAAAGGCACACGGAAAATAAAGATGTGATGGGTGATGGCAAACATGGCTTCTCCAAAGGCAAATTGTGCCTGAAAAATTTGGCGGCCTTCTATGATGGATATAGAGGTAGTGGATGGGGGAAGAGTGACTGACATTTACCTTTACTTGTGCAAAGCATTTTACACTGTCCCACATGACATCCTTGTCTCTAAACCAGAACGTTACAGATTTGATGGACAGACCATGCTGTGGAAAGAGAACTGTCTGGATGGTTGCACTCAGAGTGGCATTTGGCAGCACGAAGTCCAAGGGGGAACACTGACAAGTGTTTTTCCTCAGGGGTAGGTGTTGGAACTGGCATCATTTAATGTCTTTGTTGGTGACATGGACAGTGGAATTGAGCACACCCTCAGCAAGCCTGAGCATGACACCAAGCTCTATCAACAGCATTACTTCATGCTTACACAACTTCTTGTATTCCTAAAGCGGGAAAAAACCCCCACAACCATGTGGATAACACAGCAATACACCAATGTTTTGGCAGTGGCTGGACAGCGCTTACACAGCACTGAGGTTTTCTCCCCCCTTACTCTGCCTCCCTCAAAAAGCAGAGCTGGGAGAAGACAGCTGACTCATACTGACCAAAGGGATATTCCATACCATGTGACATCATGCTCAAAAGTAAAAAACTCAGGGAAATAAGGGGGAAGGGGGGACATGGTTATGGTATGTGTCTTCCAAAGTAGCTGTTATATTTTCTGAAGGCCTGCTTTATAGGAAATGGCTAAACCTCTGCTTGCCAATGGGAAGTAATGAATAAATTCCTTATTTTTCTTTAGTGTGTTGTCCTGGAAGACTGCCTGCTGCCATCCTAAACAAGGAGGACTCATGGTACTATTTATGTTGCAGAAGTTTTAATGTCTTCTTCTTCCTCTGTTAAAAGTAGCCCAGATTGCTAAAACTGGACTAGGTATTGCTAAGTACTGTGATGGCACTACTACCTTGAAATTAAACCACATATCTATTGCACTGTCTGCACCAAATGTTTTGGCATTTTGCCATCAGATTGAGTGATCTTTCATACACTGAGAGATGTGTGCTTCTGAACTGCTTGGAAAGATTTCACATTGCTTTGCAGTTCTGAGGTGAGCTCTGTTGAGACCTTCACCAGAGAAAATTTTGTTATCCTGAACTTTTGCTGCTGGTCACCTCAACAATGTGGCACGGCAGCTGTCTACCTATCTGTTTATCTCAAGGGCTCAGAAAAAAAAGGACTCTAAAGCATAAAAAAAGGATATAATTTATATCATCAGTCTTTTCTCAAATGGTAGATAAATTGCCCAAAATACTGACAGAACTCATGTGAAATTCCCCAGCAGGGCTTTAGTACAGAGGGCTAATGCCAGAGCGTAGTATGCTGTCAAATACATCTTCTCTGCAAGTGTATTTGCAGTCTCTAGATTCAAATTATTTCTTTACCCCATTGAAAATGGTGCGAGGGCTTTCATGGAAAAAATGACTAATGGCATGGTGAGAGGAATATTGGAATTTTCAGAGTGACTGCAGAGGCTGTAGGCTGCAGTCATGTTCTCTTGTGATGTATCCCAAAGTGCAGCAATACCAGAGACCTAGTCCCGCAACAGCAAAAAGAAACACCAGATTGCTCAGAAGATGCTGAACACTTCATTTGGAGGACATGTCATGAGGACACAATCAAAAAACATAGCAAAAAGATGTAACTGTCCCACAAAAAGCCTGTAGCTCATTGCTAATTAAATCACCCCCACTGTCCTGTTGTATCTGTCAGTCCTGTCCTATTTGATGGTTTTTAGCACAGCAAAGGCACATGGCAGGAAGACCTTTCAGCATACCAGGAGTAGGCAATAGAGATCCTCAAAACCAAGGGCAGGAGGACATTAGCCCTCAACCAGTAGTTCTTGTAAGTTTTGGGAAACACATATAAAATCACTCCGATTTAATTTGCTTCATGCTTTTTTGGCAGAATTTAGAAGGAGAGAAATTAAAAATACAAGATACAAAATACCTTTAAAAATATTTCCTTGGATTTTCAAGTCATTTCCAAGTTCCATCCAAATAGAAAAGGACTAATAGGGTAAGAAGTGCATGCCTTATTTCAGTATACATCAAATGCTAATGATAAATGTCTCAGTTCAGCCACAGCTTCTCTCCCAGGAAGGGTACAGGTACATTCAGAACTGCAGCATGCCAGATGTTCCACAGAATGATGAAGCCCACGCATAAAAAGCACAGAAAAATTATGCAGGGAACATTGTTTAGAATGCTCTGCTGTCTCTCGCATTATTTCCTGAAGCATATTATACCAATCACCTGGAACATAAACCTGACTTCAGCATCTGTTCTCTTCTAAAGCAGCTCCCCATTAACTTTGACTGCTGCTTTTGTATACAATTCTTTATCAAACCTAATTGGAAACAGCATTGAAACCAACACTTTCCATCTTCCTATGCTGCTTAGCCCCTCTGCATCCAGAGCATTGCTGAGCATTGCACAAGAAGATGTAATCCTTTGAGAAGCAAAGGATTCTCTCCATTGCTGAACCAGATAAGACCTCCTCATCAGTGGGACTGCAGGGTGATCTAGATGTCCCATGAAAACAAGCTTAGAATTTCAGGGTCACAAGGCTGCCAGTTATGAACAGAGACAGAAGCATCTGCTGTATGAGTCTCATGGAGCTGACAAGAAAAAGCAAAGTTTGGTCCCTTATATACCCACATATGCATCACAGTCACCTACTAGTACAGACTTGGGGTTTATGGTAAGAGTTATAGATATACCTCAATAATAAAATCTATTCAGTCCAGGCAGATAATCTCCTCCCATTTTAGTTCTAGTAGTAGCATTAGTTACGGCTGTGTTGCAGAGAAAACAAAGTGTGGTTTTTGATGTTTTAGTTCAAAACAGATAAAAAGGAACTAAGAGGATATATTTTATAAAAAAAATAATTTTAGGTTAATACTTAGAAAATGAGTGATTCACAGGATGCACTGCAGGTCACAGGGGAAGCATAAAGTCTTGCATTTCCAGGCATCACTGATCTGCTTTCATTTGTGCTCCGTGATTATATACCTAAATCTTAAAAAACTTTGAATTTGATCAACTGAAGCATAAATATGACATTAAAGCAGATGTTTCATGGGAGAAGTAGGGTAAAGAATAAGGAATGTTTCTGCACAAAACATGTTTGCATCTTCATAAATGAAGTAACACAAATCTTTTAATTCCTTAACTGGTTTAATGGTGTGACTGTATAACAAGTTTATGTTTTACTCCATTTGGAGAGTACTTGACTACCACATATATAGAAATTCAATGTTTCTAATTTTATAATTTTAAACTGATGTTTTAGGGCAATATATTACATAATGTGTAATAAATAATTTATTTGCTGAAGAAAATAGAGGAATCAGTAAAAATCAAATTCACTGTCATATGAATACCAAGCGTCTTAAAAGTGACTCAGAGAAACCAACTGGCTTTACAAAGTCAACATTAGATGTATTCCTAACCACAAATGTGAATAAGTCTATGACAATATCTTCCAGCAATTTAGAATTTCCCTCAACTCATGCATTACATCAGCTCCAAGATATTACTCTATGAGTTTAAAGTTTAACTAATGACCAGAAAACTTTATTCAGTTTCTCCAAATAATTTATTTTTCCTCAAATATCAGATATTCTGAACCAGAATCTTTTTTTCCAGTCAAAGCAAATACAATAAAAGGAATGCTACTGTGGGTCCAGCTTCCCACAGTCCCTTCAGCTCAGATCCCTTAATTTTTGATGGAAATGTGAACTTTTAGATTATATGTGATGAGGTTAAACCTTCTGTAGTGTCCCTGATCAATGGAATCACCAGCCACGTAATTTATGAAAAAATACAGGTACTGATGGGTACTACAGCTGTAACTGCTGTAAACATTTAATATTCTTCTGCCTGAAATAAGACAAAGAACAGAATAGGTATCCAAAGGTATCCACTTTACTGCTCTAATGATTAGATTATTCTTTAAAAAAGAAAACTATACAGTTCCTCTCTCTTTCTCTCTCTCTCTCTCTATATATATGTATAGAATATATGCAGGTTACATATTTTTCTCTACTTATTCATATGTAGAACCATGTCACCCACTTAAATATGAGTAAGTATTTAGTCAAATTATTCTTCCACATAACAATTTTGACATGTTTACAAAACTAGCTTGCTCTTCACTTGATATATAACGGATACTTGATGCAACAGTGGCAATCTTGCTTACTTTTAGTTGAATATTCAAATACGTAACTTTTAAAATTTAAAAATTCGTGAAGGAACTCATGAAAAATTTTAAATTCCTGAAAACAGCAATGTACTTATCTTAAACTGTCACTTAACTGGCTGGCCCAGATTTCTACCCTGTTCTCAGAAGGCAACTGTTCCCCTTTCCACAAGAGAGTTGCATTATATTCATAGGAGTGTAAGTCCTTGTTTCCTTGTCTTTCATGATTATCATTATTTGAGGTCTCAGATCAAATGTACAACAAAACACTCTCAACATATTTTTCAGGGATTGTCTCCCTAATCCAATGCCCTTGTAAAAGCTTGTAATCCCCACTGGCATTTTGCATACTCTGTTCTTTTACCCAATCCAAATATCCTTCTTGAAAATCAAACTTCTAAAATTTATTTTTGTTATGAAAATAATTTCATTTATCAAAACTATTTAGCAAATGTCATAGACTAACTAATAGATTTGTAAAACCATCAACCCTGCCAAATCCACCACCAGATCATGTCTACATGGCTTTCAAATAAATTCTGGGCTGCTGACTCCACCACTTCCTTGGGTAGCCTGTTTCAGTGCTTGACAGCCCTTTCCATTAAGAATTTTTTCCCAGCAATCAATCTAAACCTTCCCAGTACAACATGAGGCCATTTCCACTTGTCCTATTTCTTGTTAACTGGGAGAAGGGACTGACCCACACCTTGCTACAACCTCCATTCTTTTTTCAAATTTCCAACTTTTAAATATTTTTAAAATTAAATTGTATAGAAATTTAGTCTCATTCTTAGCATTTGAAGAACCAGATGGTTGTACAGACAGGAAAAAACCTGAACAAAGAACACGTCCCCACTATCTGTAAAGTTGCCTCATTTTAAATAACATTTTTCACATCTTCTTCAGTGTGTGAACTTTTCAGGTTAAAAACACTTTTTGGACAACAGTTTTTGCCTGTTACCTAGTTAAACTTGTTATAACACTTTTTAAACTTGATAAATAATGCATAGCAAAGCAAGATTATGGTGGGTGAATATTAATGGCAGGAATTAGAGCACAGAAACTAATCTATAGTCAGAGAACATTAAAGCACAGAGTACTAAGTGACATAAGTAGGCTAATTGGATGCTTCTTACAGGAACTGCTTTTCTGCAAACATTAGATTCACCTCACAAGAGATTTATTTGACAACTCTTGGATAAGAAAGGAAGAAAATGCTTCTCTTCTATGTCAAAATAACAGATCTGTGTCTTGACATCAAGGAAAAAAACAACCAAACAAACAAAAAAGAAAAGATGCACCCAATATCTTAATGGTATATTATTTTCTTCCTCATTTATTTCAAGAATCAAAATAATTCTTCTTATTCTTCTCACAATCCTTTTCCCACCCTTGACAAAGACTCAGATTGTTAGAATAAGATAGCATTTAAGAAAATAACTATTTAGCAGTAGAGTATTTTGATCAATGTTTGCACAAAATCTAGATGACCTAGTTTATAATAATACAGTTGTCCTTCTACTCACAAAGTCTGGAATCAAGCTATGATTTGTGGATTTTTGTGGTTTTATGGCTTTATTTTTTAAAAATTGACAGCCATATGCCTTCCTCAGACCAATGAACTGCAGAGGCATAGATCAGTGCTAGTCAGAAGCCCAGTTGACAACTACATATCACAGTTTGTGTGTCTCTGGCCTGTGACTGGTAACCTGAGTAGAGTGACCAAATCCCAATCAGCAAGTGAGAGATAGAGGGGGAAAATAGGAGCAGCAAGAGCTGACAATTTACTTAGAGCATTTCCTAGGTAAAGGTGGGAAATGCCTTCACCATTTTGACAGCAACCTGTCCAAAGGCTCACCTGCTCAGCTTGATCAAAGTCCAGAGCCAAGGGGAGCCAGTAGAATAACTTTGAGGGAAAACTTGAAAAATGACATGTCAATGTAAAGAACTGCCAGGAGTAAGCCCATACTGTGCTGTAGCTCTATCAAACAGAATCCATTAACTGTGTTTGAAAGAACTCAACATGACTGGCAACTATATGAAATCCAACATGAAATCCAGAATATTGCAGGATAAAACAACCAAATTTTAATCTTATATATAGCTATATTCTCTATAACATTCAAGGCTCTTCTCTTGTGAACAGCTCTTACAGAGAGAATGGAGAGTGTGTATGCCATGTTTCCATTACTGGTATTTGTGAAGGCTTTCCTTTTAAAAACTACAATTAAAATAGGAAAGTGAGGTTCAGACACAAATTTACCTCAGTTTAGATCTATGAACAAAGAATCTGTGCTGGCAAGTGCATTCATTTATGGGAAAACTCTGGATAATGAAATTCTAGATTCCTGTCTATCCCATACCTAGGCTTCTATTAATCTATTAGATGCCAAATGGTCTCTGAAACTCTCTAGAAAATTACTTTTGTTCCTTCTGATCAGGCAGGATACCCTTAGTACTTTACTGATATAAAGCCAAGGCACAAACTCCGAGTATCAGAGAGCTGGCTGAAAAAGTATTACCCTACATTACACCAATTTTGAGAAAGATATACATAATTACACTTGTGTGATCTTTGCTGTGTCAATAGCATTTTCAATTAAGTGAACACAAGGACAAATAAAGCTAGATAAATTTCAGTAGCATTAGTTGAATCTAAATAGAATTAACACTGTAGCTGAATTATCCAGACTGATTGCTAAACCAGTGAGAAACCTTTTGACAGGACTTTACTACATGGAAGTCAAGTAAATAAAACCATGGCAAAACTACAAATACATTAAAAGAATTATTACCTAGACAATTAATAGCTACCTCGTTTCTCCTTATGCATCAATATAGATTGTTATACACTCTCAAGCCATCTTTTTGAAAGTACATCTTTCTTAAGTAGTTAATGAACAGTACTGCATTTCAAAGATATTTTTGCATTTCAAAAGACTCAAGAATGAGTCTCACCTTTGTGTAAATACACATCGGAATTGTCATATATATACATACATATATATAAAAAAAAATATATATATATATATAAAACAGAAGGTAATTCCAGAACTTTCTGTGGAGATTTATGTATGTATACTTACATTTATACATATATATATATACTGTATATATGTATCCATATCTGAATTTGCAGCTATATGCTTTTCTATGCTCATGTTTATATTGTAAAAACAAAGTAGAAATCTTTATATATGTTTTAAGTAGCACACTTTTTTTCTACATTTGACACCTGTTTTGTACATCTATATAATATACAATCATATGAAAAATTTACGTTGCAAGTACTGCATTACCTTACAGATTTTTGCTAAGAAAACAAGGTTGAAATCTTGTAAGCTTTCCCATTCATTTGATTTTTTGGTGATATAAATCCATACACAATAGAAAATAAAATATTTCCTTATCAAGCCATGAAAAACTTTTTTTGATTGTAATCACAGGACATCAAGTAGCACATAGAGACTCCTAATTCATAGTTCTGTATTTGTACTGCGTCAACGGTTATATCACAAAAGAAATTTACTTAAAAGATAAATACTTAATTGTGGTGGGTTCTAAAGAATTACTATGAAGTTAACTTATGTCAGAACAAAGATTAATAGAGGGGAGAGAGGTCCCTGCTATACAGACAGTAGTTACTGAAGGAGGAATCTTGGTGAAGTGCCAATTGTTTTCTTGCTACTGCTGCCTCCTCTCTTGTTATGGCTCTATGTGCACTGTTCAACCACATGAACATCTTATTTCTATTTTATTGAGAATTTCTAATGAAAAAGAGGATTCCCCAAAATATTCTTTAGCTATATGCTATGCTACTCTTCCATGCTCTTCTACACAGCTACTAGCCTTTTTGGGGTTATAGAGTGGATTCCACTGAGGTGAGAAGATCCATTTTCTTTCAAAGACTGCCTCTTTCAAATGCTTAGGAGGCAACTAGGTACCCCAGACTGAGACAAAAACACTAGGTGTAGCTTAGGCACATCCACTTGCCACAAGCTACTGAATCGCTACATATTTCCAGACCAATTGCTACATTAACAAGTAATTTTGTCTCTGGCATTTATAATTGCGTTTTTTTCTCCCTAAAGGGAAATCAAGAGAAGAGAAATAACATGGGAAAAACAAGATGTAAGAGCAAAGAGATGTGCCAAAGAGGTTTCTTTGTACTAGTTATCTTAATTTTTATATGATTTACTCCTAGGAAAGTAAAAGACAAAGGGAAAGAATGATACTGTAATTTTGTAAATATATACTGAAATCAGAATATTCAGCAAAACAAAGGGATTTTTTTCCAGTGATCTGCAATAAGCATTTATAAAGCCAACTATTAGCATGAGAACTCCCTCTGTCATTCAGAGGTGCATTTATCAGACCCAGCAAATTAGCAGCCTTATTAGCTACCAGCTACTAGCCAGGTCAGTATGAGCAGATATAGGGGAGTTATTAAGAAGATGCTATCAGTATATTCTATGATCACTGTTTGTCCTCAAGGCTCTGCATGACATTATCAGTAAAATCTCTATTCCTGTATATATTTTCCCTCTTTTCACCAGCTCTCAATAGAGGAAGAAGTGGAGAAAAAAAAATCACTCTATCATGCTCCAAGCCTTGCTTCTGTGGCAATGTTATCAGAGACAGCATGGACTTATTTCAGAAACCCAGAATGAAGGAATTTTAAGAGCTCAAACCTGCTTCTCTAATGAAAAAGTGGTTGAGGTGATTAGGAACATAATATTAGCAACATTGTGTTAAAGTTTCTGCTATTAATTTTCCTCTTACCTTCTAACAACATGACCAAAGCAGCTTTTTCCTGGACTGTGGATATAACAAAAAACAAAAAGCCAAAAAGCAAAAACTCTTACACATTAAAAAGCAAAAACCCAAACAAAACCCAAAACAAAACAAAACAAAACAAAACAAAATTTCTTCCCAAAAATCCCGTCCCAAAAATCCCGCCCTTTTCTCCTTTTCCAAACTGCACTTCACAGTGCCCTCTGGTTTTTAATTGTTATTACACAGTATTAAAAATGCAAGAAAAGGGATTGCAGAAGGCAATTTCATAATGACGTCACTTTTGGCCAAGTTACTTTATCCTACTGTAAGACTTGTGTAGCAGGGACAGGATAGCAGCTCATTCTGCAGTGAAGAAAAGCAGAAATGCAGGTTCCTTCTTTGCCAGGCAATGAAGGATTTGTCCTTCCCTCTCTCCCCACACAATATGTCTGTGTATTTTATCCCTCCTAAATTTGTAAGATGTGGATTTATATTCTCACCATACAGTCAGATTGCACTTTGGTCAGAGCAAGTTACTTTTCTTTATACTTTTCTAACTACAAAACCATGAATTATATGTAATAACTCTTTGTGAATACAGGTTCTAGACACTTTCTTCTCCTCCTCCATTTTCTTTCTTTCTACTCCTTACTCTGGAAACCCATCCCAGGTCCAAATCATGCACCCGGATGTTTTAAGCTTTGTTTCAGAGAGGGACAGTGGGAAACAAAACCAAAAAAACCCAAACAGATAAAGCAAGCAGTGTAAACATTTTCAGATATTAAATATGGATGACATTTAAATGTGAGAAGAAAAGGACAGGTTATTGTTCATTGTCAAGTTTCAAAGGATGCAGACTTTATTTCACTGCACAGTTCTGAGATGTCTAAGCTGTTTTTGTTCCCAAGCTGAAGGAAAGGAGGGGACCTGCTCAGTTCGTATGTGTTAAGCACAGGAGAACAAGTGAGATTTGTGGGGGAAAACAGAGGTCCAAATGCTGTAGTAAAAATAAAAATATTTCAGCAATAGCCAAAGTGTGATTATAGATTAAGGCCCACTGAAGCTAGCAAGCAGTCCTATTAGTGTGGAATATGTCCAAACTCTATTTGAATCAAGAAAGAAAAGAACTATTTACTCAGGATAGCTTTGGTTGTATCAGGTTTGTATCAGCGGAGAACACTGTTCATATTGCTGCATTGCACAATACCTCCCTGAAACCAAATAGCTGAAAATTAATAAGCCCTTGCTCAAGAGCCCTGGAGGTAAGAGCTGGACTCTGAAATAGCAGAATCATGTCTAAAGTTCATACAATCCCAGAACATGCTGAAAATTCATGTGCTACAGAGATGTCCTAAAAAGAACTTGGTATTTGAGAAACAGTTTCTAGTTCATTATCAACACTTTATCCCCTGTTTAAAGCTAAAATTTAAAGCTTTAAGTGATGAAGAAAATTATTTATCACATATCTATAGTATAACAAGCTTTCAGTACATGCTTAGTTAACTACTGTTTTCTGGACTTAGCATAACTGACTCCCCAAAACCACAGGCATCAAAAGCAGTCTGCCTGTCAGGCTACTCGACACGTGTCCATGTGCCCCTGCACAGTGACTCTCAGCATGTTTAGGTCAGAGGTCCTAGGTCTGAAGGGTGAAACCAGGGCTGCCAAGCTCTTCAGTGGCAGTAATTTTTGTGGTATATGGTTATCACTGAGACATCGTCTCCTTCTACAACTTGGATATCTTCAGATATCTCCATATTAAAATTATATCCCAGGGTTTGGGCATACCTTCACACCTATTACTGATCATGACATTGCCAATGGTGTCAGTTCATCAACCACCCCTGTGGTAAAGCATAGGGTGATGCTGTTGCCTCAGGCCAAACTCCTATCCAGCTTGTTTTAATTTTATATTTCACTCTGTCTTTATTTAAACATGAGCTAATGATGCCATTTACGTTTCTACAGCTGAACCACATTTTTCTGAATCTTTGTTTCCCTCCTTTTCCTAGTATTAGGTGGTGCTAAAATTGAGACATTCAGGGTAGCTGCTGCTGGGTGAGTAAAGAAAGGACAAAAATCATTGAATAGTTTGGGCTGGAAAGGACATCCAAAAGCCTCCAGTCCAACCCCCTGCAAAAAGCATGGACATCATGTTGCCAGAACTAATTGGCAGATACAGGCTTTCACTGAGTACAAGCAGGTGTGCAGAGTTTGTGGTCTGGCTTTCCTTTTTTCCTTTTTTCCTTTTTTTTTTTTTTTTTGAGACCTGGATAATCATTTAAACATTATTTGTTGTGACATTACTGATGTCTGAATCCTAGTAAGGAAACTTACTAGAATTTGGACAAGGACTCTTATAAGAATCTAGATTTCATTAAATAGTCTTTTTAATCTAGCTATCAATGACATAATGAAAACCTTCAACAAAATGAAAATGTGTTCTATTTCCTCATACAGTAATGTGGAGAGCAAACAGTATCTAAAAAAATGAAATATACTACATAAATTGAGGTATTTCCCAGCACTCACATAAGCTTTTAGAATCTGAGAGTAGAGGAAAATTTTCAGTGCAGGTTAAAATGATTTTTAGCCACTTATAAATGGGTGCTCTATATATCACATCGACAGCTTAAATCTCCAAAGTATAAATGCCAAAGACCCTTACTCTGAGTAAAAGCAATTTGCTAGATAAAACCTGGGAATTTCAATTAAGGATGAATGTGCAATTACTTTGAGGAAGAATAAAACCAAGCTTTCCATTAGGAATATATGAGCAACCGTTAAAAAAAATAAAATACTGTCAATACTGTCTCTTCATTCAATTAACTCCTAACCTTGCAGGCCACAGATCATTTCATTTGTCACTCCATCGATTAGGCAGCTCTACATTTTGAGAGCACTTCTAAGCCATTAGGGTATTAGGTCCAGCTAATTTCTTTCCTGAGAATTACATGAATACATTTGACACATTCATTAGCTAATGAAGTTAAAAGATTTGTGTCAAATCCTTTCTGTAAGTATTGAGAACTACCATTATCAAAACTCCAATTCAGAGACAAAATATGTATCATTTTTAAAGATATACTATACAACAGCTAGTATTTTGAAACTAGAATTTTCATTTCCTTGCAGCTATGAAACTACAAGAAACAAAGAAATTATGTTAAGCAACAAAAATCCCCCAAATATCAGCTGTCAAAATCATTAATGATCTATTAAGTACAGAAGCTCTTCTTTCAGTATTTTAAAATATATTTGAACTATAGATCCTCTCCGAACAGTAAAGCAACCTTCACATCTACTGTTTGACTGACTGTGAATGCACTAACCTTAACAAGTTATTTTTATAGAGTCAGATTCAGACAAGTTAAAAAAAAACACCTTTTTTCATATAAATTGAACCGATAATGTAATATGCAAAGTAATTTTGTGCACACAAAATAAATATAAATACTTCCTTATGTTCTCATGAGGTGTGTAAAAGAAAGCATTTTCCTACCTTAGTCAAAGATGCTTGCTGCTGACTGACTGGAACAATTTTACTTGCATCCTAGTAAACTCTTGAACAGTAATCCTGTTATGTGTCTACAGCAGTTTCATGGGGGTGGGACTTCTGTGTAATAATGAATTCACCAGGGAATCTTCCCTTTGAAAGAATGCTGCTGCAGACAAGGAAACCACTCTACACTTACTGTCACAAGCTTCTGGATGATTAGATTAACACACAGGGAGTAAGTACAAGTACACACATGGAGTGACTGCAGATTCAAATATTTCCTATACGCTAAAGCTTTGAGAGGATGAAAACTGCAGTATGCTTTACAAGATAAATGTATATATATATATGTGTGTGTGTGTGTATGTGTGTGTGTGTGTGTGTGTGCATACACTTTATAAATGCAAATAGGAGAGTCATAAAAGGTCCTTATGAAGAAATTAATTATTTAGTCTATAGGTGTGTGGCAAAATAGCATGGGTTTATTAGCGATTCTAACCATTTAATCTGAGAATGAGAAACTCCAAGTCAAGCATGTTAATCCTTACTTTAAAAAAAAGCCAAAAAACTAAGAGTGTCATAATCCTAAATGACAAGTTACATAAAAAGCAGATACGCACCCACCCTACTGGCTATCATTAATTTCCCATGTAGAATGGCACCTCAGACATAATGAAGAAGCTCTGTAATATGTTAACCCAATAACATAAAAAATAGCTTCCTGCAATCTCTCCAACAAAGAACAGTGATGTTTATAGTGATTATTATTAAGATGTATGAGCAAAAAACCTTGGAGAGTGTGTGTCTACACTTGAAATAGTAGACAACAAATATAAGCACAAATTGATACTTTGGATGAAAGAGAGATATATCTGGCAAGGTTATGGCTGTGCATATGACAAAGGGTGAAGGATCCCAGTATTCAGCCAACCACATCAGTGGAGCTGTAAGAATAATGGTCATACAACCCGATTACTGGACTAAGTGAGCCTATCAGCCTTTATTAAATCATCCAGCACTTCCCTTATTTCCTCATTTATAGATAAAAAGCAAAACAAAGCTGACTCATGGACTTCCATCTCTGCGGAGCTGCTTTCCAGCAGGTCAGTCCCAGCCTATGCTGGTGTCTGGGACTACACACCCAGATGCAGAACCCTGCATTTCCCTTTATTGAATTTCAGAAGGTACCTCTCTGTCCCTCTCTCCGACCTGTCAAGGTCTTTCTGAAGGGTAAGCATAGCACCCTGGGGTATCAGCCACTCCTTCCAGTTCTGATGCATCAGCGAACTTGGATGAAGGAGTAGAGTACCTCCTGAGCAAGTCACTGATTAGTAAGTTAAACAATACTAAGCCAATATTGAACCTCTGGGGACACTACTCATGACAGGCTTCCAACTAGATCTCGTATCACTGATAATGACTCTCTGGGATCTGCTATTCAGTCAGTTACCAAATCCATTCCCTGCCCACTCATCCAGCCCACATTTCCTGAGTTTGTCTATAAGGATGTTGTGAGAGACGGTGTCGAGGTGTACAATACCCACTGCCCTCCACTCATCTGTCAAAGTAGCTGTTCCATAATAAAAGTCAATCAGGTTGGCCAATCCTTCCAGTGACTCCACCTGTCTATCACTTTTATATCTTTCTTGTTAGCTAACTCACAAGAGGTGCAAGCAATCATAGTTTTCTTCTGTATAAATTCCAGCATTCATCTAGGGTGTGAAAGACAAACTCACCTCCCTTCCCTTCAAAAGCAACCTGCATTTCTCAACTCCATGCAACTGCCCTTACCAGTAAGTCATGAAGTGGTCTGTGTGCTTGCCACACATTTTTTGGAAACTGTCCCAACAGGGAGGCCACATTCAAGAATCTGAGTTACTTAAAAGACAAACCAAAAGAATAAACATCATCCTAGAATGTTCAAATGTGAGCACTACCTGAATAGCAGATAACAACCTTATCTAAAATAGAATTCTGAGGATTTTATTTCCAGAGAAATGAAAAGAATTTACAGTTGCTCAACTCAAAGGGCAGAAGGTGAAGACCAGCAAGGGAAAAGAATGATAATATTTAGCGATGTCAAAAGCAAGAGATATTGTCCATCTTTATAGAAGATAGAATAACAAGGAAGAAGTTTAAATTGCAGGAAAAAAAGCTTTCCAATGCCTAATCCTTGGATCTACCAGTAAACAGGGAGACTCCTCAGTCTTCTTATTTTTGGAAGGTTAAAAAAAGTATCATAAATAATCTGGAAAGAGTTAATTTTGCATTGGCTGAGAGAGGTGATCTGAACATGTCTACACAAGTTTTTCTGTACAAGTTCAAAACATTCAGGAGTCAGAAATGAGGCATGTTGTTGTCAGAAGCGAGGCATGTTGCTGTCAGAAATAGTTTTATCCAAGCACAAGTATACTTTCTTAATTTGTGAAAATAATTATTTTGATAGGAATTATCTATGTCAGTTAGAAGTGTGAACGCCAGCCTGCTAATAAGACACTTAAAAGTAGTATAACACTAATTGATCACTTCAATTAAATTTTAAATATATGCTTGATGCATTAATTTTAAAGCTTTTACCTTCATCCATAAAACTGTAAAAGAATACAAGCTATTTATTGAAAATAAAGTTTTCCTTTTTTAATTTGATGCAAAAATTAGAAGCATGTAAGACTGTATTTCATACTGACAGAACAAAACCCACGTGTCACAAGTACTAGACTTCTCCAAATGCTGTGATTCAGCTCTTTATACGAAGTAATTTGCAACCTGGTAGACCTTAGAACTTAATTATTCTGACCTAACAGACTGACTTTACCTAAGACTTTTATTGATCTAATATGCAGTTGAAGGTCTGTTTCAACTTTTGACCTGTGCATTTCTTGTATTAAATTACTTGTTTTCACCTACTTTACAGATTACTTCATGGAAATGTGACTCCAGACAGCCAAGATATTGTCTTTTAAATAAATAAATTATATGCAGCCCCCTTTGCTACATTTAGATTCCCAGACTTGCAGTTACACTTCTTTTATTTGATAGTAATATTCAGGATTGGATAAAATTCTTCTATACAGTTGTTCTTTAATCACTTAAACTGCAATGTTTTGTAAGCAGAAAGTGTCCTTTGATAAAGGGAATGAAATTCCATAAAATGCTGTCTTTCTGCAAACAGTGATTGGATTTACTGATATTGTGTGGTGGAGCTGTGACCAGTGTTTAGCAATACCTGCACATCATCAAACCAATCCATTTTTCTGGGAAAGATACAAAGCACTCTAGATATTGGAAACTGCATTTCATCTGCAAGCTGTAAACAGACACATTGATTGTCAGAAACAAATCTGGGCAGAATCATGGCTCAGCGGCATTCAACACAAAGAAGACATCTTCTCACATAAGTGTTTTCTATCCTTTATCCCTTCCAGTCAGAGAAGCTCAATCTGCATCTCTAGTACACAAAATCTCAGACAATTTTTCTTCACTCTTCCATGCTAAAGTACAGATCATGTGGACAACTGGCACTGAGCTAACATGGATTCTGTATTTCAGTAAGATATTGATAATGTTGGTGTCTGTCACTTTTTACTCTGGTAATATAAAGGTTTCTGTGTGCAGTCAGGTCTTCTGATCATTAGGAAAACAGCAGAGCTCTTGTTGCCTCTAGGGGGTATTATTCATCAGGAGCAAACTTCACATTTCCTTGTAACAAGGGCTCTCAAAAGAGAACCTGGGGCAGCCCTCTGTAGAGTCACTTGGTGTATCTAACTTTAGAGTTATCTAACTCTTTAGAGGTTCCAGAAGTGCACCTAAAGGTATTTTTGAGACAGTCTATTTAAAAATGCCATCCTGTACCATAGCATAAATACCTTGAAAAAATATTTTTGTTGCAGAGGTTTGGCAATACAGCCTTAGTAATAACATTTGGGGAGATTAGGCCAAAATATTTACCATAAACATACTTCTTTTGTTGAAACAGTAATTTTAGAAAGTCATATAATTGTAGTGAAGATTATGAAAAAAATACAAGATGGACCAAAATGCTACAAATAGACTGGGATACATCAAACAGTGTTGCACTGAGAAATAGTTATAATACCTCTGTGCATATTTGCTCCATTAAGGGGTTGCAGTCCTTTAAATTATTTTTTTTAACCATACTTCTCTGCTGCTGTATATGAAATAAAAGACTGCAATGAGGAAAAATCTCATAAAGTGCTGCAGATAAGACTAGCAAAACTTTTGTATTTTTCAGTTGACTTCATGACTGACTTGGTGCGTGGTGTTTAGTTAATGCCGCCATAAGTTTCTTAGAAAGTTCAATAAAAAGACATGTTTTTCCTTCTACAGTTTTTCTGGAGATGCATCACTGCACTAATGTACTGAACAAACTGAACTACATTGAACAAACTGCTTTCCAGACTTTTACTAAGAGCACAGCTCTTAAGCCCAAGTATTATGGTGTTTATGTCAACACAACTCTTAATGCATTCTGTTGCTAGGATAAGTTTGTTTACAGTTTGTGGATGAAGTAATTTTCATACCCTTTTTGTGAGGATCCCCTGTTTTTTCATTGACTGAATAGTTACATCTAACCTTTCCTGCCCTCCATGCGTGGGCAGCACTTCCTCTCTTTGGATCATATCTAATGTTTCAACAGCAGCATCAGTTCTTACAAGAACTCAGGGAATTCTGCTAGCATCCTGGTTTTACTGTAAGCAAGAATAATTGTATCTCATCTCTTCTGAAAACCAGGCATTGAAATGGGAGCAACCCAATACACTTTAATGAGATTCCTTTCTACAAGAGTTTAACCTCCTGTCTTATGACCACTTTTCCTTACACTTAATTAAAAGGTTTAATATGGTTCAGCA
>NW_005054297.1:14824495-14890509 GCF_000277835.1 Geospiza fortis
GTTATTAAAATGAAGAGGATAGCTTTTGTTCTTTTTAGTATCATTTTTATTGGAAATTTTCCTCTCTTACCAAGCCAGAGGATGGTTGTTCAGTTTCAGACTGGTGCAGAAATAAGGAAAACACAGCTATTTCTAAACTACCACAGGGCAACGAATCAGAAAGAATACTGAAGAGTGAAAAAGTCTTTACTTATTCAGAACACTCAGTTTGTCTGGTAAAGTTTCTTTTGATTGTATAACTTAACATTTCAAGATGAGAACTGCTTCACTTTTCATGGCACTGTGGAGGACAATTACTGTTCTCAAAACTCTGCTAAAGTGACATCCAGGAAAGCATCCCCACTATCCTATTCTGAAGAGCATGTGCTGACAAATAAGGTAAGAAAGGAAAAAACATAGGGTAATTCCTAATTTCATACTAACAATTTTTTTTTGCTTCAAGTCATTTATTCATTAAGATATGAACCAGAACTCAATTGAAAACTGCCAGACTCAGATAAGAAGAAAAAATTTCTACATATTAAATTATTATGTAATAATTTTACATGAAATAGAATATTATTAGAAAGGGAAAAAATATTTCAGAATGTATATGGGTCTGGATATGAAAACATTTAGTATTGGAGACACCAGTTCACAAAAATCTAGTTTGTGCAGGTATCAGAATCTAAGCTTCTTGTTTTTCCCTCATCAATGTTAGGCATTAAGAATTTTTTACAGGCAAGAGAAATTGAGAGCAGTAAGAATGATCTGCCATAGCAAAAAATTGAAGTCTGGGAGGTTCAAGCTGAAATGTAAAAACATCTTGTTCCTTCAGAAACACTGGAGCAAATTCCCCAAGGACACTGCAGTCTCCATCCTTGACGTTTTAAGACTCTGCTGGACAAAAAGCTCAAATTCAAGCAGTGCATTCAACCACAGTACTGACTGTTCACCATCACTGGGCAGCTGTGTAGAGTGGCAAAGCTTTCAACAACACATCACTGCAGAATACAGACTGTAGTCCAAATCATCTGCTGAGGTGAAAGCTCAGCCAGGAGGAAGAAGAGAGTTCTGAAATTTTATGGAAAGATGGACAGATTGAGATTAAACTCAAGAGAGGCCATCTTCCTGAAATCAAGCTCTGGTTTTTCATATACTTATAGGCAGTTTAAGTAACAATGAAGAACTATAATTACTGGATAAAATCATGACCCTGTGGTATTAAGGGTTCTATCACTCATTTGAACAGGTCCAGGTTTTTAGACATCATGCTCTGTTTCAGAGTACTTGTTCTTAAAGAAACCCAAAAACTCCCACGAAACCCCACAAGCAATACTCATCCACCTGCAGTCACAAAAGAACCCCCCAAAAACAAACAAACAAACAAACAAACAACTCTAACAACCAAAACAACCCTGAGACACAGGTGAATTTAATAATTATTGGATAGAATAAATCTAAATGCATGGCCATGTGGCAGAGGTAAGAATGGACTACAGCTTTGCTGTCTTGCTTCGAAACACTGGAAAGTATTCATAACTCTTGATCCGAAAGAAGCTTCTGCATTTCTCATGAAAAACTAAACAGATTATAAATACTTTCACTTTGGTATTCATAGACTGATATCAAAATATTGAAACTTTCCCTGAGTTTCCTGTTTCCCATGAATTCCATCTCAAATCTTTCTTAGTGACCTTTGAGAAGGGGAATTTTTTTGCTCTCCTGGATTCTGTGAAAATTAATGTAGCCAAAACAAGAACTAAGACCAGTATTTAGAGACCGTTCTTCCTTTTCTCTTTTCTTTTCTTTTCTTTTCTTTTCTTTTCTTTTCTTTTCTTTTCTTTTCTTTTCTTTTCTTTTCTTTTCTTTTCTTTTCTTTTCTTTTCTTTTCTTTTCTTTTCTTTTCTTTTTTCTTCTCTTCTCTTCTCTTCTCTTCTCTTCTCTTCTCTTCTCTTCTCTTCTCTTCTCTTCTCTTCTCTTCTCTCTCTCTTATTTGGGATTATCTTCCTTCTTTTGTTCACATCCTGATGCTCTTTTTTGCCTTGTTTAGAAGTCTAGGTTTTACCATCATTGTATAAAACTTTGCAGATATCTGCAAACTGTTATGACCTAGTTTACTTGCTTTAAGTTGTCATCCCTCTAGCTTTTATTGTGATAAGTTTTTGGGTCGAGTGCATATTTTAGTATATATAATCTTAAACACATTCATTTCAGTCATTTTAGGCTGAGGGAACTAAATTAAGCTGTAGAAGACTAATTTTAAGATTTTATATTCTGTATAATTAGTGCATTAGAACTAATTTTAAAGAGTGGAGAAATAATTTTCTAGCGTACTCTAGCAGTATTCCAAGTAGCAGTAAGAAAAAAAATATAAAAATTCCCACAACATACAAACAATGCAAAGACTGAAAAATGTGTAACGGATGATGGTGTGTTTTGTTGGTGTTTCTTTCAGGTTTGTTTGGAGGTTGTAATGGTTTAGCTTTTTTGCCTTTTTTTTCCTTTTTTTTAAATACACAGAGTGGACTTTCTTTAAGAGGTGACATGTAAACAAGCAGTCAAAAAATAACCCCAGACACCACAGAGCAAGTGAACCGGGTTCAGCTGTGCTCACTGGGCTGCAATGAGGGAACTGGCAGTGAACTAAGGGAATGAGTCATTCCCCTCCACTGGGCACTGGTGAGGAGTGGCTGAGGGAATGGAGTTTGTTGAGGCTAGAAAAGAGGTGGCTAAGGAGAAACTGGATGCACTCTATGAGGAGAGATATAGAGGAAACTGAACACAGCTCAGACAAGTAGAGCAAAAGGCCAAGGTGACAGCAGTGAGTAACAAGACCAATTACATTGGATATAAAGAAAATTATCTAAGTAATGAAAGTAGTTAAGCACCAAAGTAGGGGTCCAGAGCAGTTTGGATTTTTTCACATCTGAAGACTTGCAAGACAAGTGAAAAATCCTCATCTACCTTTAAAATTAGCTTTTCTTTAAAAAGGAGCCTTAGCTGATAGCTCCAGAAGTCACTTCCACCCTAGCTGTTCCTACGTTTCCAAGACTTCAGAACCGCTTCATAACCATACCACATGGAATGCCTAGGGTTTTATTGAAGGGATATGTTCCACACAGTGCCCTCCCCACCCCCATCACATTGCTAATATAACTGTAGAAGATTAAAAAAAGTCCAATTTACCACTTGATTTATTAGCAAACAATATCTGTTTGTTAGCTACAAAGTGCAACTAAATACAGTTCTGTACTACTGAAAATTGCTCCTAGGTACATACCCTACATGAAGTAGGCTGCATCCATAATTTCCATCATATTTTCAAAAGCTGTCTTCTTGTTTTTTGCAAAACTGTTTTTTACTAAGCTATCCTTAGTGAAAGAAAAAGAAACCCAGAGAAAGAAAACCAAAATAAAGCTTTGATTTCTTTCATATTCTAAGAAACCAGGCTGAGAGCTAGAAGTAGCAGGTCTGGAACTTCCTCTATCTCCCCCTTCCCCTCTCTCTCCCCTTCTTTATTATTTATTGACCTCAGAATTCAATGAGTCACAAAAGTTCACAGAGGAATTATTATCTATTTATCTTTTAAAAGCTACAGCTTCAGGTGCTCTATGGTGGACTCCATGGTAACATAACATCTTGCAACTTCAGAGCTTGCAAGACCAAGAAAATAGATGAAACAAGCAAGATGAAGAACATAAGTGGATGATTAGAGAGGAAATATTTTTTATTTAGTGACAACGACTGTTATAAGATTTATTTCTCATGTATTTGGCCTTCATATTCTAATTATAACTAACTTAGCGAGTTGTGTTGCAAATGAACATCTGGACTTTATCCGTTTGGCCGTATTGTTACTTGCTCTGCTTTTTATTCCAAATTTATTTTCACATAACTCTGTACAGCGCTTCACATTCCCAGGGGAGTTGTTCCTACCAGATAGTATTTACATGTCCACCTCCTGCCTTGATTTTCAGTAGTTTTTCCACAACTGTTTTCAAGTGTCAGAAACAAAGTGGAAACATATAATCAGACACAGTTGGGTTCACGTGACAGGATTCTGAAGTAGAGGAGAAATATGAAGTCACTACACAGTTTTCAAATACAAAAACCCACTTTGAATACATTCTTCATCACAGGACGCTGTGTTCTTTCTGCTCTTGCTCAAGAAGATCTTGCAGTCTAATCAGGATATAACCTCTGTGATCCCACAGAGATCATCAAACATATGACATTTCCTTTGAGATTTAACACCTTGCCATCTATCCAGAAAGACCTTATATTTTCAAATCTTTAAAAAAGTCAACACAGGTTAGAAGAATGGTGATTAATTATGTTATTCTTAGAGTTCAGCTTCCTTGCCAGCAAGATTTAAGGCAAATAGATTTTAAGATAGCTATTCTGAGCTCTTACAGCTACAGCAAAAATGAAACCCTGGAGTAGGAGAGGAGCTTCTTCAGAAGAGAAATGCCAAAAGCCTGTTCAGCAATAATTTTTTGAGAAGATTTAGCTGTTGCTATTGTTTCTTTTTTTTTTTTTTTAGTTTTAAACCTTATAACACATCCTGCCAAATATCTACCATACATCACTTTCATTAGCAATTCAAGGATATAAATTAATAGTTATATTGGATATTCCAAACATGCATATTGAAGTGCCATTTAGTAGTGCCCAGATCTTCAGGTCTTAGCAAAACAGAATATTCCAACACAAAATATTTTTATACTTCATCTTTATGTTAGTACATCCTTCATTGAAACATCTTCCTTCTCAAGTGTCAACCATGCAAGACAGGGTTGTTTTACTCAAAATTGTTAAATTTCAGTTGGGTAGCACTTTTTTCCCATTTTTAAATGCATATCTACCAGTACATTATGAGGCAGTAAGTAAGTAAGTAAGAATATTAAACACTTTAATCTAAAGTTATTAAACACCTTGGAAAATAACTTAAGAAAATTGGAGGAAAAAAGTCATTGATACAAGCACTAACAAAAAGAATCAAGCCTACTGGGACAGGCTACAGATATGCTGAGGTATTGAAATGCCCTCTTAAAGTGTTACAACATGATTTAAGAACTAAACAAAGATGACTTTAGCCTTATGCCCCGCACTACTGTGGCTCCTTATCTGTATTTCCATAGAAGAGCTTAAATCCTCCTGTGTGTGATGGAAAGCAAAAATGACACCCAACACTCTGCAATCACTGCTCGCTGTGTCAGGACACAGAGACCATTTCTAAGACACCTACTGACACCTGACAAATAACAATAAATTGAACAAATATTAGACAGTACCTGACACTCCAGCTGCCAGAAACAGATTCTGTCTGGCGCAAGTCTTTTATGAGTAGTATTACTATTAATCACTCAGTGGTAATTTTTACAACTTCCCTTTTTAAAACATTTACCTACAGCTATTGCAAAAAAAATCACCATTGCAAAAGGTATGACAGCTAAGCATCTCTCATGATAACATTGAAAATACTGATACTGTTCTCCTTTAGATATTCAGTAGGCAGATTTGTTGTTTGAAAAACCTAACCATTTTTTGGCAGTCAACCACCACCATTTACATTTAACCAAAATCAGCATTTCTGCAAATGATAAATAACAAGTAAGCAAGCAATTGATACTGTTCTGGCAAATTCTTTAGAAAAATATATATTTCATAAATTCTGAATCAAATTCTCCTCAGTTTCTGCCTCACCTCTGCAACTTCTTGATTTTAGCCAAAAATGTAGAGTACCAAGTAGAAAGCAAAGCAGTTATATGATCCTTCCTTTCCAGTATCACAACTGCTAGGCAAGAAACTCCTCTTTCATATGAAAGTCAATTGATTATTTCATTGCATTAGCAATGCAATCCATTGCATTAGCAGTGCTTTCAAGGGAAGACACAAGCTGCTAGTCATTCAGATGCAATCACCATCCACCTCCCTTCCATTATGAGTTGCTTTACCTGCAGTAACTCCTAACTGAAAACAAGTTAAAATAGGAATAGTTATAACTAAAATTAAAAATATAGGGTTCATTTACCATCTTCATGAGAAACAACAGAAATATTTCTTACCAAGAACAGAGTTTCATAGCCTTTAGAAAGAGATCATAAAAGACAGAAGCATGAATAACTTATAAATTTATTTTTTCCATCTAACAATGCAATAGTTGTTTCTTGTTTCTCAGTTGACATCCCTTCATACTTTTGTGCCCTGCAGAACAATAGAGGCAGTTGTAGAAATGAAATGAGTCACAAACAACATGTGACTTGGGGCATGCAAAGCAGAGCTGACAATATCACTCTGTCTCAGCTGCCAAAGGGTGTAACAGAATCATGTTTGTTTACTGCTTGAATCCATAACTTTGCTGTTAATCTGAACACATTTTTTCTTTTTGAAAGTAAGACATTATTTAACATGCAGCACAGCTCATAATCACATTATTAATAACTTGCATTTTGGTTAGCCCTAATGTTTTCATGATACAAGACTCTAATCATGTATTGAATCATCTCATAATATGGAGGTGACAAATATCTCTGCTGGATCAGCAGGTAAAAGGAAGCTGGCTGTTATGGCAACACACTTTCATGATTGAAGATTTATTAATTTTAAACTAAAGCTGCATTTCTCTCCTAAAACTTCGATCGTCATGTACTTAGGTGGGCAAGATGGAAACACAATTTTTATTGCTTTTTCCCCATAGTCTTTCAGTAGGACAAACTGGAAATAAAATTTATAATTAAACTGAAGTATTTTTTTGTCATCTGTTGTTGTTAACTGGCTAATTATAATCTCCCAAATCTTTACAGGCCTACTGCCTTTAAGTGTCAGAGCACATGCCTATTATACATCATCCATTACACAGTGACAGCCTGAGGCATTCCCATTCATGTTAGGTACTGGATTAGAAAATAAAAACAACAACAAAAGACCCAAATACACTTAAAACTACCACCATGAGAATTTTTTTGTCTAACCAGTAAGCTATAAATCGAGTGCTCTAGATCAAGAAAAATAAAGAAAGCATTTTGAGCAGAAATTAAATATCCAAAGTGAAATTAGTCCTTTCATGCCTATATGAAACTTCCATTACTCTCAGTGCCAAGATTAGTTTTTTGTGCTTTATAGTTTGAGACCAACAGTGCTCTCAGATGACTATTTCTCCCAGTATTATCTGATTATTAAAATCCTAAATTCTAAAATCCTTCTGAGACTGGCTCTAAAAAGTTAGAGGTGAGTTCTGTTAAATCATCTAGCAAATGTAGATATTGTTTCTTCCACAAAGAATTCTAGAACTACATTTCTCAAAGCACGGACGGTGCTACACCAAAGTTTTTCCAGAAAAGCTCTGTCATACAAGGTTCATCTGAATTTTAAGTGATGTTTGAACACATATTCCCTCAGCTGTAGTTAAAAAGAGATAATATTGAAAAGGTATTCTTGTGAAGTTGTACCAGAACATGGTACAGAAATGTCTGGAAATCATCTGTCATCACTGTCATCTTAACATGCTGACAAGATGAGAAATGACCATTCTTCGTGCCCTCTTGTCCTCAAGTTAAACTTCAGGCTTCATAATCTTTTGTTGGCCCAAATAAGCCAGTTTGTGTAGTTATCATGAGTCTCAAGGCTTGGATTTAACCACTGAATGGAACAATTCTCTGTGATTCAGATCTGAGTGCACAACTAAATGCCTTTCAGTTCAAGTTGCACAAACAGGGGTAGTGACAAGGTAACCTTCTAAGCTCCAGTAACTACTACATGCATGCTCTTTGCCACCTCCTGCTGTTAAATACAGCAGCAGGATACTGAGCTAATGTGTCACATTTCACAGGCTAGGTGATTTTAAGAATATCCAGTGTGAATTACCACACCTCAGTAGTATTACAGTCCTGGTAGTCACTTAGTAAGCTGTGTTAGTGCACTTCTGTAAGATTGTATGACCATATCCAAGCTGCCATAAAGAACAGAGTTCTTTATGACAGTGATTATTTAAATTTATAATTTTTATAATATCTACCAGGCATGTTTTTACAAATAAGAAATGTCTGCATGCGTAACTACAAACCTTCCTCTTAGGAAATTTCTCACGTAAATAAATGCCTACAACAATGCAGCTGGTATTAGATACATAAATATATATAGTCTAAAAGATCAATAAAAAGGCTTGTTTCTAATGACTTGTGATTCAGCATCACTTTCAGTGTTACTAATACATAATTCAACTGTATTAGGAGGAAACAAATACTTCCAAGATGGCCCTGCATATTAGTATTCATGGAATTTCCAGCTGAGACTCCTTGAGAAGGGCCACAAAACTAATTTACTTGAAAAACAGCAGTTTGATCACTAACTTACAAAACTTCATAGGCAAAATAACATAACCACATTTGGCAAGTCCCACCAACTTATATCACACATTACTCTGATCTGATGGTATATTCAACTAAGACCTGGGAAAATGAAAAACATCAGAAGAGTCAATATTTCTTGACTGATAAGGTTATAGTAATTCATGAAAAACAGAGCTAACCAGAAAAAAAATTGTATCAGTTCCAAAGAAAATAGTTATAAAGCTCTACATTATGATTCCTTAATAAAGGCTCAAGGCTTGTATTGAATTACTGCATATGAGACTGCAGTGTGAAAGCTAAAAATAAAAATAAAATAAATAAAAATAAAAAATAAAAAATAAAAATAAAAAAAAAATATCACCTGGGAGCTATTAGTCCCATCCTGTGCAATTGTGCCCCATCCTCCGCCATCCCACCTCCCCCTCCTGTTCCCTGCACAGCTCTCCTCTCTAGAGAAGACTGGGTCAGTGAAGTAGGCCAAATCCAAGTGCATATTTGTTTATAGGGACTGTTATTTAAGAAATAGATGCTCAAATTCCTTCAGAAGTAGAAATGCTTGAGATCTGTCTTCATGTTTGTTTTAATGCTTAAGCATTTGCTCTAGTAGTACTCTGATGGAAAGTCACTTAAACTAGTCTGTAAAACCCAAGAGATGGTAGAACATGCGCAAGTCTCACCTTCTCTGGCTGGCAGCAGTCAACCAGTCATGAGCAAAAACAAAAGAAAAATTTTGACTCTCAAGAAGAGAGACCTATACTTTTGCTTTGGCTTGGACTGAGGAAAGAATAGCTCCATACCACAGGATGAATCAGTAACAACTCCTGACTCTTCCCATGGGGGCAGGGCAAAGAGCAGAAAGGAAACCCTTTCCTACCCTCCCAAGCCCATCTCCTCTCCCCACGGTCCTTACATCTGGCAGACCACTTCAAAGCGGCTTGCGCGTTGTTGCTGGCTCGGAGGAGTTCCAGGAGCCGAGTGGACGGCAGTGCTGAGCCTTGAGCAAACAGCAGAACACAGAGTGCCATCGAGTGGCAAGATTCCAGCAATACACTCCTGAAAGTCACTGCCCGTGCCTTGTTCAGCAGCCCATTTTTTAAGGTCTGCAAATCTTTTAATTCTTAGCACTAACTTTTTAGTATTTAAAGCAAGATGCACAGAGTGGAAGCAGAGAAATTTATGTCTTATTTTGGCTTGAACTTTCAACATTTCATTTGAAAGTATTCTTACATGAAAGAGGAAAAAAAGAAGACAAAAAAGAAAAAAAATATAACCACAATCCACACTAAAACAGAATTAGCCAATAACTTTAAGTCAACCAGCACTAGCCAGGTTTTGAAGTAATTATAAAGCATTCTACTCGGAACACATGGTAATACTTCTGATGTTGAAGAAAAGTCTTGAGCAGAGTTAAAACAGTACATGTGAGCCCCCCTACAAAATCCTCCTTTTTCCCTAGACAGTTAAAAATAAGTTGAAGTCAAGGAGATATCAATTATTAAGTGCCTCTCCCTTTCCATCCTGGAAGAGTCATTGAAGTCAAGGAGATATCAATTATTCGAATTAAGCGCCTCTCCCTTTCCATCCTGGAAGAGTCACCCTTGAGTGACACGTATCACTCACACATATAAGTTTCTGAATTGTGTTTAGCTGTAAGCTGGTCTTAAAAGACATGTGCATACTGATCTATTTTTCAAAGACTGTACTGATCTTTCAACATCTTTGTCTATAAAATGAGACACAGGTTTAGTACTTTTAGTTTGTTTGGTTGTTTGTCCTCTAAGAAAATTTAACTGCTGCTAGTCTTCTGTCAGATATACAGCCTGTGTGGCAAGAAACATTTTTATGATTTGGAATCTCCTAGGTTATCATAATACTCAGATAATACCCAGGTGGGTAGTTAGTAACAGAAAAAAAAATGGTTTATATTTTCTAGGGCTGCAGCATCATACTGTGCCCAAAGACTCATAATGCAGAGGGGACTTTGACAACACAGGAGATGTAAGACTATTATTCATTAAGTTCCCAGGTCCTGGGCATGATGTTTTCTGGGTAGTTCACAGCATGTGCACAGCTGGATTTTGAGGGCTGAGAAAACCATATTTGCTAGTGAGGAGTATATTCTCTCCCCTGTATTACCACACATTGTAACTGCAAACCCTAAAATTTAATTTGAAGGATATGTACACAGACCATGTTAAGGTAAGAGCAAAAAATGGGCTTCAAAAAAAATACCAAAAAGGAGTACTTCACTTATGCCCATCGGAACAGCAAATGGAATAGAGGAAAAAAGTGAAAGTTGAAATAGGTTAATGAAAATGCAGCACTAGAAAACATATGGCATGTCTTTGGCTTCACAGTAGAAAGTTATTTCATTAATTGCATTATGGGATGCTATACATTTGTCAGAATAATCCAAGAAAAAAAAAGTCCTTTATAGACTTTAAAAAATGAAACAAACAAAATATTAATGTGTTCCAACCAGTGATATTCTGTGTATATACATATATATATAAAAGTATATATATATGAAATATAGAGTTATTTCTTTTTTTTTACAGTGTTATTTTCTCCTAAGAATCAGAAAATCACTTATTGCATAGTCACCCATTTGTCACATCATTACAAATTTCTATGGAAGTGCTAGTTAGTACTTCTTTCCCTTAGCTTGCTGTTGAGCTAGAAGGACTCCAACAAGCAGAAGTTTAAATTAATTTCCAAATTTTTCTGTCCAATTAATCAGAATATAGACAGCAAAAATAATCTGACTTCATCCTGCTTCTCCAAAGTTTCTGTAGCTCAAGAAACTTTCAGAAGAAAAACTCAACCAATTTGTGAAAAACAGTCTATATACATTTCTTTCTTGTTAGTCATGCTAGGGAGCTGCTTAACCAGATGCCACATGCAGAAAGGAAAATACTCTTGTTAGAAATTAGTACAGTCCCTAAGAATAAAATGTGTTTTAACAACTTGATGCTAAAATGAACTTGGTAAAGGGATATTTACTGTTTCTCAACTCAAGAGTTAGTTATCTTTTACAAAATAATACACTTAGCACACAACCCCTTGGGTTTCAAATTAATGTCTGCTTGAAAATGGACACTGGATGCTTATGTAAGTAATTGCATTTTCAAAACAGTGGTTAAACTTTGTGTTGCACAGTATTTCTGATAAAATATTAAAGAAGCTAGCAATTCTAACAAGTTACAATGTAAAATGAGCCAGACATGCTCCAATGCAAGAAGTTTGAACAGCCTTTTGTATATTTACAAAATATTAGGAAATTAGATCTTCAAAAAACAAGATGAAAAAAATACTGAAGACCTTTTTTGATTTTTTTTATAGAAGCCTTTTAAAATAACAAGGATATAGCTTCAGGGATAATAGTTCACAAAACTAAACCATTTTGGTTTTTTATATTTCTTCTCAGCGGTTTTGGGGTTTAAAGGCATGTCCTAGGGTGGGCAAAACCAGGACAAGGTACAATTTATTCATTTCCCAAATACATACTGTAAAAAAATTGAGTATTTTGTTATTAAGAACTCAGCATCACAATGTTTGCACACAGGATAGGACAATGACTTCACACTGACATTTTTGGTCCATTAGTTTTTTCAAGTCAGATACCAAATGTTGGTTGCTCCATATGGCCAGCTGTTTCCTATCTGTGTTCCAGTCTGAAGCCTTGAATATGCATGACCAGACTTGTGTGTACTACACATACAGTGCTCTGTTTTGTCCCCAACTCCATCCTTCTTGGAACTTTTCTCCCAGCAGCCTACACAGTGGGAAGCCAGCTGGAAGCAGACAGAATTACATTTGACCTTCCAGCCCCTTACAGATTTCCCATGACTTTTCTGATATTCTCGAGCTGACTTTTTTGCTTTACACAAGCCAGCATCACTTTCAGACAACTTTCAAAAATATAGCACCAAAACATGTATCATGGGCAGTCATCAATAAGAAGCTGATAGAAACACCAGTATCTCACCCTCAGGAAGGGACAACCTTTTACAGTCAGGCAGCAGATGAAATACTTAAAAGGTACTGATACCTTTATTTATAACTGCATTTGTTATTTCCCTTATTCCTTATAACATGCAGAAGTAGGATAGAGAGGTAGAAAAGGACTTCAGATATACTTCAGAACTGGCAAAACTTAAAGCTCAAGCAAAATTCAGCCCCAAACTACTGGCAGTGAGATTCTATTTTGAGAAACACAATTAATTTTTAGTAAAGTGATGTGCAAAAAGAAGTCTATTTCACATATGGAATGCCTTAAGCAATATTAAAAAAAAAATTATTCCTTTACATAAAGAGCAATATGCTGTGCTCAAAACCTAGAAAGAGTGATCTTGCAAGTAAAATAAAATAAAAACAAACTAAAAAAATCTTCAGTAAGTAGTTAGGATTTTTTGTCTTATTAATCTTTTTACTAGGTTAAAAAATACTAACAGATTATGGAATTAAATAATTCTATAATATGAGCCTATTTCTAGTCTTTCAAACACTTGTCACGCATGTTTTGGTGAACTGCTTCCTTCTTTTTGGGATTAGAGCTTTCCAACAAGAGTTGATTCTGTCTGCTCAGATTACTCATATCCGAATATCATGGCAGTAATTTATGTTATCAGCTGCTGCTTTTCACTTCAGGAGCAGCCCTTCTCTTCTGGCTTCATCTCCTTCACAGCTGCCAAAAACTGGGTGCTGCTTTAGCCAAGTACTTACTGCTTACTGTTGAGTGGCAGTTTGAGAGTTAAAGCGATGGAAATTTAAATTTCTATTTCTCCTCCCAATCTCACCATGTAAGATATTTACAATTACTCAAATTCTTTTCTGGTTGATAATTTCACTAGTTTTCAGGAATAAAAGTGTTCATTCCACAATTTTTGGCAGGCAGTGGAATCAGGTGGTTGCTGCCTTACCCATAAGGACAGGAGTCCAGCTGCAGTTTGACCTTGTCTTAGCATTGCCCAGAAATACAGAAACTAATGGGTGCCATGAAAGGAAGCATCTACAGAGCAGAAATTCTAGTCTTATTGCTTAAAGTATAGAAAATATACTGAAACAAGCAAACTTCTCTAAAGACACAAGATCACAGCTTGGGTTCATTATTTCACCACCTGCACATTTAGAGAGTGAGTGTCTCAGCAGAGCTCAATATAATTCTCATAATATTAAGGAAATCAACACATGAATTATAATTTTAACACCTAGTGCATCTAGATTTGCAGAAAGAAACTCCCCATAAGGTGCATCTTCACTAAAGCTGTGCACCAGAAAGCCAAGCACTTCCCACAGGAGGTAGTTTTCCTCATTTGAAGCCAATTGAGCCGTAGCTGACTGAGGGACTGTGGTTTTTTTCACACATAGAAACTCTAGAGTTTCACACTAGCTATTCAGACTTGGATTCATAGCTTGATAACCCCATTTCACTCTCCTCAGAGTCCTCAAAAAGAATTTTATATAATTTTCCCAGTATTTAATACAGGAAAAATCCATGTTTGTGTTCAAGCTCAGAGGTCTTCTTTGAGGCAAAATTCATCTCCCACAGGCCTTAGAGTTTCTCTGAACTATATCCAGGCAGTACCATTGCTCAGAAATTCCCCTCTATAAAACCTTATTGTTAGCACAAAAACTGTTGCCATTCCTATAACCTACTGTAAGATTACTCCTAATTAACAACAAGAGATATAAATATAAAACACTCTCAACTTTCTCAGCATTCCTATCCTCTGAGGGGACCCAGAGCTCTGCTTACTCCCAAATCATTGTATTAGTGACTACTCATGGCTGGGACCCATCCTAATTGGACCTGGCAGCTCTCCACATCCAAGGATGTCCTTAATTATTTGTTTTGTGGTCTGGCTCACACTTGCAAGGTCAGGAATGCATCCTCCTTTCCCAAAGCTTTATGACAAATTCTCTTGTGTTGCTTTCAACCTGCATAGAGGAAAATTTTGGGCTAAGAATATATTTGCAACATTTTCACAGTATAATTACAGAATCTTAAACCAGAAAGTTTTAAGGACAAAATATTTTTTCAGAATATAAGGTGGGGGGGATCCCCAGTGTTGTAATATTAACTGTGTTAAAAAACAAACAGACAAAAAACTGCTTCGTAATCCATAGATTTTTGTTCCAAAAATTCAAGCATGAATTAAAATCCTAAACATGCAAATAATAAAAAAACTTGATGAAAGAATATATAAATAATATATATGGAAAACATTTCAAATTATGAAAACTTTACCAAGAATAAAGTCATATTTTAAAGGTACTTTAAAATTACTAATTGCAGGTTATTTACATGAAACATGTTGCTGTGTTGATATTTGTTGTCTTTGCTCTGGTTAAAGGGTAACAACTTCTTTACAACCTGTTTTATACTGCAGAATTTTGTATAAAGATATAAACATAAATATATAGTTATTTTGTTTTGCCCTATTCTAAAGAATTGTACTCTTTTCTTTCATTCTGTTTTGCTTGTGTCTTTTGCTATTTTCTAGTTCTCAGCCCATTAGATCAAATATCTATTCTCATTTTCAAAAAAAGACAAACATCTGTTCAGGGTTGGTTTTCTCATTGGCAATTTAATAAATGGTGCATCTGCATCTTTCCTGATATGAGAGAGAATGGTTATTCTATTTTGCTCATTTTTGTATATTTTATCTATTAATTGCTGAATTTCAGTATTACATTCTTAATACAATTAATACAATAGTTATATGAAGTTTTGGTACCAAGCTAAGCAAAATAGTTATTTATATTTTTGTTAGCCTTGGCTAATAATTTCATTAATTGGTATTTGCCTCAGTATCAGCTTTAGCATGATGGTTTATATACAACCCAAGGATTCCAGAAGAGCCAATAAAATAAAAGCCCTAGGCACCTGCCTGTAGGTACAGTGAAATAATGGAAAACATTTAATCTGTTCTGTCATTCATCAACATCCATTAGCCCACATGAAATGTCACAAATAAAACTGCTACTTTTTGCATTGACTCTTGTTTTTATCCTAACTGCAGCATTCTTCCTCCTGTTGTGTATAGCAAAACCAGATAAAACTCCTGCTGCACCCCATCTCAGTTATATGTCTACAAACTCTCAATTCTCTTCAAGGATACATTCAGAGCTCTAACCCTTCTCTTCACATAGGTCAATGCACCTCATCTACACCATCACTATTTTTCTGAGCTCCACCATCAACTGTGTTAGCTGTCCAGCTTAATGTGAAAGTGAATTTCTGCACTAGGGAGACCTTAGTTGTTCTTGCCAAGCACATTTATTAACTTCTGACATACTGTTTCAGCAAATGTAGCCTGCAATCACAGGGGTCATTAGGTCTATATTTAAACTTTGATGACATAAAATAATGAAAACTTCAATGTATTAATCTTTTCATTTTACTGGGAAAGACTATAGGACAAAAAGAAAATATAACTGAGTTATTAATAGAATTATTATTAAAGTCTAGACTGTACATTCAGGATTTTGAATTTCTACATTGTTTTAAGGAAAAATGGGGTAATCTGCTCAGCCTGGAACTATGTCATTTGGATCAGGTGATAGGATTCACCTTGGGACTGGCTGTTCTTCAGGAGCCTGTGGAAATAATGCCAGTGAGTTGTCCGCAGCAGCAGTTCTGCCTCTTGTGGAAAACTTCCTTTTCTCTTTCTCCTCAGAGAATCCTAAGAGTTCTCTGGATATTTACAACAGATTTATAAATATTAACAAGTCCTGTATCAATAGAAAGAAAAAGAAGACTGCAAATACATTAATATCTACAGCAATGCATACTAAAATCACTCAAGCATTCTCTTTCTTACAAAAAAAAAATTAAGAAAATATCCTGCAATTCACTTTGCTGAAATTCTTATACATGGAAAGGAAAAAAAAAAGTAAAAAAATGTTGGAAAGTCTTCTTATCTCTTCTTGTTTAGCCTGGAGAAAAAAATGCTCACGGGTGACCTTATCACTCTCTACAAGACATGAAATAGGTTGGTAGCTAGGGGGGGATTGGCCTTTTCTCCCAGGTAACAAGTGACAGGACAAGAAGAAATGGCCTCAAGCTATACCAGAGGAGTTTCAGTTTGGATATCAGGAAGAATTTCTTCACTGAAAACGTGGTCAGGCAATGGAATGGGCTGCCCAGGGAAATGGTGGCGTTACCATGCCTGGAAGTATTCAAGAAATGCCGGGATGTGTAATTTAGTGCTGAGGTTTAATGAGCACAGTGGTGTTTGGTCAAAAGTTGGTTGATGTTGGAGGTCCTTTGCAACCTTAATGACTTTAAGATTCTATGATTTTAGATTTAGTTTTTGAAAAAAACTGCTGAAGAATCTGGGAATTCTCTTCTAGATGAACTTGAATGCTATTGTTTCTCTCAGAAATGAATGCAACTTCACACAACCATAAAAGATAAAAATGACCACATCACAAATGTGATTGGCATCTAAGTTATGATCCCTAATATATTGGCTCTATATCACTGCATTTCTGATTATGTCAAGAAATGTGGTGCACTTATCTGACTAATGTCATGGATATTACCTGTCACACTTGACTAAAAGGGAATATCAAGGAGTTTGGTGGTATTCAGGAGTTGGAGGAAGCATAAAACTAGGGAGTAAAACACTAATTTTGGTTTATCTCATTCCCATTGTCTTTTTGTTCTCGATAATTCTCTCTTCTTCCTGTGAGGAAAAAGAAGAGATGTAAGGTATGCAGTAAACCCTGCTGAAATGGAGTTGTTTGTGAGAGAGAATCTGTATCACTGAGCTGTTGATTAAAAATCACTCAGGAAAGACCTCTTTCAGATGGGCACAAACCAGTTTCTGCTCAAGATAGTCCTTTGTGTTCCCTGTCCATCCAGAAGAGTCTTTCCAAGAGCTCTCCCTGTTCAATACTTCACTTTTGTACCACATTCACTGGCAAAACATAAACCTTTTTGCTGAGAGTATTTTCTCTATGTGATATTTCCACTTGGGGTCACCTGGTAATAATCTATAATCTGATCATTTTTCTTGTTTCCTGGGAATAGTGTATTTTAACTCTGCTTACCTTCAGCATTTAGGCTGTCATCTTTAGGAAAAGCCTTTCAAGCTTGGAGAGAACAAAGGCTTGTCTACCCTGCCCAACAAATGGCACAGCCATTTTTACATTGATTCTTTTGAAGCTGTTTATCTGTCTTTGCTGCTCATCTGTCTTGACTGCCTTTCTCTGGATGTTTGTTTTTCATTAGCTGCTGCCTTTGACTCACACTCTGACAGCAATTCTTGTTTGTAGTGAACAGATAAACTGATGGGGAACATGACATTTATAAAAATGGGATCTATAACTACTGAATTCTTCAAACTCTCCTACAAAATTGTTTCTGTAATTCTGTAATCTCAAGGCTTCTCTTTTCATCTCTTTTACATGGCAATGTGTACAAGGATGTACTTAATTTTTCTGGCTCTATCAATTTATGTTTCTTCTGCAGCCTTTATTTCTCAAATTCTTCATAATTTTGCTCTGCACAGAGTTGGAAATGTCTCTTTGTTTCCTGAAAGTGCCTGAGGTTTCTGCAGTACTATTTGTTATTCTACTGGCTTCACTTGTTCTTTCAGGCTGTAATATTTAAGACTGATGAGGCATTCATTCTCATTCAAGAAGCTTTTAAAAAGTACACTGAGTTGTATAGATAAATTAATTACTACAATTAAATGCTTGTATATGTTTAGGAATGATTGTTGACTTTCCCCCCTAAGCACATCGTCTTTAATCAAAGACTGCAGAGGTGAAAATAATCAATTACCTTCTGCCTACTTCTACTAAAAATATCCTCATTTCCCAGACGGGTTTGCTGACTGACTACAAGAGAATTTGCTGTGCACACAAAAGGTAAGCAGAGAAGAGCCACAAAATCACACTGCAAGAGGAGATCTATGATAATTTCAGATAATATTTCCTAAAATTTAAAAGAAAAGAAATAATGTAAGAATTTCATTGAATTAAAGCTTGTTTGCAATCCTAGATTGCTATTTTAATTTTTAGCAAGCACTGTTGTGTCCTGGATGTGACTACCATCATCTCAGAAGGCATGTGTCTTTGTAGCAGGCTTTTAAATATAACTAGAGTATGATGTTATTTTAATACTAGCCTGAAAGGTAGACTAGTTTAGGAGTTACTCTTGTGATACTGCTGCTAGGCTGTCAGAAACTAGTGTGAGAATTTCTGCTCTAGACTGCAATGTTGATATGCCTTTAGTATAGAAAATACTATCTGCAAAAATATTGAAAATAAAGAGTGTTTCTAACATAAATTTAACACATAAATCACCTACAGAGTGAAGAACATAAATAATTAATGGCAGTTCTAATGATACTGTTGGTGCTATTTTACATATGAGTAACAATCTGGTTTTAAAAAGTCAGAAAATCTTATAGATTAAGCATTCCTTAAATAAGGAATATATAAGCACAGATATATTTAACAAAAAAGAAAACAAAAATAAATCAGGATGCAAGAAAGGACACTTGCTTAAACAGTACTGCAATTGTAAAATCAATGTTAAGATGAAATATGATGATAAATTATCTCTTTTTGGACTAAAGCTGCATCTATACCCTCTGAGTGCAAAACAAAGCTATAACAACTACTAAGCTGACAATTCTTATTGCTACATTTTTTATTTTTTTCTTTTTCTCTCTCCTTATTTTTTTCAATTTTTTTTATTATGCTTGGCAGCATAATAAAACAGTGTTATGTGACATTGCACTAGCGAGATGTAGTTAAGTATGCCATCTCTGTATAGCAGATAAAAATGTATCTCAGGACACATGACAAAGGCTGCAATGGAAGGCTGCTGGAGGGAGCTGATGCAGTGCTTTAGCACCCTTGGAAGGGTAGTCGTGGTAACATACTGCAAAGACTGATGACTGAAGTCAAGAATATTCACCTTGCTCCCAGGACTACTGTTTCTGAAGTGAACTTTGGCATAGAAGATGGATGGAGGAAGAGGATAAAAGTGAAAAGAAGGACAGGAAGAACTGAAACTACAAAGCAAAAAAGTATACTTATATTTCCCTTGGCAAGATGGGGAAGATATGGGCTCTCACTAACCTGGCATATCTGCATTGTGCAGTGTAGGAATTGGTGTTTTGTTTTTGGTTTTGTTTTCTTTTCCTGCAGGACACCTTTGTTTCACAGCCCATGCCCTGACAAGAGAGCTCTCCTGCTTTCTGTCCAGACCATAGCAGTGCAGTGCCAATAAGGGGATTTCTGCCTGGTCACTGCCTGCAGTGTCAGCTGCAAGACATGCCAGTGACTCTCACAACATACCTCCTCAGTTATACATGATAATACACTCTGTTGGTTCATGGGGTAGGACACAGAATGATGTGTTCATCTGTCACAAAGTATGTACTAACAGCTTGAGACTTGTTAGATTTGAACTGAACAGTAGGAGGGGCAATTACTATGTTCAATTCTAGGTTTTGCTGCAACAGGAGCTGACTAATGCTCACTTTCCTTAATTCTGAACTGAACTGTTGTCATTTAACAATAATGTAAGGAATTTTGATTTTTTTTTAACTTTTTTTTTTTTTTAATGCCACTAAGACTAATTAGACTAACCTATTTCAACAGTTGTTGCATTTGTTTCCATAACCAGAAAACATTATATAGTCATGGACTGTACTGGAGATATGAGGCTTAAGCACAAAATCAATTAGCTAAAATCATTGCCTAAATTTCACTGGCACAAATACAGAATATCTCTTCATGGTTCTAAGAAGCTGTGTCACAGTTCCTGGTAATTCAAGACATCAGAATCTTATGGAACCTTGATATATGTAAGCCAAAATAATGTTTGAGAACATCAAATCTCATCTGTCTTTTAAGTCAATCATAATCAGAAAACTTCTGCTTCTAAAAACAGAGAAATATCTTCTCACTCTATATGTAAATCTAGTAAAGGAAGTATATAATAGTTGCACACTAATCATTAGTTATATTTTAACTATCAGCATTATTTTAGAACAACTGTGTATACTAAATCTCATGCAAAACAATTCTAAACTGAAGAGTTCCTCTAGGTAACCAAACATATCTTTTGGACATATTGCCATGCCCAGGCAGATTTTGAGTATTGGGTTTGCATGGCAAGGTTTTGGTAGCAGGGAGGCTACAGGGTTGATTTCAGGGAAAAGCTTCCCCACGTCTGACAGAGCCAATGCCAGTGGGCTCCAAGGCAGACCCACTGCTGGCCAAGGCTGAGCCCAACAGTGACAGCAGTAGTGCCTTTGGGTTAATGTATTTAAGAAGCCAAGGAAAAAATGGCCAGGAAAACCAATGTCTGTGCAGAAGAGTGGGAGGGGATACTTCAGGTGCCAGAGCAGAAATAGTTCTGGGAAGGATTCACATTAGAGATGTTCATGGATGACTGAGGGATTCCATTCTGGAGCAGTAGGAGAGTAGAAGGAGTCCTAGCCCTGAGGAAGAAGAAGCTGTGCAGACAACCTTTGATGAACTGACCACAGCCCCCATTCTCAATTCAGCTGCGCTGATGAGGGTGGATAGAGGGGCAGGAGTAGAGAAAATAAGGAGTGAAGCTGATTCTGGGAAGAAGAGAGGAAAGGAGAAAGGCATTTTAAGATTTAGTTTTTATTTTCTTATTAAACTACTCTGATTTGGCAGGTAAAAAACCAAATTTTCTATCTAGGGCCTGTTTTGCCTGTGATGGTATTTGCTGAATGATCTCCCTGTCCCTATCTTCATCCATAAGCTTCTCATCAGCTTTTTTCTCCTCCTGTCCAGCTGAGGACTGGAGTGGTTTAATGAGTACCTGACATGCAGCCACAGTCAACCCACTGCACCATAAAAAAGTAGAAGTAGATGAGGCTGCTATAGAGATAGATCTTCTCCTACAGTGTCTCCAGGCTGCTGCTGGTGTGAAGCTGTACACTTGGAATTCTAGTTTAGATAATCTTGGCCCTTGGAAACCAGATTTTTACTTCTCTTTAAGAGTATAAAGAACTTTCATACTTTGTGATCTGGATGAGTTTTGATTAATCAACAGAAAGTTCTCAAGTTCTGCCTTTCTTTTCACTGAGCAGATAGTTAATTCCTTCATCTGAGATTTATTTTAGTTTTGAGGGCTATCTTCACATAGTAAGAGCTTTCCCTATGCCCTGGGGTTAATCCAAGGCTACAGTTCAAGATTTTCACCTTCCTCTTGAGGATGTTGCTATGTCATCCTGTGAAGGGTTACTCAAACAGGCTGAGTAAAACATTTAACTGCAACTAACTTTAATACACAAAGTGAACCTTTCCTGGCAGAGATAGTGGCAGTGAAGACTGGAAGCAGCCAATGCTGGGACAGATCTGGCTGCCTGGTATAACTGGGTTTAGCATTACCTAGCTTTGGAAATAGTTTAAGATTTGTGCTCCTCTCACTGTACAGCAGAGTGGAAAAGGGATCCCATAGTATTTGGCCATTTTTGATCTCACGTTACCATTGCATACGGCACAGATATTTGGCAATTGGTTTTAAGCAGTAAAAAAAAATTTCTTAGTGATTATGGCCATGACTCTGCAAGGAACCAAGCATGTGACTAAGCACCAGTTTCCCTGGTGCTCTGGATATCAATGTCCAAAAAGCTGTAGGTCTTTATAATAAATGGCTTAGCCTGTCTTCATTAGCTGCTGACAGACTCTCTTGGGTGAAGTTCTTGCAGTGTCATTATACCGCAGAGCTTTTGTAAATGTTACATTGTATTGAATAATAGATGATTTTATGTATAGTTTATTCACGCTGGTAAAAGGAAAGGAGACCTGGGCTGTTTTGCAATGCCTTAGGGGAAAGTTATTCTGTCAATTCAACTTTTTTTTCTTCTGATGTAGGGAATAATATCCCCATGAACGACAGGCAGCCAAGAGGATGCCTTTTCCTTTCATTTAAATGTATTTCACCAGGCAGGGACATGTACTTTCTGTTTTCAAATAAATTATGCCTAAATTCTTACGTTTAGGCACTCACAGTTATCCATTTTAATAAAGTTTCAGCACAAACCCAACCTCCTCTAGCTCCTCCAAACTGCCTTAACCAAACAAAACAAGGCCAGACTCCCAGCAGGTGGCAGCCAACTCTAAAATATGTAGAAATTATCCCACTTCAGTGTACAGATAAAAAGACCTATTGCACAGATGATGCAGAAATAAGAAAGCAGTGAGTTAAAAGGCAATTTCACATGATTACTGTCATTCCTTTATGTTCTGAATCTTATAATGTTTATGATTGCTTCATACAAGAAATGCCAGCTTCCCTTGGTTTTGGGTGACGAAATTCTTTAACCTATGGCAGTTTAATATTTTTGTATTATCAGAAGAGCTGTAATATCTGATAACTGTTATCTCCCCTGAGAAATGCTTATAAGTTCAAAATAATATTTCCCAACTTGTGATTGATCATGTAGATCAGACACAAACATACATACTGCCTACTTTTCTAAAACCCTAAAATAATTTTAAAATACTAAAATAATTTAAAAACGTAATCTTAAAAATATCTCTGAAAGCAATATGTATATAAGTACTTTTGAAAAAATTGTTCTAAGACATGTGAAAATATTCTTATACAGATTCAGAATGAGCACTAATAGCAGTTCCAGTCTAAGGGAAGATGTTTTTCACAGTAGAACCTGTAATACAATGACTAATATCTGTTTGGCTGTTACTATAAAAAAGAATCAGTGGAATTATCCTATACTGATGACATATACTGATGATTCAGTAAATTATTCAGTATTTTTTAATAAAATGGTTATTCAGTTCTGTAGTTAGACAACCAATGCCAAAATATATATCTGGTGAATCCATTACTAGCCAAAATTCTTCTTTTAGTGGCCAAGACAAAACCACTCTGTCATCTAAAGGCTGAAATTTGCCCTCACACATGATACTGATAGCCCAGTTAAGCATACCACTTAAAGAGCTGCTGTCAAGGGATAGAGGAGATATTCCACGCAATTGTGCAGGAGCTTATATTCCAGCTCACTCTGGAAACAATGCTCCCTGGTCTGGTCAAAAAGTGGCTTTCAGTCTTCACTACTTCTTGTGCTTGTCCATGCTTCATCTTCAGCCTGCTAGGCAGGGCGCTGGCACTCAGGAATAGACTGAGTCAAAAGATAACTTATAGTAACAGCCAGTTATGCAAGGGTGTGACTTGGGTGTATTTGATGAGTATAGAGCCCATATGCTTGAGCAGGCTCTGATTGCAAAATTCTCATTGATCTCTTAGGAGACTGTTTGCCCTCCAGAGAGATGGTGTTGGTTTATCAGGGTGTGAATGCCACTATTTAGCTGGCAGAGTGCATTATATTTAGCGCCTGTTGTCACTCCCCGCAGCTGTAAATTCCATGGAGCTTCCCCAGTGCATATCCATACTCAAATCTTTACTCCCATTTTACTTCTTCAAGAACATTATTATTTAAATCAGAATTGAATAATTTTTCTTTCTTAACAACAGTTTCAAGAGTGGAACATGCTAGTTGCCAGAGTTGCAAGCAGAATTAAATCTAATTGCTAGATTTAATATAATGAATCTAATTTAACCCAGAATTAAACATGACTCAAGGAAACTGCTGGAAGACAGTTGCGGTTCTCCAGTCTAGTGTGAATGACTTCCAGCTCTGGGCATTACAGCCTATGGATCTTTTAAAGACAGGCAGCTCAGGTTGGGCATGTAGAATCAGAATTTTGTATGTAGAAGGAAAAGTTGGTTTAACTGTTTATCTTTTATAATTAAATAATTTTACTTAGACTCCAAGACTTCTGGTTACTGCAGTTTTGCTGAATCTTTGTGCTTACATTATAAGCAACATACAAGCCTGACTTATTCAGAAGATGCTTTCATAGATGGGGGAGGTTTACCTGATCTCACATAGGAAAGTGTGCCACAACAACTGCAATCTTCTTCACTCAGCTTTGCATACTACTCCCTGATTTTGCATACTCTTACTTGAAATGTCACAAGGTCTTAAGGCAGCACAGTAAGAGCAACACATAAGGGCGAAGGAAAAGGAATGTGAACTCTGTCCTGTCCTCATAAGACACCAGGCTTTTTTGCATGAATACTTTAATATAGCTCAAATGACTTAAAAAATCTAAAACACATACAAAAAAAGAATGAGGCTTGTGTTAGCAGGTAAAGATGATTTAAATATGCAAATTTTAATATTACTATTTTACTTATTTGCCAAGAATCGTTTAATATTTAATTTCTAAATATTTTACTATCTTTTTAAATTTGATAATATATGACAACTCTAGAGTATAAGAGAAAAGTTCCTGACCAGACTACTGTACCTGTGTAGTCATAAAAATGGAAGAATCTAGCTACATCTTTGAAACAAGCGTATTTTAAAAATTTCCTCCTGATCTTCAAGTAATTTGGAATCCTACTATTTATCAGCATTACATCTCACCTTTAAAATTGAGAAGTATCAAAATATTTTTATACTCTTCAACTAATTGAAATAATTCAAAGTCCCATGAGCTCTATTAATGAGCTTGCTTTTCAGTACCTGTGAAGCTTCACAGTGTGCAATTTTCTGTATTACAGTTGAATCAGGTTTTATTTTTTTCCCTCTGAGCAGCAAATTAGATATTTTTCTATGATTTAGGGCACTGAAACTCTCCAAGACCTCATTTGGAAAAAAAAAAAAGAAATCCTATAAAAGGGATTGTAATTAATTTCAAAATCTGGGAAGTATTTTGACATAAAGCATCACATGACAATCAGATGCTGATTTTTCAAATGGGTTTGGAGGTGTTTTGGGGTTTTTTGTTTGGGTTTTTGTCTATAAGGAAAGAAACAAATCCTTACTATTGTAGACACTATTTTTTAGTCACTATGTACTTTTAAAAATTATGATCGCTGTAAATAAACGAACTAATTTTTCAAATTGCTGGGAGGTCACAACCCTCAGGAAGCCAATTGAGCCCTATGTGTTTGGCAAGTACCAGATTCACAGCAATGGGTATGGTTACATTTGTATATTAATCATATGAGAGATGACAAAGAGTGTAAGGGAAACGTGTCCATCTGAGATAGATGGATCTAACAGTACTAGTATGACAACAACAGCATCCATCTAAAGTGCAAGAACTTCCAAAAAATTTAGTAAGTAAAGTCCAAGCAGTTGTTGAAAGTAGGGTTGTAAAGTAAATATTTAATTACCCGCTTAAAAAAAAATTCAGAAGCATAGTAGGTTTTTTCACTTACTTACAAAAGTCGTACAAGCTGCATGTATCTAAGATAAATGGCGAATGAGGAACGCTGGATACTTTGCCTGTATCTTTTGATTATTTCAATATTGAATCATTCATATATTCAAGCTTTTCTTAAAGTTAAAAGTCAACTACATCTCTTGTGAGTAGACTCCTGAAGAGAGTAGAAGATATTTTTTTCCCAATACAATTACTACATAGAAATAGGATTCGTCTAGATAAACCTAAATTAGGAACTACTTTGCCCTAGTGCAAAAATATGGGGGGGAAAACTTTACACTTTTGAAGAAACTAAATGAACTTTATTTTGTTTTCTTTTCACACACTTACACCTGCACAATTATGTGTGATATATCTACCTCTTTTAGTACATGGATGCACGTGGGCAAACACCACAATATTGAACTGATTTAACAATATCAGTCTCTGGAGCTAAACCTCTTTGGCTGGTTTAACTTCTCATCTCTCCAAGAGCTAGCAAAGTCTTTATAAAATGCTGCATTCACTTCAGAGTTATTTCTATATTTTTAAATGATTTCTTAATAAAGAAATCATCCTGAATCCATTATGTCTACTGTATTTGATCACAGAGAAACTACTTCCCACTTGAGATCAGGAAACCCTCATCTCTGGAATTTTTTGTCATTTTTTAAAAAGACCCAAAATATCTTCTTCAGTTCCAATTGTATTATGTGACAATCACTATTTTCCCATTATCTTTTACTAAGGACAGATTAAATCACCCAGGACAGTCCAGTACAGACAACAGTGAACTAGTGCTGATAAAGCTCATGTGTATCCAAAATCCTCTCTGTTTCTTGTGCAATGAATAAAACACTGCCCTAGATTTTAAAATCACAACAACTGTGTGAGCACAGAACCATTGGTTAACACTCTCACCTGGCCTTAAGCAAGATGTTGGGAATCTATTAGTGAGGTGGTTGGTGTAAACTGTGGGGGACTTGATTTCATTTTGCAGTGTAGCCAGAGGTTTGTATTTGACAAAGGCCCTTGTTTCTCAGTGACGAGTTATAAATATTATTTATGACTGCTAATTAATTTTGAATGTGCATTTCATGCTGGCATATTTGAAAATTCATAATTTTTGTTACAATCTTTTGAAGTGTATTTCATTCTTTTTCAGATGGAAAAGGAGTTCAACTGCAGAACTATTGGAAATAGTTATTGTTATACCATAATAGAAGGGCTTACTTCTCTGTATAATTTATATAAATATTTTTATTATGTTAACTTAAGTGTTGTCAAGGTAACATATAAACTTGGTCTATAGCAAATCCTTGCACTCTTTTCTTTAAAAAATTATGTTGCTCTTGCTAGCTTTATTCCTAGATTTCCTGTTTGGAGGACTCACTTTGTTATACAAAACAGTTGTGATGAAATCAGAAAGTCTGCTCATTTAAAAGTCCATGGTATCTAACTGCATTTGTACTGTGACTAAAGTTACCACAATATTTTTTTTTTAAACTCATCTGGAACATTTTTGCAAATTCTATCTTAATTCTTCCCATGTCTCACATCCGTGCTCATGACAAAAATGAGAAAGAATAAAACAGAAACATGCAGACAGCTTAATAATGTGCTGGAAAATCCTCCCCAAACTACCTGGATGCATTCCCAGATACAAATCTTGGAGTCTTAGTTTTTCAGTGAAATAATGTTTTCTCTAATACAGTATATTATGGAGGACACCAGAGAATCTATTTAAATGAGAAGTTGTTATCACTAGAAACAAGTAGGGCTGAAAAGAGTAAATTAAAACTGAATAGGAAACTGATGGGAAACTCTGTGAGCTTCAAAATATTCAAATACATATTTGAACTTCCTGTGTTTTAAACTGTTCTTTTTTGCATTCACAAATTCTGGTCTGAAGTACAATTGGGAAAAATTGCAAGCAAAAGGTGCTGTCATTTTATTCCCACCTTAACAGTTACAAAATGTGATAGAGATATTATTTTTTTTTTCCATTCAGGGTCTTTTTAGTAGTTCTCTCACCTAGCAAAATGCTTAAATTTATATTTTACATTAAAAATGATAAAAAAGCCAGGAGGGATCTCAAGAATATCCAGTCCATACTCATTCATTGGTGCATGATCAACTTTACTTACACCATCCCCACTGGATATTTATCTACCATCCTTCTTAAAAGTACCACTGAAGAGAATCTCACATGAGAGGAAGATGACTATTGCATTTGAAAACCTTTCCTTAAAAATCTAAATAATAATGTAACATATGCTTTCCTTTAAAATAAGTTTTTCTCCCTTGACTGGTAATCACCACTTAGGAGCAAGAAAAAACAATTCTTATAATTTTTTAGAATATTAGAAGTCATTGGAGTAATGTTTCGTACTGAAAGTCATGACACCCTACGTCCTTTCGCAGGGCACTCCTTACTTTTAAAACCTGGTAATTTGAGAGAATTGCTCTTCCTGATACTGCCTTTTGTCTTTGCCATTTACACCATTTATTCACTTAGTCAAGATAATTTCGATTTCTTATTCTGTTCTCTGAAGAGCTCACAAATACTCCTAGTTTAATATCAGCATTAAATTTTACAGGAGTACTCTCCATTCTGTCACCCAGGTTGTTAACACTAATCTTATGAACATGTCATGTGGAACAGTGTCAAAAATCTTACTGATGTCAAGGTGTAACAATTTCAGTGTTTCTTTTATCCACGAGGTCAGTTGCCTTGTCAAAGAAAGAAATTAGAGTGCTTTGACATGATTTGTTCTTGACAGATCCGCACCATCTTTTTAACGTCTCACTATGTGTTAGATACTTACCAATGAGTTAGTTTATGATCTCATGTCTTTCAAAAATGAAAGTGGGCTGGCTGGAACAGATTTGCTCAGACCATCCTTCTCTCACCCTTACTGGTCTGTAGAGACAGCTGCTATATTTACCTGCCCCTTCCCTTTCTTCTTGTCCTAAGAGTAAAACATCTTAAGCACAGCTGAAAGTTTTCACTTGTCTCCTTGGGATTATCAAATGAATACATCAGGCCTTCTAAATTTAAGACTCTAATTTTGTAAATATTCTCCAACCTCCTGTTTCCTTTTTTTTTGATTCACACCTGTGTTTTGAAACATCCTGCTTTGAAAAATTCATTAGTCCTTGCACCAAATAGTTATTTCTTTATTTTATTATCAGTTCAAAGAAGATTAAGAAATGTGGTGGAGAAGAAAAAAACACAGAAAAGAACAAAAATTAATTAATTAATTAATAAAAATATATTTTGGGCAACAGTACTTCAGTCTTCAAATTTAGTTCATAAAATATGTGCATGTGACTTGTGACTTAGAGTAAGTGAAGTGCTCTCATGGTACTATACCTAATAAAAACCATGTTTCCATCAGGAAACGACATAATACTGCTGTGATTTAGTTCTTCACTGGAGTAGGGGGATTATTTACCTTTTCTGAGTGACCTTTATCTATCTGCCAATTTACAGCTGTGTGGTTGTAATAATCCTCACCAGAGTTTTCCTCTGTGAAAGTTGTTATCCATACTGGCATAGAGATTTAATAGCGCCTTCAGAGAACAGTTACTTAAAAACTCTCCTGTTCACTTTGTCAGAGTGGTATATGACTTTGACATGCAATGTCTTCTGAGGCAGGCCACAATTACTCATTTGTTAAATCATAGATGGACAATTTATACTTCTCTTCCTTCTATTTCTATGTTTGGTGTTGACAACCAAGACGTGTGGGTCCCACGGGCTCCTGCTCACTCAGTTCATTGTGGGGTTTTTCCCTGATTCTTCACATTTTTCATATGCTCTCCTTGGTGGTTGCCTCTCTTACAAAGATTAGCTGTGCAACATCATTAATGGCTTTGCAATTTTCTGAAAAAGCACCTCCAGAAAAAGCTCCAGTGCAGCAGTATGAAACAAAAGATTTTCTTTTGCCATAACAGTCTCTATAGTCTATGATTAAATATCATAGATCTGTTCTGCAATATCTAAAAAGATTCAGGGAATCAGAATGATTTTTATAATGAATTAAGTACTGCCTAATTCAAGTTAAGAAACAATAAAGTGATAACATCTTACAACTCTGCTTTTGCAAACACTACAGCCTGGATTTTGTCCTGAGGAGTCCAAGCTCAGTTACTGAAACACAAATGCCTTGATTTTGAAGATTTGCAGATTTAAAATAAAGAAAACAGAGATCAAAATTTACTGGAAAATGAAAAGGAGGTTACACCAAAGTTTTGAGAATGGAAAACAAAGTGTAATAGAAAGGAAAATATTAAAACACTTTGTGCTGGTTTTGGCTGGGGTATACTCAATTTTCTTCATGATGGCTAGTATGAGGCTGTGCTTTGGATTTGTGCTGAACACAGTGATGGTAATGTAGAGCTATTTTTGTCATTGCTGTGCAGGGCTTACACAGAGCCAAGGCTTTTTCTGCCTCACGTAATGCCACACTGGTAAGGAGGCTGGGGAAGCATGGGACAGCCAGGACAGGTGACCCAAACTGACCAAATGAAAGGGATATTCCAGGCCATGTGGCATCAAGCTCAGTTCATAAAGTGGGGGGAAGAAGGAGGAAAGGGGTGAATGTTTGGAACAATGGACTTTGTGTTCCCAAGTCACGGTTAAGTGTGATGGGGCCCTGCTTTGATGGAGATGGCTGAACACCTGCCTGCCCATGGGAAGCAGGGAATGTCTTGTTTTGCTTTGTGAGTGTGTATGACTTTTGCTTTCCCTATTAACCTGTCTTTATGTCAACCCATGAGTTTTCTGGCTTTTACCCTTCCAATTCTCTCCCTAAATTTGCTGGCAAGGAACTGAGTGAGACTTGGGACTTGGTTGATGGCTGGGGTTAAACCACAACACACACAAAAATTTAGGATGTTGCAAAAAATATAATTTAAAAGAAACAAAGTAATAAAGAAGCAGTTTGAAAGAAAAGAGATACTTGTGTATTCCATCACGATGAGCTTAATGAATCACCTGGCTGTGCTATGAAAAAGATTAAGTTTGCATTTATAATAGGAGAGAACACTGCAGCAAAATTTGAGAGACTGGACTGAAATAAAGAACTTTGAAAATGAGAACACTGCAAAAAAGGTGTGAGGAAAAAGAAAGAAAAAAAAAAAAGAGGAAAACTGTTGTGAATTTTTGCCCATGTGAGACAGTAAACGTCTAGTGGTGAACATGAGAAATAGAGAGTGAAGGTCAAAAGTAAAGGGAGAAATGTTGAGAATTAATAGCTGAATTTTGATATTCTGGAAATCAAAGTAGTTGGAAAATTATTTGACTTGACATTGATGTTCAATAGCAGATTAGGTCTATAAATTAAGTATCAGTGTATATTTCATACTGTACAATCAATATATTAAATTTTGTAATATAAATATATTCTACTGGGAAAATATAAATTTGCCTAGAATATATGAATTGCTAAGTATAAATATATACAGATAATAAATATGTCAACAAATATATGTGTAAGTATGGTGAATTAGGATTTACTCTAATTTAAATGTCTGTTTCCACATATCTTTTGCATTTTCAGAAAAAAGAACCTTAGGAACATTATAATCTTATTCCAATTTCTATATCTATAATGCTTACAGTACATCTACTATCAGTGCTAAATTTTTTATTTAAAGATCATGAGAAGTTTCCTGACTGTAGAGCAATTTAACACCTTTTAACGGTTCACTTACAGAAACCTAGCAGTGTGCAGCTCTGGATATTCCTGTCTGTGAGGAATTTCCATGTTCATGACATCATTTATAGAGAACCCACACTCTCCACATACACCAGCACACCCAGGCCCTTAGGTTCTATTTCCCAGTCAAGAGCAGTAACCATGGATACCTCCAGATGCTGCAACAGCAGATTGGTTCATTACAAAAACCAGCTGCAAATAGAAATTTGTGTCTGGGGTTGAGGGGAGAAAGATACTTTGACATGTGTTCTTCTGCATGTACCAAGATGCTGAAACACTCTAATTTGTGGGATGACAGTGAAGGCCCATCCAAGCAGTTACTCCTGTAAATACCTTTCAGGTCCTCAAGCTGGGACCAGGATTCCTGAACTTTCCTGGATCCCATGCTTGCTCTTCCCACACAGAGACTTCACTGAAAGTGCAGCTGAACTGGGGTGCATCTGGAAGACTGAAGGGATGGGAAAAAAAGGAAAGAAAAGGAGGTAAAAAGGTGTATGAGAGAGAGCAGATAACTCTTAAGATGTCTGATATGGATAGGAAAATCTACTAGAAGGCATGTAAGGAGCTATGTTGAATAGGAAAAGGACATTAATTAATGTATATAAAAGTACTTACCACAGAAAAAAATCCCATGCAATTTAATTTACACATACTAAACCAAAAACTGATTCTCAATTAGCACGTGAAACTGAGATTTTTTTTTCTTAGTCTTCAAGAGTTCTTTCAGTATTATCCACATTGAATGAATATGAATGAGTGACTGAAGGGCAAATCTCACCTTTGCTGAACCTGTCTCCTCTACAAATCATAAAGATAATTTAGAAGTTTGCCTCTACCTTGAAAATCACATAATTGCAAAACTTTTCAAATGGATTTCCTTGTGAATAGTACATTTTTAAGTCCCCCTGTAACATCTTCAGTTTCAGTGAGAAATGATTTGTATTTCTGAAATAGAAAAAAGGCTTTTCCAGTATTAGTCTTCAGACATCCATTTTCAGATTTAAGTTGGGATAGTGTGTGAGGAAATCTTAATATGGCCCAGACAGTATATGTTCTCACTTAAATACTTGCTTTTCCTTTCAGATCAGTAGAAACAATAAGTAACTCATTATATGTGCTGTGCAACTTAGCAAGGCAGGCACAGGGACAAGAGAAGAGACATGATGAAGTTAAAGAAACAAGTAACGGCAGAAAAACACATGACAATAAGGGCATAACCATTTCTAGATGTAGCTCAAAACCATGTCACCAGCAGTAGCTAGCTGTAAGTAGATAAAAATGAATAAATCTAGAATAAAAATGGCATGCTTACCTTTTATGCTATAGCTGCTTAATTTCTTATAAGTCATCAGGGAAGAGATCGTCTCAAAAGTCTGTTTTAAAGATAATTTTTACTTTTTAGCCTGTCATGGGTAATAACACCTTAAGTTTTGAAGGTCTCCCCTAAAACACTTATATTTGTGTCTTTCATACTATCTTTAAATTTAAGTGACCAAAAAGACTTTGAAATTAGATGTTACAAGCTGCTTAGAGTAACTATGCTATTTAAACCCTCATTTCTTTTACTGTATGAATTCCATATAATCCTGATGATTTCTAGTTGGTTTTTATGTCAATAGGTAACATAATTTGTTCTACAGCCACTGATTTTCAATAAATCTTTCAACAACATCCTCATAAAAAACCAACCAAAACAAACAAACCAACCCCCAAACAAACAAACTAAAACCCAAGAGGTTTCAGCATTGAAATTTTCCTAGCTTTTGCTATTCTAAGTAAAATGCCATTTTAGAGGGTAAGAGAAACTCAAACAGTTACATGGGATGTTAGAAGACAATTTAGTTCCATTTGAGAAGGTCACTTCATAGTTATCACATGAAAATGCAGATCAAGTGAAGCTGTGCTCATCTCAATGTAAAGTAAAATTCCTCAGCTTAAACCAAGGTTCAGTGGTCCCTGGCCCCTGAGGGCGATGTAACTGAAACACTTCCAAGAATGTACTTTTTTTATTCTGAAATGAAAAAGTATTTCTTGAGAATTTCAATCAGGAAGTAAATTTCAGCTCTTTAGTCAGATATTTTACTATCACATTTTCTACTTCCTTTTCCATCTTATTTCCTCTTCATATGCATGTTTTACAACAACATGCATTTGCCTGCATCTTACTCTATGTGTCTACTTCAGTGAATAAACTGGTCATAATACTGAAACCTGTTGCATTCTGGTTGCCCTCTCTCTCCGTCTCAAAATAATTTCCAAAAGTGCCATTTTTCTTTGGTTGAAATCACTTGGATTGCACCTTACTGCTGACCCTGTGGATTCATCTTTGATGCTGATGTATTTCAAGCACTCTCAGAACATAGGTATTGTAAGTTTCCTCCCTTCAGCTCTATTTTCAATTCTTTTAAAGAACAAAACCTAGCATGTTTCTAAGGACATGTCATTTCTTTCGAAGTCATGCAGAGTGTCTTGGAGCTCTGCTCTGTCCGTGCTGTCTTCTTTTTGATTAAGTGTCTTATTCTTCCCTTCCCACTTTTCCACTTGGAAAGACAATAGCTCCCTTTTTGATGAGGACAGGATATGGTCATCCCTTTCTTCATGATTTGTGTCTCTTGAAAATCTTTGAGCCTAAATGTTTCTGTTTAGGGAAATCTCCCATTTTCTGCTGGACTGTGCTCACAGTCATCTCCTGCCTTTGAATGCTGACAGCTGTTGGCATCTCTGGGGCCTCCTGCTCACACCCGCCTCTGATGGAGACTCCACCCCTGCAACCACCTCTGCTCTCATGGCAAGAGGTCGTTTGCCACACCTGGGAGAACTGTTAGGTGGTAATTCACACAGGTGCAAGAAAAGATTGTGGGACATGCTGGGATTGAGGCTTGTATTAATGACCTGAAAATTAAGTTTAAATATCAGCACTTGGAGTATAATAAAGCTTAATACATTAACTTTTACTTTTTTCTCTATCAGAATTATTTTTCTTGTATCAAAACCATTTTGTAATCTATTTTTAATTGTTATCAATTTTTTATTTTTATTCATATTTAAACTGGCTTAAATCCTAGAACATAATTAGCTTTTCTGTGGAAGACAAGGAATCTATGCAAACCTGCTGGGAGAAAATTCACAGTCCATAATCAATAGATGTGCTTTAATATACTGCTCTTTTGTCTTTGTTTAATGCTACATTTATTTACATGGCTCTTGATTTAACTGTACATTGACTGTTTCTTTTTATTTGCAAGGAGAAGATTCTGCTTTGTATTTTTACCTTTCTATGTGCAATCACTCATGTGAAAGGACTAGACCGAATAGAGAGTGATCAATATTTAAAGAGTTGTTTTACCTGCCCAGGTTCTCTGATAGCACCAACTCAAAGTTTGAGTCGTGACTCCTTCTTTCTATCCTGTTTAATCATGTTTAATCACTTGCTATTACTGAAAACCTTTCAAACTGATTTTTAGTTTTGCTATATTCTGTTTCATATAGATATACTTTTTTGTCATAACATTGCCAGAGATTTCAGAAGATTTTTAGCATGCATAAATATTGTGGTCCCCTTATTATCATTTTATACATGAGATTTTTTTTTCACATGACTAAGTGAATCACAATAATTTTTACTTTAAAATATATTTATTTTCTTCATATATTGGTTTGACCAAATATTTACTGTAGCATAGTTTTCAGAATTATTTTTTCCCGTCCACACTTTTTTTCAATTCTCTCTGCATAAAAGAATTTCAAAGAAATTCTTTGAATCTTTTTATATGCCATAAAATCTATTTTCATATTGATCATTCAATCCCCATAGCAAATTTTTTGCTGACTGTACCTGAGGTTAGACAGTCTGTAACTCCTCGTAATCTGTAATTTTTATAATGCTGTATTTCTCAAGGGTTATACTTAATATCAGATATTGTTTTATCTTGGACTATGTTTAGCATGCTGTACGTTTACTGAAGAATTTATTCTTCAATGAAAACAGATTGTCTTATACATATAATATAGCAGAATAGAAATAAAAGAATAAGAGGAAGACACCACACAATGAGATTGCACTGACCTTTATCCACGTGCATTCCAAAAAATTCCATCTCTCAGCACAAATGAGACCTGTCTCATAGTGCAGGACAGCAGAAAGGATGCAAAGCCTCCATGGAAACATTTGTAAAACTTCTTGGAAGGCACTGCCAGATGTAGTGCAGGATGTGTCACAGACATTCTGTGGGAATACAAAAACCTGCTTTGATGCGATTAGTCACGCAACCTTGCAAGTGTGCGCGCCTTGATACACAGCAATACCTAAGTGTATTTTTAATATTCTGTTCTGAATATTGCAGTGCAGCAATTACAATCTTTGTAATAATTCTACAGACTAAAGTACATCTGCCATACAGAAAATCCACTGTAAAGAATAAATCATTAAATGGATTTAATTGCTCTATGTGCAAACATAGACTGCTTACAAATTTTTGGGTTGCAGATGGATTATGGATACTTATACTCAAGTCTTTTAATTTTCTATGGCTGTTAAAGTGTAGTTATCTTGGTCATTAGGTGCTGTCTTTATTCAAGACATCTGGTTTAATTGTCAACTGATATGTCAGCTATTTGAATAATTAACATAACTTGAAAGAAAATGGAACACTCTTAGATGTCTTATTTGTTATCAGTGGTTATTTGGCACTCCACCTGAGTCTGGCTGTGAGATTAAGTACCATTAGTAATAAACCATTGCCTGATACAGTTCTTCAGAAAGACAGATTATCAATGTTTATTCTTGTTTCCTCTTATTAGTCTTTACAGATATAAGAGACCTCTCAATTTTATTTTAAGATTTAAGGTTTGATTTAACTTCATATGAATTAAATTTTAATTTGAATTAATTAAATTTGCATAAAATTTTTGGATATCTGCTTTAATTCTGGACTGACTAACAAGAGCTTACACATGCAGGCAGTGTGAAGCAATGACTTCTCATCTCTTCAGAAGACTGGACTCATCATTCCCAAAATCTCACAGAGTCACCCAGCATGTCCTTGCCTTTAAATATGTAGACACCACCATTGTGTAATATAATTTTAAATCACTGTATTTTTTCTTGTAGTCGCAGCTTGTCATATCTGCTGCTAAACCTCTGTTACATTTCCTTTGGGACTCCAGCTCTGCAAGTACAATACTCACAGAAGTGGTAAAAGCTGCCCATATGACTAGGGAATATTCTGCAGATTTTTTTTTTTGATAGAACTTCTATTTTATCCCTGTATGAACTTCTGTTTTAAATATATGTCAGCATTTTTACTATGATAAGACCAAAACTGTGTGCTGTATCTGTGTGGAAACTCAGAATAGGACTGTTCTCCCCTAAGACATCTTGCCCAGGAGTGCTTTCTACCCAGATCACCTTTTATGTCCTATCACAAGCCCAGACCTCCTTATCTGAAGCTTATTTCTTGATAAAATTACTGCTATAAAATGGAAATCAGAATGTTGCTTTCTGTTCTGTGTCTTGTTTTAGAACAAATCAGGAAAAATATCTAAAGCTTTCATTATATATATATTTGAAATGAGAAATGGAATTAGGAAGTCCTTTTTGTATAGAATATGCAGTCTAGTTTGGTATTCTGAAAATAAAATTGTGATAACTTTAACGTGTTCTTCTGATTTATATTCAAATGACTCAAATTCATGCTCTTAAGCCTTAGAGTAGTATGTCATTTAAATCTACCATGAGATATACCACTGACCTAATACTGCCAAAAGTTAATATTGTATTTTACACTGTAATCTGAATACTAATAGGTAAAATGATCTCAATTAAAAATATATTCTTGATATATTTTTGATTGTAAGAAAGACAGTTTTTCCATCCTCACTTGAATATTTTATTACATTTTTCTTTTTTCATTTATTCCTTTCCCTTTAAAGGCAAGATCTTGGTAATACAGACATTAAAGATGCAACCAATATGGAAAAACGTAAGCATATTTCAAGATCAGCATTTACCCCTATCCTGAGTTCTTTGAAAGCTTAATCACCTTTGGGGTTTTTAAAAATTATTTATACTTCTTATGTGCCACATTTTACTACACTTTTCATTTCATCTGTATATACATCTTGCATTGGGTGCACAGGTTATTCACTTCTATGGAATATTCCTTTCTATTGCAAAACTACACCAGTACACATCACAACTAATTAGTCATGTTGGGGTTGTTCATCCTGAGAATAGAAGGCTCCAGAGAGCCCTTAAAGCACCTCAGAGTACATAAAGGGGGAAGACAAGATGGCCAGAGAGGGACTTTTTGCAAGGACATGTAGTGACAGGATAAGAGAGAATTGCTTTAAATATAGATTAGGATTAGATTAGGTAGATTAGGGTTAGATATTGGGAATAAATTCTTCCCTGTTAGGGTGATGAGAAAGCGTTAAAGACAAGGTTGGACGCAGCCCTGGGAAATGTGATCTAGTGGATGGCATCCCTGCCAGTAGCAAGGGGGTTGGAATGACATCTTTGAAGTCCATTTCCACCCAAACCATTCCATGATTCTATGAATCTGAACAATAGAAAACCCATAGTAAAGCTGTTTTCTCTTCTTGGGGATGTGTAAAAAAATCAGAACAACTTAGATTTGAAAACGTAATCTTCCCTAAATAAAACTGATTGAATTTTTGAGTCCTACCTAAAATCAGTCTGTAAAATTTATGTGTTCCTGGCTGATGGCAGATCAAAACTTGCACTTACATATTGCTTGACTGGGGGCCACAGACCTAATTTTGGGGTCTGAATACACTCAAACATTTTAAGCCCCCAGGTTTTCCACCACTGTATTTAGCAGACAGACCTGCTCTTGCTCCACCTTTCTCTCCCTCTGGCTAGGTGCCCACCAGCTCCAAGTCACACCCACTGTGGTCTCAGCAGAGATTATGGTACTTATCTGAGGCAGGGTGCCCTTGCATCAGAGCTGACATTCTGCTACTTACTGTAAAGTCCAAGCAGTAAGTGTGGGTCAGTCTTCAAAGACCTTGCAGATATAATGCAAGCTGCAAGGGGATCTAAGCCTCTGCAAAGGGCTTTACTCAGTCTGGAAGAGAAAGAGAAATTTGAAAGAGAAAAATTCTGAGCATAACAGTGCTCAGTTGAGACTGAGTACTTACTGTCTGCCTTTGCTTATGCATGGATGCCTGTACATATTTTGCAATGGAACACAAATACCGAGTTTTGAAAGCAGATCATCCTGTCCCTCTGGAATATGAAACACTTAAATATTGTACTTGTTTTATTGTCAAGCTGTCAGGCCTGCAACCTATATTGCTGCACTTCAGTAGTCAAAATGCATCCCTGAGGGGACTATCCAACTGTACTTAAATGTTATAAATAATGGTGTTTAGTAGATTTAATCAAGAATCTTTTCAAAAGCAACACTAGGACATCTGTTAAAAAGCTTTATGGGAATATTCAATGCTTTCAAGACTATTTTTGCTATCTTATGCTTTTATTATGCTCATGCAACCCCACTGCGTTTATTTTCAATTGTTATAATTATTAAATCAAGGAAGACAGACATGAAACCTGGCTCACAGTACTCACACAGAAGAGACCTTAACCTTCACTCAATATGTTGACTGGCATATTCTTTTGTCAGTTATTACTGAATAACTAAAATAAATAATAGTGGATACATAGTGTTTCCTTCCCAGAAGGCTAGAAAATGCACTTTGCAAGGCAGCACATTTGTTGGAATATAAAAGCTGAGTGAATGTAACGGTTGTCTGTTAAAATGGTTTGCTCACTCTTTTACTTTCATATACATAAGTTGTTTAATTTTTACATGTGTTTACATGTGTTACCCAGCTCTGATTTCCAAAGTTATTCCAGTAGGGCTAATTAGGTCCTATTTTACATCCAAAATAAATGTGGTTCTCTCTGAGGCCATAGTAGTGTGGAACTCCTGGGAGAGAATATCTAGTGGGTGACCTTGTCCCACCTATCTGCAGTTTTAAGGAGGGTTTTCACTACCAGAGACATGTTATGCTTAGTCTGCATTTATGTTTACTCTCTGTAAATACTTCACTCTAAAGTATTGGCTAATTAGTCAAAATAAAGAGGAACATAAGGCAGTGAAGGCAAACATTTCTAAATTAGAAAACAACAGTATTATTAAACCCATTTCCACTGCAGTTCTGATTTTTTATGCGTCTCTTGCACTAGAATAAAATGACCATGTAAATGAAACCATGTTGAAATAATACTAACTCACAATTTTTTAACAACCCATCATTGTCGCAGATATCTTTTTATGAAAAATCCTTTCCTTAGGATTTTTCCTCCTGAGAAGCTGAGAGGCCTCAGGAACAAAATGCAAACAATGGTTATCTGCTGCTGTGGAATGCAACAGATGGATCTTTGATTGGCCCATCTTAGACGTTTATAATTAATGGCCAATCACAGAGTCCGAGAGAGCTGCCTTTGTTATTTATTCTTTCTGATTCTATTCTTAGCTTAGCTAGCCTTCTGATGAAACCTTTTCTTCTATTCTTTTAGTATATTTTTAATGTAATATCTATCATAAAATAATAAATTAAGCCTTCTGAAACATGGAGTCAGATCCTAGTCTCTTCCCTCAGCCTGAGACACCTGTGAACACTGTCACACATCATAGTCTATCAAATTCTCATGCAACAACATCCCAGGGTTTTCTTTTTGTTGGTGTTTGTTTGTTTGGGTTTTTAAAAATTGGTTTTTAAGGTTTTATTGGATGGGGAAATTGAGTTGCATCAAGAAAGTTCAGTATTTTTCCAATCAAAATTTCAGGAAAAAAAATCATTATTTTACATAGGTTTACATACTGGTCTGTACAGCAATTTAATTAAAGTAAGCACATCTGCCCATGACAGTAATAGTCCATTTAGTGATAAATCTTATAATGGAGCATTTTAGTCAGTGAATTAAATCATGACCTAACTGATGAGATGGGGCATCATTTCAATTTAAACAATTTGTTGAACCATAGAACTATTCTTTTCTCATACTTTCTCCCATCTCACATCCTTTTAATAATTATTAGTTATTTAGTATAGGTTGAAATTACAGAGAAAAATTGTTACTTACAGCATATTTTCTGCTTTGGTAACATTTCCTTTACTGACACTATCAGATTATTGCATTATTTGGTTTTGAATGCTTTCTCTGTCATCTCTTATCTGTCTCTCATTCACTCTGACCTTGGATGCAGTCAAGTGGCAAAAAAAAATAAAGTGAAAAAGCTAGTGGAAGCAAAGAGACAAGGAAGAAAATAAATAAGCAAAACTCCCCACATTTCCTTTAAAAAGAATGCTTCCCTGTAACTTACTGCATTCATAAATGATCATTCCATAATTATTTACATTTCAGCACTGATCATTTAAATAATCTATAATCAAGGTCTGTTTAAATATGTTGCAAAACAATTTAAGGCTGCTAGACATCAAATGTTTATCTGTCCCTTAAAAAGAAATTCTATGTTGCATGCAGGAAAAACAAATTATGTTGGGGGTTTTTTTCTACTTTAAGCTTCTCCTTGTTTTATTGAAGAAAGCACCACTTTAGAAGATTGGAAAAAAAAAGGAAAAGTAGAAGATTCAACTTAATGATAGATATGTTGACTTCGCACATTGTATGTTATTTTTTATCCATAAAAATGTAATTATGCTTATTTCCAAGACAGTTCCAACACCATGCTGGGTAAAGGAGTCAGGAAAAAGACAGAAAAAGCAGGAAGAAGACTCCTCAGAGAATGAGATATAAAGTAAAGATAATTGGGCATCTGCTCTCTAGAAAAGAGGTCTCTTAGGTGAGCAGTCTTGCCACCTGGCATAAAGGAATGTTGGCCAGAATGTCAGCCTGGGGCAGAAGTGAAGTGAAATGGCAACTTATTCACTGGGAAAACACTGAACCTACCAGGTTCAGGAATTCTTCTTTCCAAGACAGCACCTGAAGAGGGTGGCATGAAGGCTTTTCCCACCCCGGATACAGAAGCTATTGGTCATACCCCATGATAGGAGGTAGTAGCAAAAGCATATTGTTGATCTATCTGTTGGGCAATTGTCAACACCAGCCATCAGTAAATTAAGAGTGTTTTGGTTATTTGTGGGATTTATAATGGTTTTCTGAAAAGCACATGGGTGCTTTCAATTCAGTGTTAGTACATAATGCTTTCGATATTGTACATATTTGAAACATATAAGATGTACAGTTGTTTTCTGAAATAAGAAAAACAATGCAAGTACTGTAAATTACTGTAATCAAGCTGTTTTCCATTTCTCTATGGTCTTGCAGATACCACAATGCTTCAGTAATCTCAAAAAGAAACATTACTTATCTACCTCACTGCAAAGAAATTCTGGCACCTGTGGCAGGTTATCCAGTACACAACCAATTAAGCAAGAGGTATACAGCCAGGTGCTCAGGAGTAGAAAATTCTCATATATGGCACTTATTGTTACATTGAGTGCTGTATGCAAGAATTTAATTCAGCATTGTTTGCTTTGAAAATGAAAACACAGCTTCATTTTCACTATCCTGGTGTTTGGTATTTTTTCATGTTATTACCACTCAAATCTCAAGGCAATCTACATGTGAAGCATTATATTAATGACATGCAATTACTGTGCTATAAGTAACAAAATAAATTGGCTCTCTCACTGCTGAAAGAATAACACAGAACAACACTCTGCAATTCCTACTAAAAAAAGAGAAAGAGAAATGGCCATCACCACATTCTATTATTTCCAGTCAGAATAGGTGCTACATTTTAGAGTCTGCAGTTCCTTAGTGCTTATACATACACCATGGCGTCATCTTTAGTAGAACTCAGTGTTTGAAGGTAAGTGATAAAATATTACTATTGCTACAATAACACAACTCTAAGAAAATAATCTTTATTAACAAAAGCTTGAGAGCTGTGGACTTTAATTTGCTTTCCTTGAGAAAAACTCCAAACCCTACAGTAGATTCAATATGTCTGAATGCTCTTGCAGCAATTGATACACAAAGGTTAGCTCAGCAGGGCTACTAGCGCATAAGCATGTCAAGACAGGGTGGAAAAAACCATGTATAATTGTGTAATACCTGACAGCCATCTGCAAAAAACATGATTTCACACTAGAGCTATATGAAGAAAGATTAGTCATACAGTGGTGGAAATGAAATAGAGGCAGGGCCTAGACCAGTATCTTGTTAAAGGCCTGTCACTAGTGGTATCCCCCGAGGTTCAATACTGGGCCCAGCATTGTTTAGCTTATTTCTCAGTGACTTGGATGAAGGGGCAGATTCCTCCTCAGCAAGTCTGGTGATGACACCAAGCTGGGAGGAGCAGCCAATACCCCAGAGTGCTGGGCAGCCCTTCAGAAGGGCCTTGACAGGCTGGAGAGATGGGCAGAGAACTGTCTGAAATGTAACAAAGGCAAGTGCAGGGTCTTGCACCTGGGGAAGAATAATCCCATATATTAATCCTCAGACAAGTAATACACAATGAAAAGTTACAGTTCTTCCACTTTCAGCCAGCAGACCTAACCTGTACTACTCATGTTCCATTTTTATTGCTATTCCAAGTTTTATACTACCCTGGACTTGAAAGCAGACCAACTCAAGAGCCACACTTGAAAAACATGATCTCAATTAGCACAAAACCCTCTCAGCCAATTCTTTCTAATTGTGCTGCTAGTGTATTATTAGTTTGGTGTAAAAGCCTCACATTGAACAAAACACTGTGTGACTTCTGTTGCTACTAGCTTTAGAATATATTTTTCTCTTGCAAAAGGATAAAACACCACTAGAGTCAATTTTTCTCCCAGTGTCAGTAAACTCCAGTTAACAGTTATATACTCTGAAATAAGTACTTTATTAAGCATCTGCCTCAAGCTGTTGTACAAATTGCTTCATTACCACAATGGAAGCAATCATAAAGAGATTTACTCTGTTAGATTTTTTTTATTTGTGTGTGTATATTCTGTAGTAATTGTACACCTGATGTTTGGAAAAGAGTTGTTTGGCAATACATTGAATAAAATATTGCAAACAGTGTCATATATTTGTTCATGTAAGAAAGGGAAACATTTCACTATAAATGATTAAGCCTGTGCTTCCATATGCTTTTATTTAAAGTCTGAGGTCTTCTTGACATGAATTGCTGTGCTTCACCTTGGGATAGTAAATCTACATTGTATGTTTTTGTTTTTCCTCACACCAACACAGCGTTTACACTTAGGGAACTAAAACACTAGAACAAAACTACCTTCAGTATAGGATCACAAGGTACACTTACATCATGTCAACTTTTTTTTTGAAATTGCCTCCAGTAGAGACATAACCTTCTTTCCAACTGAGAACAGTGTTCAAGAAGGCAACAATATGGGAGAACAAGACTTTCTAAGGCCATTTGTACATCTGGTAGAAGGAAGGAGAGATGCAGCTTTTTGTAGAGGCTGCATCTGAACTTTCGCACAGTTAATGGAAAGCTTTTGTCTCCTGTAACTCAGGAGTACAAGTGGAAGCTGTTATATAGACAGAGACTTTAGCTAATCACTCAGCAATCCCAGTTCCATTTTCCTTTTTCCCTTTGATATTAATACATGAATTTTAATTCCCATGGACTGGCATTATCACACAATTCAGTTTCTTACTATCAAAGATGCTTGATTTCAAATAGCACAACACTCTAGTGACACCTCTAATCAGCCCCAAGAATAAGGATGTGCTACCTACCTTCCAGACAGAGTCCTTCACACCTTTAAAATTAAGACTTTCAGTCTTTCACCTACTCCACATATGATATCTACTAGTAAAGGAAACTAACTCTGTAAAATTTTCAGTAATAAATAATTTGAATAAAAAAATCAGTATGAATAAAAAAGTCTATCATAGATTCAGAGAAAGTAAGAAGGTAATAATTAGAGAAGGTAAAATGGATAGAAATGAGCCTTATTTATTTTTTTAGAGCTGGTTCATTTTTAATCACACACTTTTCCTTTCCCCTTCCAATGTGTTTGTACACCATACTATTTAGCTTGATGTATGTGTGTATATATATACATATATATATAAATAAATAAAAATTACAATCAATTTTCCATCTAGTTTGTTGCTTTGGAGTAGTTTTTTTCAGCTTTCTTTTAGATGTCGTGTTTTGTTGCATTTTTTGGGATTTTTTTTTTGCCAATAACAATGGACCAAACCTTACAGGAAGTTCAGCATTAGCTGACAAAGAAATTCTAGCAATGCCTTTTGATAACCTTCAGCAATAAAGCATTCCTATCCTCTTCTTTCCTTCCATACATTTTTTAGCTTCTTTGAAATTTTGCTCCAATTTTCTACTTTTAGGGTATCGGTTACGCATTAGAGTCTATTAGGATATTTTTTTGTACCATGTTCCTTCAAGAAACATCTTTGCACCAAAGCTTTACACATTGATTTCCATGAAATTCTTTTTTTCAGACTGAGAATTTCAAGCTCGTACAAAGTTTCTTTTCAGCAGTGTGACTAAGATGAGTAATTTATTTAAATACAGTCGAAGTTGGAGCTTCAAAAGAATTATCTGTAGTCCTTCAGCTGCTAACCTGGGAACACAAATCTCCATTGGGAAATGGAGGCATAAATTACACGCTCTTGTCCAAACTAGGTAGAGGAAAACTTCATTTGAGGTTTACTATATTTCACATGAATACCATAACTTATTGATAATATTTACAGTCAATGGAGATTTTTTTTCCTGTTTTCCACAGAATCAATGCAAAATTCTTGGTCTTTCATGTGATGTGAAAGGATAAAAATACTTAAGTCTCCTTAGCTTTCTTTAAAAGCTCTATAAACTCTAATGGGCACAGTAGTTCCATTTTTCTTTTAGGAATTATTTTGTCTGCTCACACAGCAGCAATGGTGTATGTTTCTACCCGACAGCTACAGTTTGGTCCATAAATGTGTATATTTTCTAGCTACCTGTAACTTTTCACAAGAATTTCCATGCCTATGAGAAAAGAAATTTATGCACCCAAATAGTAATTTACTTTTGAGGATAGGTGGTCTATTTTAATATCTCTATAACAAAAAAAGGACAAAACAGTATAAATTTGGTACAGAAGAGCCAAGGCTTGGTAACAATGCCAACTAACATGACTTTCAGAATTGGAATATTCATGCCTCACAACAAGGATTATGAGAAATATTTCTACCTCCCAATAGAGAAATCAACAATAAAATGGTAGTCAGAACCCACAGAAATGACAATCATCAGACCTTTTTGGTTTTGCAGGTAAGCACAGGACACTAATTTTTTTTTTTTTTTTAGTTTATATTTTAGCAGAAGTCTACCCAAAATTCACGAGCTAGATCATTTTTCACAGCCCTAACTGGATCACAGTAACCTTTTATTCTTTTTTAATTTTTTTTAAAATATCTTATCTTTAATTCTTTGAAATCTCCATACAGAAGAATGCATCAGGAGTTGAACACACTGTAGGTTTACATAATTTTTTAATGTGCACAAAATGTCTGCTCAAGTAGTTTTCTCCCCAGTGAATTTGCTGTGGCTGGAAATTTCATAGGGACTTGACAAATTTTGCAGCAATTTATAAAACTACTCTCAGGAAAATACAACTATACTTCATAGCAATCAGATTGGAATTGCTTTAGCTTAATTAAATTTAATTAAAATATTTTATTCCTGTTTTTTCAAGGTAAATTCAACAGCAAAATCTCTGTAAAAGAATTTGACATATTCTGGGAAAGATAAGATTCAAGGTCTGCTACACCACTCTTCTCTGGGGCTGATAACCGCAGACATAACATAGCTCCATCAGACATGGCATATACTTACAGATCATTTGTTGTAGTTATAGTGCAAGAGTTCTATTGCCATCGTGTTGCAAGGGTTCCATATTGCTAGAGTTTCATACCTCCTTGATGTTTCTTGTAGGCAGCTCCTCTAGGCACTGACTCTTCCTTGTCCTCACAGTACCCAACTGATTCCAGTTCCCACCAATCCACTCTTTTATAACACTCTTCTTATTGGCTACAGGTGTGGCCTGTTAACATCAGGCCTGCTCCTAATCTTTAGTAATTGGTTCAGCTGCAACTCTTTAGGGGATAAGCTTACCTCCTATACCACCTTGATTTACCCATACCATATCCCCCTACAATCACTGAATAGTCACACAGAAAATTCTTACTGACTTGGTTTCAATTTCATAAACTCCTAATCAGTGAAGTTTTCCCCATTTCAATATTTAATCTTGATACAGGGTATTGGTTTTCAAAAAGTTTCCACAGTATTCATCAGACCAGTCTTCTCAACATAAAAGGCTATCATGTTGATCATGCATGATTTCCCCTTCACAAATTCCCTCATCTGAGGTGGTTCTGTTGATATGCACAGACACAGAGGAATAGATTCATCCTCAAGAGAGAAATAAATAACTTCTCCTTTTGCTTTGCTCCCTGTCTGTAAGCATGGCAATGAATGACAGTGAATAAATAGCATGTCAGAAGTTGGCCAAAAGCTTGGCTGCTAGTGGACCTGAAATTCTGGTAAGGCTGCCATGTGGACAACACACAGATTCAAGTGTTATTCATGGCTCTTTTGAAAATGTTAGTAAACTGATGCAGATATGAGTAGAACTGAGTCAAATCCTTATGTGGAATACCAATGTTCTTGTTGAGACTGCTTTGAAGATATTTATCTGGGGGAAATCACAGTTCTATAAGTTCTATAAGTTATACTATATATTTTTAGTACTTTCTAATTATAATGTAGTTTAAATTGCAATACAACAATTTGCTGGCAAACGCATTATTTACTCACATTGCCCCAATAAATTTTTCCTGTTACCATCCCATTTATCTTTACCAAGAGGTCACTGTTCAAGTATTTTTCCTGACAGCAGTACTTTAGCAAATACAATAAACCCATGGTAATAATCTGGAATTAATATTAATGATGCCAATCAGTTAAATTTCTGAATTTCTGCAATGAATCAAATTTGAAAGTGTCTTCTGTGCAGAAAAAGAGGACACAGGCAAGAGTTCTTTCAATTTGTCATCACAAGGCTCATAGAAGGTCTCTGGAAGATGGGATTTTGATAGTATTCAATTCAAATATTCTGACAGACAAGAATTTTTAATATATCATATTATTCACAAATTTTATATTGGTCAACAATACAATTTTTAGTGGTCCTGTTCTGGATGAAGCTATTTTTGAATACAACTGTATGTCACTCATAGAATCAAGGCTGGGATGCAAGATAGTTAAAGGGAGCTGATCATAAATTAGAGGGAAAAATAATGTTATTCTACAGAGATCTGGTTATGAGCGTGTTTATGAACACAAGCCCTAAAAGCATATATGGTTCTATTAGACAGAAAATTAACTGGCAGAAAATTAGAAATCAACAGGGCTTTTCAGAGTGCAGATGAAATTTCAAAATGTGTGCAGCACATCTCTGGCATATCAGAACGATATGTACAGTACAGATATTGCTCAGAATAAATCCACATCACTACAAAATAACCTGTTCCTTTCTTGCCCTACTATCTTAACAGGTTTTTATCTGCTGTTTCATAGATTTAAACATAGTTTCTATAACATGAGAGCATATTTATTTTCTTCTTTTGCATCTTTTTTTCTAAAGCATATTGACACAAAACACCTGTACAGAGCATAGAGACCAAGTTCAGAAGTGCTAACATACTTTTGATCTATTTTGAGACTTGCATTCTTCCCCTTTATTATTATTTCATGTAGATTTTTAGAATTTACATTCCAGTCTTTTCTTAGGCAGTCTAAAACCCAAGAAATTTGGTTAGTCTCACCTTCTTCTAAACATTCTCCGGCTGGTTCATTTCTGCATTGGTAGAGCAATGTCCAGGACACAGTATGCTAGCAGAAGCCTCAGAAATGGTAAGAGAACAAAAAAGATTATTACATACAGCTTGCAACAGGTCTGATCTACATTATCCCTGTATGCCTGTTATTTTGAGAAATTTTTCCTGTTTTTATGGGGGGCTGGTTTTTTTACAACTTCATTCAATCTTCTATTACCTTACCCTTCATAGGGGGTTTGGTGACAAACTTCAAGTTCATAACATCTAATCCAATCCCATGGCTTAAACCAAGGTATGGGAACAAATTTTACCAAGTCCTACAAAAAATTACACTTTATTGCAGGAAAAAACAGACCCAAACCAAAAAAGCTAATTATCTAATGGTTTATTCAATTTTAAAAGGGGGAAAAAACCCAGGTTAACACTTGGGGGTACACATAAAGGTGAATTCTATTCCTGAGTTGTGGAAATGTCTGTTCTAACACTTCAATTTCATGGTACTAAAACCAGATTTGTTTTTTTGCAATATCTACTCATTCAGAAATAAATCCAAGTATATATAGATATTAAGTAATCACTTATTATATTATATACAAAGTAAATAAAAAAACCACACAGATATTGCAAAGTCTAGCTGATATGTAAAGTTCTGTGAAATTCCTTATTCTTGTGGACTTGGTGTATCACGTCATATTGTCTTCAATAATTTTGGTAATATAGATGACAGCAGTTACTTTACAGGATTGGTAAGATCTAAATTCAAAGTGTTAATGACACTGTTGGTCCATAAGAAAAAGAAAAATATGTCTCTTTTGATAGTAGGTCTTTCAACCTACATTTTGAATATTTTCTATTTGAATTAAATATAACTTTTCTCTTTTATGAAGGGTACAAGATAATTTTTTTCACACTATTTTTTATTTGCAATTTATAAGAAGCAATCCAACAGCAAAGAAATAATGAAAATTAAATTATGAATGTTTGTTTTGATAAAGAAAGATGCCTTAGGTAATAAAATAATAAATAAAAATAGGCAGAACAACATTCTACTCATATGGAAACTACTGCATTGTACAATGATGACCTTGTTGGTATGCCAAAAATCAGTTAATACCATCAAAATGACAACTTTATTTTTTTTAAACCCCATCGCATTTTGGGATTAAATTCAAATGTGGCAAAATATGTCTTGAACGCCTGCTTCCAGCAGGAAAAAATGCTTTGCTGGTCACTGACCTTGTCATTGCCTCAGTCTTGCCCTCTGTGATACTATTATCTAACTATTGTCTGTTAAAAGGCTTGACAGACAGATTTATCAGCTGTCAAAACCCCAAAATCCAAAACACAAAACTCCCCCCGCCCAAAGCCAGTCCCCAAACCCTACCAAAACCAAACTAAAGCCATGTTCTTACTGACAAAGAAAGAGACGTTGTTATCAAAATGGCAGCAATTAAGGATTTTGGTCAGATATTGTCTGAATTATAGGATTTAATGCTGCATCATGGTCTAAACTAGCCATGCCAACAAAAAAGAAATGAAACATTATAAAACAATAAATGGCAAGGCCTAAATACATCACATGATTTGAAAGGATGTTGTAAATTTCAAGTGCTTATGTTTTATTGTGATGGGACCCACTTACACACCAGAAATGTTTTTTTAATGTCTTTATTAAGGTCATAGAGTATGTACCTTGTTATTTCTTTCACAAAGATTTAAATACAGACATGGTATTTAAATTGAAAATAATTATTCAATTTTCAGAAGAAACAAATTTTTCAATATTTGCTGCAATATTTACCAAACACTGAAGTACTATTAAAAAAATCTGAAAATAATATTTCTCATATTTTAGATCTGTTTCTCAGAGTCCCATAGAGCAACATTCTTCAGTTTGAAAGGTCACAACTACAAATAAATCAAAACTGTCACCAGCTAGAGCATCATGCTGATAAAAGAAATAAAACAATTTATGGAGCTATCCTTCTCACAACAAGCCTTTGTCAGACTGCCATCTATCTAACTTTAAACAGTTCTTTGTAGAATACCATTTTACTTCTCTTCTACAGTGACTTCTCCTGTAAGTGTCCATTGTGAACTTTCCATTTATAGAAACAAAAGATCAGGTTTGAGGCATCTTTGATGGAGTCTTTCATGTTGCTTACCTATGTATTTTACTGCCATTTCAACACTAAACAGTCAGGCAGAAAAACTAATGCATTAATGCTTTAGTAATTTATGCAGGTTTACATAAATGTTAGATGCTATGAAATATTTATAACTGCATTTTTTTTCTAGCGATCCCCAGAGAGAGTCTGTCAGAAAAAAAATCTGTTTATGAACAATGCCAATAAATCAAGAATTCTTACTATTTTTCCACCTTATGCATTAGCATAGCACAGATGTTCTTGGTTTCACAGCTTCTAACACTTGCCTTCCTCCCATCTGTCTTTACTTCAAAATATGAATTTAGGTTCGTATATAAAATTAAATTTTGTCACTAAAATTTTCCATTTGAATTGAAAATGTCCCTTTCATTTCCACAAATAAAAAGCAATGGTCATGTGTAACATTTTGATTTTCATTATAATTATATATCAGTTCCTCTAATGTGGCTTTTCCTGATGTTCATTACAAAAAAAAAAATTATTTTTAATAGTGCTTCCCTTCATGAAGGCAGAATTTATTCTAAAATTTTTCACTGCATGTGATGTAGAGCTTTATGATAAAAATCACGCCGGCTTTTGTGGTATGCTCTCAAAGGAGTTATTCAAAATAGCTCACAAAATGAACTCCCAGGATTTAGATTCAAGTGGAACTCCCCTCTGAAAGCTACATGAAACTTTCTCTACTTTCAGCACTTCCTCAGTCCCTCACTGTTAAGCTGAGAAGTAACAAAGTCAAGTTTTAGCATAGGTCATCTAGTTTCATTTTCTAAGTTCAGTCCTGCTGCAAGCAGATACAACCTCGTTAAAGTTCATGCATTTCTACTTGTATTGATAATAACCACAGTGGTGTTTGCTGTGCTGAGATCTAATTCTTTCCTTAGAGTACAACTTTATTACATTATTAAGACTTTCAGACAGGATAATTGAAAATCCACTGGAAACCCCTTCATATTGTGGGAGTTTTGGTGTTTGGTTTATTTTGCTTTGTGTTTTGTTGTTTGTTTGTTGTTTTTTGTTTTGTTTTAGTTTGGTTTGGGTTTGGTTCTTGTTGTTTAAATCTTATGGCAATAAGCATATATGTTATGAAGCTGTTTCTAAAATTTTAGATTAATTGTACTTCAAAATGTATGCAATCAATAAACAGTCTTCATAAGCGTAACTTCTAGAGAACATAAGCACATAGGAGAAAACCACTTCAGAATCCAGCACTACCGGATTTAATTGTTTAAAAGCAAAGTCTTTTTCTACAGTCTTAGATGACTATGTAGAAAGGGAAACAATGCTATGTTCAAAAATTCATTTTTTAGCAAATTAAGAAAATCTCCACCCAATCAAAATAAAAAAAAACAAAAACAACCAAACAACACCAACTCTGCCTAATATATAATTCAAATTTACCTCAGGCTCAACCTCTCTTTTATAAAGCTGTAATTGAGCACTGAAGTGCATTTTGGCTTATTCCTGAAGGATGTAGAAAGGGGATACACGAGGGAAGGTTATTATCCATCTGAAGTTCCAACTATGGAAGCTGGAGCTGTTTATGAGTTGGAATACAACTTAGGCTGGGTGATACATCTGGGATATCCCCCAGAATTGGGGGTAAACATTTCAAGCAGAATATCAGTTGCCATAAGCATCTTACAGGGATCAAACTGGTCACTGGACCCAGGAAAACAGCAAGGGTACAGAAACACTATAGGAGAAAGGATACCAAGTGTTTACTAGCCTACTTATTTTGTTATCTATTCAAATATTGTGTGATTCTTAATAAGGCTTGGCTGGATAAAGAGATAAGGGCAATATTTTTTAAAATCTATTTAATTTTATTACATTTAGATTATTATATAGAATACTTTTGTCAAAATAAGGCATGATATGACATATGAGACTGAACTTCAAATTCACCAAGACACAGGCGATACAGTGATACAGTGAAAGAGCTGTTTCGCTTGAATAGAGGAGCTGTTTCTAGGAAAGTCAATTATTAGGCAGGTTTTGTCTGCTACCAGAGGTCAGTACCTGATGGAACATGGACTTCTTAAAGACACAAAGTTGTGACAGGAGAATTGTTAAGAGTCATTTACTAAGTTGTTAATAAGGGACAATATGAAAAAAAAAAAAGGCAATTTAAACTGAAACCCTGCAGGTTTCAGGAAACGGTTTCTCTACAAATGCTAGTGTATTTTGGCAGGAGTGGAGTTTACCTCATGAGTACAGCCTGAGATGAGGTATATTCAGAAGTTCTGATGAAATGAATGCTCCAAATGTCCGCAGCAAGTCAGATGAATATAGAGCAAGAATATAGATCTTTTGGATCTGACCATGGGGAAAAGTAGGTAAGCACCGTTGCCTTTGTCTCTGAAATCTGAAAATTTGTCACTGGGCTGTCTCATTCTGCTGTTGCAGAAATTGAAGGCAATACATATTTTTAACCTGACTTGACCTAAGCACAGCTTCACAGTGCCTAGCAGTAAGATTTCCCCAATCCAAAGCTAAGGCAGATCTGTGAACCTTGTTCAAGTCCCCAGGATTTCCAGTAATTTCTGCGGAAGCTATGCATTCCTGGTTTGTGAGCTTACATCACAAGGATTTGCAGAGAAAAAAATTTCTTTTAGTGACTTGGGATAATTAGGAATATTGAGACACAAACAGGAATGTCAGAAGTTTGCCTCAACTTTTACAGTCTTGAGGGACTTTGACATGCAAGAAAAACCAAAACCAAGCAAACAAAAAACCCCTCAAAACAAGAGATCTTGTAAAACTTTGGGGTTTTTTTCTCCTCATCTAATATTATATTATTGATGTATGACAGCAAGAGACAGTTACCACTGTAGCACAGCAAGAAACTATAGCTAGGAATTAAAGAAGAGCAAATTCTAACTGAACTATACCGGCAGCACTAGAGCAACCACCATGTCTGTGTGTTTTACTGGCTTCACAAACACTAATTTCATTTGTTGAATCCTTTACTTTTAAATTTTGGTGTGAAAGCACTTATCAAACATACTTGACTGGAATTCTTTTCTTTGGGAAAATTTCAGCTTATGAACTGACTAAGTTAAAGAGAGTCTGCTTTTGAAAATAAATAGCTTGCAGTGTTTTTCTTTAGATAGGTAAACTGTCACATCACCAATTATTGAGTAGGCTTTATGTTCTGGGCAACCCTGCTGAGTCATGCCAAACTTGTCTAGCTGCCCTGCTAAGACAAATGGAGACTTATAATGACCTGCCATCTTTGTCTTTATTGAGAATGAATTCTGGGAAGTAAGGAAAAATTAATCAGTATTGGTTTGCATGTAATGCGTCTTGGTGTCGGAACAGACATTTCCCAGCTTCCAGGTGAGTGCAGTATGTGAACAAGCAATCTGCAGTAGCTTTTAATGTCAAACAATCAAGAGAGACATCATTTCAGAGTAGGATTTAAAATTCCTTAAAATAATTTCCACTTTGCATTAAGGAGCCCAGTGTATAGGCACTTCTTTTGAACATCTTCCATTGGAAATATTGGCAATAATAGTAAAGAATTAAGTTATAGTCTCCAGCACAATTTTGATGAATATGCTATAGGGTATAGGACTTTACAGGGCTATAACTCATTTTAGAGTATTCATTCAGATACAGTTAATGATGATTAGCTGCATTAAAAATGATGACCAGGCTGTTAACAAGAGGGCTAGATTTTCATTAAAAGAGACGGTAAAACAAGGATGTAATAATTCAAGAAGTACTGACTGAAACACCTTTTCAAGTATTCTTCTCATTTTAAAATTGATCACATTTCCAAGTAAAAATAATACAATAAGATCTGGTATACATGTGTATATTTTCCTACAGAACATATAACTTTAAGGGAGAATTTTGTACCCTAATCTGGTCAGCAAGATATTGGTATGTTCTGCAAGAGCTATAAAAACGTCCTATAAATCATAACCAAGTCCTACAATATAACTTGAATTGTATTACTCTCAAAATTACTGGTACTCACAGTGTAGATTTTAATGCATATTTTAGAAACAGCAATTACTTTAATGGTTTTAAAGATATGGTCTTGTTAAATTTTTTATTTGATGAAACAACTATGGAGCTTTTAAGATCATACTACAGAGCTTATGTATCTTTATCAGGAGTGAAAATCATTATGATATTGTAGATGAAGATTTAATGTAGTCATCTGAATTAAATAAGTAAAACATTTTATGAGCAATTCATGGAATGTCTGTTTAGCTGAGATGTTTAATGATGTTTTAGAAACTGAGCTAATTTTGACACGGGGATACTTGAAGCTTAAGAAAACATTAACAGGTGTTGAAATTTCTGAAGAAGTAAGTGCACCTTCAGGGATCTCAGAACTGCTTTTGCTTTTTCCAGCGATGAATTTGTCCCAGACAGCTTCAGTGCATCTAAAGTTTGGGAAACCACAAACCATGTTTATTTTCTGCCTGCATTGATAAATTGCTGTTTACACCTCCTACCTCCTTCATCCTGACTCATGGTTTTGCATACCTACCTCAGTTGGTTGGTGACACATTTTGAGCAAGAAAATTTCCCAAAGCCTCACTGCATAATAACAGATCAGCTTTCCAACTGAACTGCAGCTTATGTTCCATGAGCAATTCAACCTTGGGCTGTGCTTCAATATCGAATCTTACCAGAATATAGCAGAGTGGCAAGGCTTTTTTCCTGTCAGTATTTGCAAGTCAAATATACAAAGTTTTTTTCTTCAAAAATATGAGACTACCTTTTTATTTTTTTACCTTTCATTGATCAGGCTGATGTTACCCCAAATTCTTCAGCTTCTGCAGTTTTTAAATAAACTGTGATTTATTAAAAAAGAGTTTCTGATAAATATACTTTTGTAATGTTTATTCATACTCATTGAAAACCATATTTTAAACTATATGAAATCTTTCTTTCATTACAACCCTCAGTATTAAAATAGATTTTCTGTAGTTTTCTCTTTTTTTAATCTTGTAAGAAGCTTTAAGTCAGATTGACACCTTATTCTAGTTTCTGACCTGCAGGAAGAAAGCCTTTCTTGTAGTTCTGAGAAGTCTGACATTTAATTCTTTCATTGCCTGGTTTCCATTGACAAGATGCTAAATGCACACAACCATGCCCTGGTCAAATAAATGTAGTGCGTCTGCAAGGACACTAAGTCATAGAGCAGAAGGTTAAGATACTATTCTGAATTCTAGTCATGAAAGGACAGGAAGGAATTATTAGCTATTCAAAATGCATAAAGTGCATATCACCAGCATCCACAATGGTATTCCTGAGTACAAATGACATTATTATCTGCTCTTGGAAGCTTGACTAAAAAACATGATTTAATAAAACAATCCTTCATGTAATTACTAGAGTACACTGGTGGGTGAACACATGCTAATTTCATTTACATCTATGTTTCATGCAATTCTCAAATTGCATGTCTGGAGAAAACACACTCAACAAATTTCAGAAAAAATGTTAGAGCAGTCATGTAAATGAAAACTATGTATTTTTGTTGGCTTATAACTTCTGAATAATATTATCATCCACATTTTAATTTATTTCTACAGCAGAGTAGAATGCAATCAAATAACCTATTGCAGTTAATTGATTTTCTTGTCAACCTTTTCCATTGACATAAATGGAAATATATGGCACAAATGCTCTGGAACATATGGCTCTTCTAGCTGTCTTCTACATGCATGTTTGGGTATGGGCTATAAATACAACCCCAAGCAAAACTGATAACATGAGGTGTTCAGAGACTGCAGCTACTTATATGAGTTGCAAAAGCCAGTTGAAATTGGCTGGGGTCTTGCCTGCAGCCTCAGGGTTAGCATACATCATAACCATGTGATTTCAACTGAGCCTTGTTCTCAGCTCTGTAGCAAATGAAAAGTAGACTTCTCATCGTGAAACTGAGGCTAGGGGCTGCTTTGTGTTCTTCAGTTAGAATTGTTCAATGGTTTTGATAGTTATTTTAAGAAAACTGAAGTTCTTCCACAGGAAACAACATTCATGACTGTGTGATCTAAATTTACCTACTGCCAGCTTCATCCCAATAAACTCATATTACTCAGCATTCTGCTGAGAGGCGCTTGAACAATTTAATAGAAATCTTCCATGGATTTCTCTCACTTAAAAACCAAAAGTGATTGACTGTTATTTCATTCCTGTGCACTCATGGGCACAGAGGTCATGGCAATATAATAGTAGCAATTTTAGGTCTTATAAATCTAATTGATTTCAATATCAATGTGCACATAATCCACATTCTAGGACCAAATATTTCCAACACAAGACTTTTACACTGAGATAATGTAATATTCTCTCTCCCATTCCTTCATAGTTAAACCTCGAGAGAAAGGACCTAGATTTATCTTATCTCATAGTCATTACCAGGGAAATTTTACAGCTTAGTAAGAAAGACAGGGAGGAAGTACAAAGTTGATTTTACTTTTACAATGGGGAAAAAAGAAAGATTCTACACAATATGATGCTGTAATCAGTCAGAAGTATCAAAGTCATAAAGGAACACTTTTGCAGATACTTTATCAAGCAATGTTTACATAATAAAATTTATACATTGTAGTTCTTACTTGAGACAAAAAACCTATTTTACTGTAACTAAAATACAAACTTGTAACTCTGTCAACCCTATAAAATAACCTTAATGAAGCTTAACACTGGGAATATGAAGCAGAGATACAGAACACTATTTAAATTGACACAAACGCATGTTGTCATTATAGCGCATGAGTTCCATTATCATTATATTGCAAGGGTTCCATATTGCTAGAGTTCCATACCTCCTTAATGTTTCTTGTAGGCAGCTCCTCTAGGCACTGACCACTCCTTTCCCTCACAGTAGCCAACCGACTCTAATTTCTCTCAACCAACCAATCCACTCTTTTATAACACTCTTCTCATTGGCTACAGCTGTGGCCTGTTAAAATCAGGCCTGCTCCTAATCCTTAATGATTGGCTCAGCTGCAACTCTTTAGGTGTAAGATTACTTACTATACTACCTTTATTTACTCATGTTCTATCCCCCTACAAATGTGGGACTTAACCAAAAATGTCTTTTCTCCTGTGATTTTCCCAGTTTCCAAAAGAAAAATGTAGAAGGGTGGTGCCCACAGACAACTGTGATAGTGCTCAGTAAGCTGAGATTCTACATTACTCTTTCCAGGCTGTAACTGGTTGGTTTGATAATGATTTTCATATATTGCTGAAAGTGCATGCTATGTTTAAAAAGGAGGTTTCTGGGAAATAGAAAAGAAAGTTTCCTGTTTGCTGGCTTGACTGAGATAAAGCAGGAAAAGGAGAGTTTAGGCCTTGGATTGGAGAAAGCCTCTTTTTCAAATGCTGGTCAGAGGAGGAAGAATGAATGTAAAGGTGAGGGTGACTGAGCTTGCCTGTGGCAAGAACAGATGCCTAACCCAGCAACAGCCCTGAGGAAATTTTCCTGAGCACTCAGAAGAAGTGAAACAAATCCAGGAATGCACCGAAACCTTCAGGGCACACTGGGCAGAGAAAAAACTTGTTTACAAACTGTCTAGAATACCACTGTCTTTTAGTAGACCTGGTCTTTATTTTTTGCTTTCAGTGCTACTTGGTTTTTGTTTGTTTTCTTGCAAAGCCTAGTGTGATAAACTGGCAAGGCTTTGGTGTGCTCACTTTTAAAGATGATGGTGCAGTCTCTTAAAACTCTGACCAACATGAGCGTTTGTTTCATAGGCAACAAAGATTAGAAACAAACCAGTGTCTAAAACTGAGTTAGATGCTCCTGGTGACCTCTAGAAAGAATGTTAATTAAAATGTTCATCTGAACAGTACCAGTATCTTCAGTCTGGGTTTTTTAGGTGTGCCCTAAATGACTGGTGTAAGTTTCTCCTGTTTGACCAATATCAAGAAACCATTAGCTTTGTAATCAGCTAAACTTCATAAAGAAAAGAGTAGTCTTGAATTTCTATTCAGTTACTGTAGCTTGAGATTAATTCTTAACTTTCAAAAAATGTAACATTTTAGGAAAGTCAGCAGCTATTGAGATTGCCATGGTTGTTCTGCCTGCCCTGGCTTTATAATGCTACCTGAAGGGCTGAACAGAGATCACTATGCTTTCCTGACATTAAATAAATAAGTCTGCCCATCACAACTATCTTGTCTCAATCTGATTAAAGTATACTCTGTGAGGATCAAAGGCCTTCCAACAACTGTTAAAAAAAAAAAAAACCAAAAAAAGATTTTTATTGCTTAGACTAAATAAGATATTTAGAGTAACTGGTTTCAAAATAATTGTAACTGTATTTTCATTAATTTAAGCATAATTTTTGAAAACTGCTTGCGTACACCAAAAGAAAGGATCATACTTATTTTGCTGGGGTCTGTTGAATATGTCGTGTGCATAACTTTCCATGATATGTAAAACCAGCACAAAATTTTGATTCACTGGAGAAGGGATTTGGAAGAAATATCAGTCACCTGGCAAGGGGGAATTCAAAAAAACTTAAAAATCCAAAAGCAACAAAAAGCAAAAAAAAAGATTGAAAATATAAATGCCCCTGCATAGATGCTTAGAGACCATCTCCATACAGAGCAAAGCATTCAGTATTCAGCAGTATTTTTTTGTTACCTTATCTACCCATTTTAATTAGAGATCAGTGAGTTAATTTCATTCAGCTCTGCTTGCCTTCACCAGCATTCCAGCCACAGGGCAGTCCTAGAAATGTCTAGTTTGAGTCACTCATCAAAAAAAATCTATATATCTATATAATTTATCCCATTGACTATGCAGCCTTGCACTGGCGAAGTTACTGTACAAAGTGCCGTTTCATAGTATAAAAATATTGCTTCTGGAAGAAAAACATTATTGTTACTGATAAAATTAGTGCCTACTTCACATTTCTGCAATTGTGTGTAGTCTAAAATTTCCTTTTTGTTTGGAGGCTTGAAGACTTGTCTTTTTTTTCTGTGTCATGTCTGTGCACCTGCAAACAACTCTTGCAGGATCTTAGAGCTTTTGTCCAGCCTTCATATCTGTAGTCATTTTTAACCTGGCACCTTGAGCCGTCAGATGTCTCTTGAGATCCAGTGGGTTCCCACAGGACCATTCACTGGAGAGTAAAAAGCTGAAGCTGGATGTGACCTCTAGGCCCCGTCTTCATTTTCCAGCTTGTTATCAGACTGTTCAAGTGCAGTCTGATAACAGACAGAAACTATTGCTATAGACCTATTTTGTGCTTTTCTCCCCCTGTGGTACCACTTCTATCTTGGTTACCTCTTATTACCATACCTCTTGTTTTTTGTATTTTTTGGGTTGTTATTGTTTTTTTTCTTTTGGTTTGGTTTTTTGTTTTGTTTTGTGGTGTTTTTGTTTTTTCTTTTCTTTCTTGTAGAAAAATTAATTCTGCTCTAACAATACATGGGACATGAAAATTTTGCCTGTGAATACACATTTTATAAAAATGAAATTGCCAGATCATACTTGAGAGAGAGAGAAAAAGAGAGAGAGCAAGATTTCCTGAACAGGAAAACTTTGAGCTATTTGTAGTTTTCTATTGGTTGTACGTCCAAATATTTTTCTATTCCTAGATAAGAATTGTAATATTTTAAAGAAATACGCATTAGTAGAGAAAAGCCTTGGATTTTTTTTGTTGTCTGGGTCTAAATAAAAATGCAAATTAAGTCAAAATGCATTTTAGTTTGAGGGAGAAGGTAATATAGCTATGTATTGAAGTTATTCTCTTGTGGCACATATGCAGTTGAGTAGCAGAGATTTTTTCCCCTCTCTCTGTTAAATTGAAAAGTTCTAAGAATTAGCAGTTAAAAATCCCAGCCCCTTACCTGCATTGTGTAGGTAACTTTGCCCTGAGGAAATCTGTGAGATGGTTATAGCTCATGTACTGCATGTTGTACCATACCTTAATTTTCTTTTTCTCTGAGGAAAAACTCAACTCTGAAGCAAGCAGTGAGACTGGTTCAAGAGTCATTGTGCTTTCAAATGCAAGAGTTGTCAGAAATTCCATTGACTTCCTTGTCTCTAAACTGGAGAGACACGAATGTGATGGGACCACCCCTAGATAAAGAATTGGTTGGGTGGTCACACTCAAGCAGTGTTGGCCAATGGCTCAATGTCCAAGTGGAGTTCAGTGACATGTGCTGCTCCTCAGGGGTTGGTATTGGGACCAGCAGTGTTAAAGATCTGTGTTGGCGACATGGAAAGTGGGACTGAGTTCTCTCTCAGCACATTCACTGATGACACCAAACTGAGTGGTGGAAGGAAAGGATTATCAAAAATGAGAGCGACTCCCGTGGAAGGGAGAAATGATGAGGAGGACTCCATGGATATCAGAAGGCTAATTAATTACTTTATTATACTATATTATTCTATACTATATTACACTACATCTAAACTGAATCTGCACAAGCACTCAACTCAACTGAACAAAATCTTGTGACTGTCTCCTGACTGACAGTCTGCACACGCACTTGGCCTTGATAGGTCAAGGAGACAAAACACCATCACTTTGGGTAAACAATCTCCATATTGCATTCTACTTTGGCACAAACACAGGCACAGCAAATGAGATAAGAATTGTTTTTTCTTTCTCTGAGGTTCCTCACTGCGATTCCCGAAATATCCTTGGGAAGTTGTGCCTTGCTTTTCTCTATGTGAAGAGAAATGCAGCCACAAAGAATGGCATCCAGAGCAACTTCATAAAGTTCAACAGGGCTAGCTGTCTGTCAAAATACAATGGGAAAACAATTCAGTAACCTATCATCAAGAGATTTTCTTCCCAACTTTCAAGATGGTAAACTATATTTAATTTTTTTACTGGTAAATGAAGTTAAATCAGTAGATTAAATTTGGTTCTGGGCCTTGGCCATGTTCCATGTCTGCTCGTACCTGTCTAAATTGGCAAGAAAAATCAGCTACAATTCTTCCTCTAGCAGTCTCCTCATGAGATGTTCAACACCATAGAAAAGGTTAACTTATTTGGCGATAAAGGAAGGGGAATTTGAGAATAGAAATCAAATATTTAATTAATTCCCCAAGCAACATCCCATGAAGATCAGGCCTCCATAAAGCCCAGATCATTATTTACAGCAACTCCACTGCTGCAAAATCCTCAAGGGAGAGTGTAAACTATCCATTCTCCTTCAGGTTGTCTGGCTTCTCTAATTTTGCTATACACTAGCTAAAAAGTCTTAACACAGTCCTTTTGCCCACCTGTATGTCTCCAGAGATCGCAGCTTTTCATTTGTTTGTTTGGTTTGTTGTTTTTTTTTTTTTTAATAATCCAAGAGATCCTATGAAGACTGCATTGGTACTTTAAATATGTCGTTTCCTTAAAACTTAGTAAGAGGCTTATCCAGCATCACTGTTTTTTCCAACCTTGAAAGCTTCCAGGATTCTTTCCATTTTTATAATACTCCAAGAAATTCCAAGAAGTCTTGTCTACAATGTTTGATTTTGTTTCGGACTGCATATCAGATTACAAGTGGAAAGAGGCTGGAAACAGTGACAGCATCAGCTTTAAGCACATTAAACACACTCATTAGAAGCCTATGTTAGTGAAGAAAATCCAGCAACTAAATCGGGTTTTCATAATCACTTTCTTTCTGAGTAGTTTAAATGACTTTTCCTGACCTCTGTTCTCTACCATGATCTAAAAGAATAGGAAAAGTCAAGGAAAAAAATGAAGGACTGAAGCAATAAAATCAGTTTACTGGGAGGAAAGCTAAAAAATAATTTACTTCTTTCTTTCAGGGATTTTATGGACAATATAAAAGAGATTAATTGGAATTTCAGCTTATAACTACAAGAGTGCACATTTCAAGCCAAAGCCAAACTAGTATAAATGAATAAATATTTTTAAAGGTGTGGTACTATGTAAAGAAAAATACCTAGGCCTATAGTCACTTTATATCTTTAGATATCTTTAAATAAAGAATAAATATGATTAAAGAATTGAAATTATTAACAGAAGGCACAAAGAAAATCATGATGGTGACTTTTAACCTCTAGTTCTATTCATAGATTCAAGATTTCACTCTGAGAACATTGAAAACATTTGTTTTGGCTGAATTTATTTTCATCTGCATTAAAACTGACGAGGAAAATGAAGAGGAATAGAGTGAGATGAAAAAACTGAAAAAAGAAGTTACAATTTAGTCACTTTCAAACCAACCAACCTAATTTCTGACAGATTTAATAGTCTTAAAGCAAGTTTGTTTGGTTTTTTCCTTTGCACATTTCAGCAAGGCTGCCTTATGTAGTGGCACAAATCTCAGAGGAGATCCTTCACCTGTCTTTCCTGTCAAATTCCATTGCAGAGTCAACAGGAGCCAACGAAGTGTGCTATCTCATGCTAGACTTTTAGTTACTGATAAATCTAGTCAGTGGAGTACCTCTGGTAATTCAAAATGTTTTAAACAATTAAATATTTCAAAACTATAAAAAGGAGTTAAAAATGTGAATCTAATGTGATCATGTTCAGTCATGAATTTTGCTTTAGGCAGTAAGCAAAATAATTCAATAGTAGATGTAAAAAATTACTCAGTGGAAAGGAGGTGAGAATTTATGAGTAAGTTTAGCAAACTTTCATCAGAAAAATACCCATGCCACTCTTGATCCCATGACTCCTGGAAACAGTGGAGAAATTCCTCTTATGGTTCAGTTGTGATTCTGTGAAGTTGTTTGTGCTACCATATATATTCTGGGTTTAGTAATTTGATTGGAAATGGAGATAAAACTCAGGCTTTCCATACTCAAAGAATACTAATGATAGTTTAAAAGTACACTATATTTATTTTTTTAATTATTACTCTTGACATTTTGCTGTATAATGTTGCAAATCTATTTAACAACAAATTGTGGTTTTGTCACTGGTACTAGTAGGCTGATTTAAAAAATTTGATAGCTATATAACAATTCTGTGTGGAACCATTTTTGTAATGATGACAATTTTTAAACTGATAGTTGCGTACTAAGCAGGCTAATCAGACATCTTAATGGAAATGAACAGTAGCAGAATATTAGGATAAAATAATATGCTAGGCAGGGAATTTGAAGGAGTGTAGCCTTAAAATAGGCTAATCTCTAACACATTGCTGCATGTTTAATTCACTTACCCATTCTTACTTCAGAGGGTTCAGTGGGTGTCAAAAGTCACAGGTTCAGCCACTTCTTTTTTACTAGGACTGAAATATTAGATTCCAGAGACTTCATATATGTACCCTAAGTTATCTATTAATCTCTCCATTTTGTCTTGGATTTTGAAGTGAAGAGATAGCCTGCAATCAATAAACATTAGACACACTATTGCATGAGAATGTAGACAGCACATCTAGGTGAGTAACAACATCCTATATTAAATCTTCCATTTAGAATTTACATACATATTTGTTCATATCTTGTGTTTTAAGACCTCAGCTTTTTGAAGAAAGTTGTTTCATATGTTCTCTTTGCAAAGTTCCTCATTCGTTGAGAAGCATGCCAGAAAAAGGTAAGCAAAAAATGAATGATACATTATCATTTAAAAATAAATGGCAAACATTTTTAACTGGAAAATCTAAAAGATCAACATATTCTTCGAGTCCTTCCAACTTATTTGCCAACAGCAGTGAGAAAAAAGAAATAGAAAGTAAAATTCTGGGTCAGGAAAACGCAATTACCTCTTATTATCTGGGAATCCAGTTGGGAAGAACTCATCTGCCTGTGGTTGTTCATTAGACGTTTTAAACTAGCAGAATGATCACTTTAAAAATAATTTTAGTAAGGAGCTCCAGCTCTTGGTAGTTTAACTGTACAGCAATTAGTGAATAGCTGTTTTTCAGCTGACTTTCTCAGTCTTTTGTTGCTGTGTGCTACAGCATAACTGAAACTGCAGCCCCCCATGAGTACAATTTGCAATATACAACATGGATTTAGATTAAACAATGGAGAACACGAGTGAGCTATAATACATAAAACACAGATATTTGTATGTAATGGTGCATTTGAAGAGTATGTTTGATTAGTTTATTAACAACCACTAAAAAAACTTGTAGAGCTTTTCCCAAAATACCTGATAACAGCAAGAAATACACAGTGGTAGTATTATAGCCATAGTAACTGGTAGGATTTGATGTAGAATCTATAATGGTTTTCAGACTGGGAGCTCTGCAGTGTAATAACTCTAGTTCAGTGAGAAAATATGTGCTAATATGTCATAATTCATAAAGATAAAAAATGAACCTTGTTAGAATAAATACAGACAAGAAAAAGTTACATTTCACATGAAAGGTTTTCTATGTATTAGAGCAGAGAAGTCAGATGTATGATGCTGCCCTAGTTAATAGCAGATTTTTACTAACCAGAACAAAAATTAAGGATTATGCTATTATGAGGTGCTAGGTGGGGGAAGAATGCAAAATAACTTTCTAATTATGATAAAGATATTCCAGGATAGAAAGATGATGTTAAAGTGAAAAGAAACTCTTAGCATCTTAGCTAACATGAAAAGAAATAGAGTAATAACTATCATTGAAGGCTTGGAGTTAAAAAGGACCTTTAAAGACCATCTATTCCAATCCCAAATAAAGACACTGCATTTCTAGAACATGTATAGAGATGAATAGAAGAGATGTTTCATAGCAGAAGCTCTGAGTTACATTCATAGGAAAACCAGTGTATTTTTATGCCAACAGAAAGGGTTGATTATATACACACAAAGGTGGTAAAATATTTAGAATATTTTCCCTGTTTCAAACTAAACACAGGGCATGATCAGAAGGTTCATAATCATTTGATGTTATTTTGTAAAGCAAGCATTTAAAAAAAATTCATATCATCTGGAAGCATCGAAGTTATGCTATTTATCATGCAACATTTAAAAAAAAGCTTCTGCATGACATGCCTCTGAATTGCTCCAAGGCAAGAATAAAAACGATGTGGGAAGTTGGAAGTGTTTTATGCGAGGCTTTCTCTGTACAGCTGTGTAAGGATGGGCACTGTGTGTGAAAGGGTTCTGCTTTCAGTAACATCTGTTGGTTTATCTCATCTGACTCCTCCAGCCCCCTGGTAATAATGCCACTCTTGCACTAGATTTATGAGATACTTTTGTATTAAACCTGTGCCAGTGCAGATTAAAGCAAACAGCTGCCACGGGCACGCTGCACATGTAGGTCCAAGGGAAGGGCAGCTGCAGGGACAGCAAGCAGGAGGTGCTGAGAGACAAGCAGTGTGAAGTGGTGTGCCACTGGAAGGGGCAAACACAAAGCTGTCATCTTGCACCAGCTCTGTTCAGAGTTGTGGGGAATCTTGGACAGGAAAAGGTCCATACCCCTTTCAGGGTAGGAAGGTTAACTGGCACCACTAGAGGCTTTTAAGAGAATAGACACATTTAATGGCAAGGCAGATTAGAAGAGATTTATTTGATAAGACTTGAAATAGCAAGTACATTCATTGCATGGTCAAAAGCAAAGGATGTACTTGACTCCCTCAGACACTGATAGCACTGCATAATTCAGGTTATATTCCCTACTAGTAAAAGACAAGTGGGTATTGGTGATTTATATTAAGTTCATCTGAGCAGGAAACCTATAAAACCCCGGGCTTTTGAAATGTTGGTGTTCATTTTGGGGTGGGGTGGGGGAAGGGAAATTCAGAAGGTCATACATTTGAATAACCTAAACTGACAAA
>NW_005054297.1:14890549-14897879 GCF_000277835.1 Geospiza fortis
TTTATTAGAAGCTTTGTTCATGAAAGCTACATACCCTGTATTTAAAAGAAAATAGTTTTGTACATATTTATTTTAGCCTAGATTATGCTGACATGTCTTATTTAAGCATATTTGAAATGTGAAAAACAATTCAGAGAAATATGCCAAAACTTAGACTTTTCTGGAAAGCTGCCTATTATGATACAGTGGTGTTATTCTCGTATTTGAATAAAAACTATCAAATCAATTTAAGCATCAAATACCAGACCTATTAGGAGGCAATTCAACTGATACTGAAATATTTTATGAATTTCAGAGGGAGAAATAAGCAAATTGAATTCCACTTCTTTGTAAAGAAATAATGGAACAAAGAAACAAGCATGTTTTCCAGGTAGTTAGGGTGTTTCTGCTCTACTGGAACTGGCAAATATAATGACATCCAAAATTAGGAAAGGAAACTTTTTTAGCAAGGGCTACCTGTGGTGAGTTGACTATCAAAGAGAGCTGTAGAACTGCATTAAATATGTGTTAGACCTGCCATGTCTGGCAGGTTGATAGGATATCAGAGGAAAAACAGGGTAAAGAGAAAGAAAATAGCTTAAGATTAAGGAGATATACCAGCTTTCAGAGCTGAACATATTGTGGAATTTTGGAAGCAAATGATAATTTCGTTATGTGCTTTGGGAAAATAACCTGAATGGGCAAACGATGGTTGTCACAGCAACCACTGCTATGCAAAGGATCCCACAGAAAACATTTATTGAAAATGTCTAATGAATCTGGACTTGATTACAAGGGTTGATGCAGGCTTACTTCTCCAGGGGAAGAATTAAATTTGAGGGTTTTTATTGAGGAAAAAGTATATTTTATTCCCCTTTAACATTTTGCCATCTTAATTTTTGTCAGGCTTAGCTATGTTCATCACAACAGTGAATTTCACCGTCTTCTACATAACAAAATTTGCATGGCAAGAAGAAGTATCCATCTGGTGATGGATAAATGGCTAAGGAGATGATCCTTAAAAAAACCCATAAAATTAAAAGTTTAAGATGGACAGAAACCTCCTGTAATTAAAATGAACTGGATTTTAATAACTGTGAGTGAAAGGTTCCTTGCTGCAGATTACCATCCCCTGAAGACTACAGAAGCTCTGTCAAAAGTCAGAGAAGTCACAGGAGCAGGTTGTGTGCCCTGGGAAATTCCTATTTCCTTATGAGCAGACTTTGAATTATGCTATTTTTATATTTTAAGAAAGTCTGGCACATACTTGCGGTATGATGATGATTGCCTTCTCTAATAAGGCAACATACAGTAGCAAGTTCTTCCTCAGGTCTAGAAAAATTGATCTGCACTACATGTAGTAACTAACTGGAAGGATCCTAGTACCAGAAATAACAGCATGTGAAGAATAATCCTGCAGTATTCAGTTTTAAATGATAAAACAAAGATTATGAGGAAAAATGGTAGCATTATGAACAACCATGAGAGTATAATATACAGTTTGTTGATTGTGGATTGGAATTAAACTCCTGGAAAAGAAAGTTACTGTCAAATGAGCTGGGATGCATGGCTGTGTTTGAGGGTGGAAGGCACTGCTAGTGAGATCATGCTTGCCAGATCATTCAAAAAACAGGAATCAGAGAAATAGAGGGAAAAGAGGGAATTTGTTCATGAAAGCTACATACAGTGTATTTAAAAGCAAATAGTTTTGTACATATTTATTTTAGCCTAGATTATGCTGACATGTCTTACTTAAGTAAGAAGAACACTTAGTGTTCTTCCTAAGGGGATGTCATTAGTTCCACCACTGGCTGTAACAGCACCAAGGCACACTTTTGTATGTCCTGCACTAATATTAAGGTAAACATTCCTATTCAGGCTGCTCATATCCTCAGTCAGAATTAGGGGCTTTGACAAGCATGGTTAGTTTAGCTACCCTCAGGCACACTCCAACTCATATGTCTGTGCTGTAATCCAAGAGATTATGCCATGTCTCTGTTGTGCTTAGGTTTCACTACTTGCTCTAACAGATTCAATTTTTAAACCAATTCATCCTGCTTATATAACAACTATAAGGATGTCTAAAAGACTCATATGGTAAATATCTGATTATAATGATCTGCTCCAGAAATAGCACTCACTCTCCAATGATTTCAGATATTTGAGAGTGAATGTTTGAGTAAGGATGGATGTTAATTTTCCTGACTTTACTGCTGAGGTGTAGATAAAAGGAGTAAAATCAGGAACTTCTCTGCTGGCAAGGAATTGAAATTCTTGGCAGCTGTTGGCTGAAGCACAGTGGAGATGTGTCATCCCTGAGAGTTAATTGTCTTGGTGATGTGGCTAGTAGCACTCTCCCAGCTTTGCTTGCCTTCTGGCAGCAATGCTCCCTCCTGACAGTGGGGTAGGGGAGCAAGCTCACAAGAACCTCCCCACAAAATGCACTGAAGTTTAAACTGAAGGGAAGCTTGCCCAAGGTGCTGGTTATATAGTGGTAGGCTAAATGTATATCAACATAGACCCTTCCTCACAGCTATTTTTCTACCATGGAACCAATAAAGTTACATCCTCCCATCTCAGTTTTCCCAGTGTCTTTTCCTGCCAGCTCTACTTAATCTGTAATGGTTTCTTTTAAAATCTAGCAGAAAGATATCTCTAGCTGTTCTAGATAGCATTGGCACTGACATCAAAACAGCATGGCTTTCCACTTGTAGTTTATATGAATAACACCTGAGTATTAAATTTTAGGGCAGAAACAATTAGCTATTTTATGCAAGTCAGATGCACTTATACTCCTCATGAAACATGCCAGCCTAACTCCTTAATTAGGTAAGAAGTGTTCAGACTTTGCTCAGGATATAATCAAATGTTAAAAGTCAACCACAAACAAAGCTTATCAGCTAGAAAAGTCATTTGAAATGAATGGCAAAGGAAGTTCTGAAAAGCAGTGTGCAGCTAGAAAGCTCAAACATATTTTCAAGAACAGAATCTGCTACAATAATAATTAAAATCAAATCCTCAAGATAGGGTCCTGTAAATGATATTGTGAGTGTGTGGTCCTTTTATTGAAATAGAAAAGGAGTGGAGAACCAAACAAAGATAAGCAAACAGAAATTATTAGAATGCTATTACTAATGACAATAACAGAAGCAATTTTTTCCCTTGCAAGTTTCCAAAAGGGGGGGAATTATAGATGAAAAATATGGACCTTCTCAATACTTCAAATAGTTCAATCTTTCTTTATCTGCTATAGTATAGTATAATAAATCAGAATTTTCAAAATTCTTGTGAGATTTCTAGCTTAACTGGAATGTTTGCATTTTAGTAGCATAATCAATTAAGTTACTAGAACTGTCTGAGAGAAAAATTCAACTAAGTTTAGATAACTACTGTCAGATTTGCTACTTTAAGTACCTTTAAGTACATTTAAAACCTTTAGCCTACGAACAATGTCTTTTTCTATATAAATAACATCTTCAGGTAAAATGTTCTCAAATTTATGAGTCACCGCAGTTAAATGTATTTTTTGTATAATAATTTTAATCATAAAAATGCTGGTTTGATGGTTCATTGTCACATAGGAAGCAGCAAATCAAAGTGCTCACTGAGTATTTTATGTACATCATTTGAAGAAAGAAAAGCCTTTTGTAAAAACACCCCTAGGGAAAATTTACATTTTATGGATTCAAATAAGGATCCACATAACAAAACAAGATGTGGTAAAAAATGAGATGGATGTCACATGGATGTCTCAGCAAGGTACACTGAAGTGAAATAAAAAGTTGTTTATCCATTGTCACAGGCAATATCATATGATGTCCTGCATCCTACAAAAGAATCATCTCCCTCTTCCCTACTCTCCACAAGCACTGATTTTGCTCTGGTCACATTCAAGCTATCTCAGTCTCTCCAAGGAGGTGAGGGGTAGTGCAGGAGGCCAGGGCTCTGGGTGGATTGTTTTTTTTCTGCTTTTCCATCATCCTTCTTGCTGTATTTTATTTAGTGCTCTATGATTCTTTGTGTTCTTGCCCTGCCTGAGGTCACTTGCCGTGTCCCACGGTGTCTCTGCCTTGGTTTGTCACCTTCAGGGCTTCATTTCAGAGCAGGCTGTGCCACCTGCAGCCTTGCTACCCAGGCCCTGCCAGGTGTGCCTGATAACCTCAGCCAAAATAATCTCCTGGAAAGAGCTGATGACAAATATTTTCAGAGTGCTGTCTCTCAGTCCTTTCCCTCATGAATAAGTACTGATCATTGTAAAAAGTTATTGCACATTACTGCAGACTAACAGTAACCCACCCACCCCCACAATGAAACAGAAACCAAACAGCAAGGCTGTGTCATGAAGGAGAAAAAGCTGACTCTTTTTCATAAATAAATAATAAATAAATAAATAAATAAAGAGACTGGATCAACACACCCACAAATAGTTTAAATAATTAATATACTTTATGCCCCTTCCCTCCCAGTTCCTAAAAATATTCCTTTGATTTAAAGGAAGTTGTAACTGAAATTATTTGAGTTGAACTGAACCAAAGCAGCAACCTACATTTTGACAAGGCTGAAAAAAACCAAAAAATTCAGATATTTGAATTTTGCATTCCCGTGTTTATGACAACCTACCAAACAAAACAAGTAAACCTATGTATATGTATAATTTAACCTGAGAACAAGGCTGCAATTTTAGACTGCAGAAAATGCTATTCAGTCTCTTCTGGCCTTGAACATTGGACTTACAGGTTTATGACAAAAATCAAGAAGTTTCTTCTTTTGGAAGGTACTCTTTCTAGCATAAAACAATGTGATATCTTAATAGGAGTTTTTAATATCTCTTCAAATTTCTGAATTTTCTCAATACCTCTTAATTAAAGACATGATGCTGTCAGTCTCCAGGAGGCTTTAAACAAGTATGTATCTCAAAATCTTGAATCAAGCTGAAACACAAAGATTTCTCACACAAGCCTCAGGGACCTCTGTGCTGCACATCTTAGTTCTTGGTAGGATTTGTAAAAACCTCTCCCCTGTTGTCCACAGAAGTTCCCTCTAATATAGGAAGCAGTGGAAGCTGTTCCCACAAGGAGCACAGTGGAACAAGGATTAGCTAAGATAAAGGGAATGAAAAAAATCTTTATCCTATAAAGTACATGGCATATTTGGTGATTCATACCACTCATTAATCTGATCAATCTTGTATAGTGCAGATCCAAGAAAGCCAGGTGTATAATTGGGTTCTCAAAGCAGATTTCACTAAGCCTAATATCAATACTTACGGAGAGAAATTCACCTTCTGTTCGTAGCCATATCAGGTGAATGGTAGACTGGCCAATTTTCTAGTCCTGAAGAGCTAGTCCAGCATAACTGATGAATTGACTGAATCTGTCACTGTTAGAGATCACATATGGATTGACTTTAAAAGAAAATGTTAGATAATGCAAAAGTTACCTTTCTACATAATGATGAAGAGTTCACTGGATAAATAGATAATCCATGTCCTATAAAAACAGAACAATAAAAAGCTGTATTTTTCATTGTATACTGAAGTGCTTGGAATTTAAGTTCCATTTTCTGAAAGACACATCAGGCAAAACTGAAATAAAACTCAGTGACTGGGGTTTGTCTTAATATGTAGTCAACTATTTCACAGTTTGATCATCAATTATTCATAATATATATTAAATTGAAAATCTCCATGGTGACCTCTGTGAAGTCTCAATAATTCTGCTTGAGAAAAACAGAAAAGAATTTTTTCTACACATTTTTTGTATCATGCAGAATAATTTACTCCCTTAGATAGTAAAAATCTTTTCTACATGCTGATAAAACAAATGGTTGCATACAAAGATCAAGTGGACTTCAAGAAGCAGCAGAGAGCGGTGCTATGCCAAGGTAGGTTAATGGTGTAATGGCAGTTGGGGTGGAGAGCAAAGGGAGAGAAGAATGATTTAGAGGTCAATTCTTGGCAAGTTTTACATTGGTTTATTTAACAGCATGAAGGTCTAATTATTTGGATACAGATACTTCAGGAAAGTTCCTGTCCCTCTCCTTATAAAACTGTCAGTAGGTAAGGACCAGTTGGACTGATGGTGGAGAGAGAAGAGAGAACTCTATGAAAATTTGTTGGTTTTATGCATGTTTTGTTCCAGTGAACTTCTCCAGCTATGTTTAAATTACAAACTATTCATAAATAACACAACAGTGGGTACAGCACAACTTCTCTAGTTGCAATGTTCAAAATCTTATATCATTTGACCTGCTGTTGTGAATAACATACTCTTTCAATAGACCAAAGAAATAAAATTTCAAGAGCTTTGCCTTTTTTTTTTGAGAGTTCAACATTATGTAGAGAAAGAAAGGTGAAGATGTTGGGTATCGCCAGCTGATATTATTTTCCTTGTGTTCCACTGAAAAAGAAATAATTTTCCCCTATGTTGTGAAACAAAAGAAAAGAACCAGACATTTTTTTTTCCAAGATATACTGTCAAAGGCTAAGCCCTTTGGGTACTACACAAAACTGATTTTCAGTCTGCTCTACTGACTGTAGTGCAGTTTCTTTCCTACTTACATAGTGGTAAAAACTACACCTTGTAGGAACATTCTGTAGCTCACTGGAAGGTCAGAGCATCTGTTTTATGTGAATTGCAATATTTCAGCATTAACAGCAGGCAAACTCAGACCAACAATAAGAAAGGGTCCAACATGAAAACAAAATTGATTACAACCTGGCCCGCAGAGTAAATTTATTCACCCCACCATGTGTCTTTTAAAAGAAATCTGTCAAATATAAACAACTGCATGCATCTATACCAATTTATCTTCTACTTTGTTTGCTTAACTTCTTTTTAAGCAGCTCCAGCAACTAGGTTGACAGTATACCCACTTCGTCTATTTCTAGACTTACCAACCTTCCTAGGTGGATTGTCTAAGTTGCTAACCTGTCCTTACTGAACTTTTCCACAAAGGGCAGAGAAAATTATCTATCTATCTATCTATCTATCTATCTATCTATCTATCTATCTATCTGTCTATCTATCTATCCATCTATCTATCCATCCATCCATCCATCCATCCATCCATCCATCCATCCATCCATCCATCCATCCATCCATCCATCCATCCATCCATCCATCCATCCATCCATCCATCCATCCATCCATCCATCCATCCATCCATCCATCCATCCATCCATCCATCCATCCATCCATCCATCCATCCATCCATCCATCCATCCATCCATCCATCCATCCATCCATCCATCCATCCATCCATCCATCCATCCATCCATCCATCCATCCATCCATCCATCCACCCATCCATCTTTAGATGATTTTCATCGGGGCTATTATTTGCCCCCCCC
>NW_005054297.1:14898644-14916384 GCF_000277835.1 Geospiza fortis
TCTTAAACAAAAACTTGTAGACTGAATAACCTTATTTCTTTAAGCCTTTTGCATACTAGAAATTTAATTGCCATAATCTATGTGAATTGCACTCCCCATTGCTGAATTGCATTAATTTTTTTCATAACTCAAAATTCTATTTACTTCTACTTCTGTCCTATGCTTTTAACCCTCTCCTGCTTGATACATCTTGTATATTCTCTTTATTTCAACAAATACTGAAAAATAATAATACCAGAGGTCCTTTTATCTTTTTTTTCTGTGCCATTAATCCATTGGAATCCCAGAACATTGTTGATCCTTGACTTATCACACCAAACTTGCAGAAGAAATATTACACAGCACAGTAATACGAGACAAGACTTTCAAGAAGAAATTCGGAACAGTCTGAGAAATCTGAGAAAGCAGAATTTTCTGCCCAGCAAAGGAGTTAGATCATCTTATTTTTGGCAGGAACTGATGGCATTTGTTGTATTACATTAATAACACCTTCACTTTTTCAAAAGAGAGGAAGGAAAAGACAGCTTCTTTGTTTCAGAGTTGTTGCAGTAAAATATTATTAAGTTTGACTTCAGATTACACCAGAGGCTATGAAATATCTTGGAATATGTTAGCAGGGGGATGGAAAAGATGATATGAGATAAACTTCACCCTTGCATACTATTTAACATTTTAAAAAATACAGTACTTATTACAAACCATGATTTATTCTGTGGAGAGGCCATAGATTGTGTGGTAAACACAGGACTCTGATGTGTTCTCCTTTTGACATCATCCTGAGACTCTCCATTGCCTGTTAAAATTTTTCTTTATTTTAAAATAATATTAGAACTTCTGAAACCTGTCCCAACAGATATATCAGATTCATAATTTAAAACCCAAACCAAACCCAAACCAAACAAAAACAAAGAGGTGTTTGTCTAGAGATTTCCCTCAGTGAGATCTACTTTACCCACACAAGCTGTTCTGTCAGACAATTTTTTGGTATAAAAAGACTTCAACTGTGACCTGCTACTTTGTTATGAAATATACTACAATTATTTTAATGAAAAACACTCTCTTCCAAAATATTCTTAGCATGAAGGAGTCTTTCCTGAGGTAGGTAGCACCTAAATGTGGGAGACATTCATCCAATTTGGGTGCTTTTAAACCAGTGTCAGAAACCATCAGTAGAATGTGTGAAGAGTTTCAGAGCCGCTGAGGTCTGTCAACCATAGCACAGACTTGCCAGGGAGGAGGAATTAAAGTCTGGAAAGAAAACTGAAGCAGCAAGTTGAGTGTTAGAAGAATTAGAAAATTGAAAACTCCACAAAAAGTCTGTGCTGTTTTTTTATTTTTTTTTTTTAAGAGGATGGTATAATGAGCTTCTCCAGTCAAGGCAGATCTTCAATGTAACACTCTGTACTTTTACCTTTTTCAGTGTTTCTTCTCTGTTACATGAACCTTCTATAGTCTTAATAATAGAACACTCCAGAAATTAAAAAAAAAAAAAAATCACCTCTGTTGTATTCCAGAGCTTTGACATTAACTTTGCTGAAGTTTGAAATTGAAGAAAGGGGAGAAAAAATAAAGGGGAAAGTAAAGAACACCTTTTCTTACTACATAATTTTCTTTCAAAATTTCTCTGTCAGCTTCTTCTTGTATACTAATATTCAATCTGTCTTCACACAGAGGGCACTAAGCAATGCCCCACGTTTAATCTCCTATAAAGTATGGTGCTCTGGCAGAGGTTCTCTCATTTAATTTGTTTTGTTTATTACTATATAGGCATGCAACACATACTTCAAAACTGATTGCATAGAAGATTCTACAAAAATATATATGTCTTTAGAAAGACATAAAGTGCAATTAACATCTTGTGACTATTCAGCTGTCCTCAAGTCCTTACCTTCCAGCAGATTAAAATCTAGGTTAGTAGTTTGTAGTAGGTATAAAAAGCTTGTAATGGGTACAACAGTTACTAAGAAAATATCTTTTTCCCACTCCTTTCTTTTTTTGCTATGTTATGTCATCTTCCTTCAGATTTTGGGGCTAGAGAACATTTTACTTGAATTGCTTAACCAGCTTACAGTATATCTATTCCACCCGAGTGGCCACATTCCATATATATGCATGTGTATGTATGTGTGTGTGTGTGTGTGTGTGTGTGTGTGTGTGTGTACATATATCATATATGTATATGCAATTGTACATATAGATAACGTCAGTGAGTTCTGGCAGAAATTAGTCCTAGGAAAACAAACTTGCTGAGGACAAAACAAAATCAAATGAACATTTGGTAAGGACAAGTAAATCGATTTTGAGAGAGAATAACAAGTGTTCACTGATACATTTGGGACTGGTTTTGGAAACCAACAAATTGAAGGTGTGTTGTTTTGTTTTGTACACATAGAGATTCTCATAGCATTGTAGGAAAAAAATTAGGTCTGCCAAATTCCATTGAATTTTTGAGCAAATATTTTGAGAGTTTTGAGAAAAGTAATTAATGGAGACTCCAGCTTCAGCGAACATGGTAAGTACAACTACATCGGTATATGTCAAGATTTTAGGAACAACAGTTATCTCTTTTTTTTCATAACATATATAATACAAATATTTAAGACACTCAAAAGTTCTGTCTGCTATGATGGTTGCAAATCTAAAATATTTCTACTAACAGTGTGTACTTTAAAATGTAAAGGAGCATTCTTTCTTTAACATATTTGTTCTCATCCAGTCTTGAGAATGACTAAGATTTTAATTTTATTTAGACTGTATTGAATTCCCTAATGATATTAGAAAATATTAATCATAATAATTTTCCTAAGTATCATCTCTGAAACACAGTAATATTCAAAAGAGAGGCTGGGCTAATGATTAAGCTTTGAGATCAAGAAATCTGTTATCTTAGCTTTGTACATCCATCTAGAGGGATGAAGAAATCTGTATAGACCTCAGTGTCCTTTAGAGTGTCACAATATCCAGCTCTTCTTTTCACAAGAAAGAAACTGGTACTCATTTACTTTCTAAAAAATAAGGTCAACAAACAAGGTTTTTCCTAACATCCCTGTACCTTACAACTGCCTGAATTAAATCCTCGCTTTCAGCCCAGTAAATTCTTCACTTTCAGAGCCGTTTCAGGAAGATGGTGCAATCTTGTAACACTGATGGCTATATTTATGCTTTTATCAGTATTGAATAGAACAATAACTATAATTCAAATCATTGCACTTTGCTTGTGTGGAAATCAATCCCACCACCACTATGTCTACCAGCATAAATAATATAAGACCAGTAAGACCAGTTTTCCATTATTCATAAAGGCTAGTTTTTGTTTGCATTCCTAAACAGTTTAGCTATTTAGTTTGTTGGCAGAGGGATGAGTTAGCTATGAGCATCTTTAATAATTGTTTCTGTAACTTGACAAAACTGATTATTATCAGGGGAAATTAGACTTTCGAGAGCAATAAAAGAAAGGAGAGATTAGCTATGTCAAAGGTCTTCTATATAGGAAGAATAAGTGAAAGGACTTATCAATTGGTTTCTAATTGAGACGGATGGTAATAAAAATAGAATACCATTTAATTAAAGATATATGCATCCTTTAAATATACCTCCTGTTGGGTTTTCTTTGTCCCTATCAATTTTTGAGGCTTTCATTGTATACAATTGTCCCCTAAGGAATGTAGGAATACCATTTCAGTGAAATAATATTTATTTTTTAATCCATTATGGTTCTGAAGTGAGCAGAACACCACCATGAAGGAGTGACATTTTTAATTCAGTTTCAAAAATATTAGATAAATCCAAAGTTATCAGGCTTCTTGCTCAGACTTCATGAAAAATACATTCATGAAAGTAAAATTACCATTGTTTCTTAGCAACACCTTCATGACCAGCAAAGTATTGGGAACTCTGCTTTGCAAACTTTCCTCTTCACAACTAAGAATGTAATTTGTCCATCAGTAATGAGGTAAGTTTTCCAGAATCCTGATATATACACATGACAGCTGAATAAACTCAATAAAAATCTACTAAGGAAGAATACCTTAGAGAACAGAAACTTGTACATGATCAATTGACTGGGATGCCCCTGTCTGCATGAGAATGTGTTTCAAGCCAGAATTAATTGAACCTTGGAGTTGGTTGTTATGCTGAAGTGTTTTTCTTTGGTTGTTTTGGGTTTTTTCTTGTGGATTGGAGGTGAGGGGAGGGGTTTTTATTTTGTTTTTGTTTGTCTGTTTTTATGTTTTGCTTTTTTTTACTGTGGGCAGGATGGAATTTATGCATATTTTAGAAATTCCTACTACTACTCTTTATTGGAGAACAGATCAACAAAGCTATTCAAAATCACAGATTCCAGATACAATGTGGTATCCAGATCCCAATGGCAAGCTGCATGTCTTAATAATGTGGCAGCATGTAATGTGCTGGAATTGCTCATTAGAAGGAAAGGAGAGTTCTTAAAACATGAAAATGACAGCTCTAGACATTTATGCACAGGAGTGTAATACTAGTTTATACTCTTAATACCTCTTAACTGCTTTAGGTCAAGAGCCTGTAATTAAGTTATTCTATTCCTACTGAGAGAATAATGCAACGAAAGACTGAGCATATTTTTAAACAAATTAAAAAGGTCAAGAAATTAATGACTGAAAAAGACATGCAACTTTAAACAATTTTGCAGCTTGGCAAAACAGCATATACTAGATTATAGAGGAAATAAAAGCATTATGTGCAGTGAAAGAAGACTCAGTGGAGTTTTAATTGAGAGATTATATGTAAGTGGAGATATATAAAGCAGTCAAGGTTTACTTAGAAAAGCACTCAAAACTATTTGTTGAAACTGATCAAAACTGACAACAGTATAAAAAATGAAGATTATATAGCAAAGTGATATGAAACTGTAGGAACAAAGAAACACAACTGGTATTTCGTGATGTCAAATAATGCTTGTAATAGTTGCCAAATTTCAGTGAATTAGACTAATTACACAGGAAACATGAGTGGTTTTTGGTTGGTTGAAAAGAAAAATTTTGATTCTTTGGTTAGGGAAATTAAGAAGTCTAAATTTCTTTCAAAATATTAAAGCTTTTTAATATGGGCTGTTTTACAATAATATAGGTAGAATTTCTATTGCTTCTCTATATTTATTACAAAATGAGTCCAAGCTTTAGACTAATATATACTCCTTTATGAGATTATTACCAAATTTATTATTTAAAATCATATGGAATAGTAAATGGATGACAGAGCTGGAGGAAAGACAGGAAATAGGACAGAAAATTTTCTGTCTTACAGCACCAAAATACACAATGGGAAAAATAAAGGGGGGAAAATGTTTACCATTTTTCTAATCTAGAACTTTGAAACACTATTGTCCTTTAAAATGCATTTATACATGAGTTGTGTGAAAAAATTGTAAAGATATTGTAATAGCTATTATGATAAATAATCAGCTCTTACATTTATTCCACATATATGTGGTATGTATATACACACAGCCACGTATACCTTATCTTTTCATCATTATTGTTTTGAGCACTTATATTTTTCCTCTGGAAACAAGTTATATAAATCAGATCCTGTTAATTTTTTTTTTAAAGCACAAGAGTATTACACTAGTTTCATAACAGAAACTTATAGCCCCAGGATTCAAGTGCAAAACAAACTGAGAATTCTTCTAACAGCCAGAGATCTGCTTCCTTGCAGAATTTCTCAAAGGAACTCAGCAAGAAGTTGTTGAAGACACACAGTTAGTACTATACTGTTCTGAACTTTGCTTTTAACTGTCTGCAAGCAGTACAATTTGAGTTAGCTTGGGCTAAATACAGGAAATATGACCCTGCAAGCCCAAGTTTGCTGCTGACATTTTACAGATCAATTTTGTCTTTGAAGTTGGTTTTGCTCTGATTAAAGTGGTATTTCCAGAGATCCTTTCCAATCTAAATGATAACCAAGCAGACCTATGAAGCTCTGGTTTAAACTAAATCCCCTGTGCCATACTCCCCAGCCATGTGGTTCACTCATGGAATTGCTGAACAGTTTGCAAGATGCATTCTTTGAATCTGCCATGCTCTGTATCCCACAATGTCATAGAGAACAAGTTGTGATACTGTGTGAATGGACACATATTGGCCTGACAACCAGGCCAAACACCAAACCACAGCTGAAATGCAAAGAGTAGCTTTATTTAGTTAGTGTGCTAACAGTTCTGGGGGACAGAGAGGCACAGTCTGGAAATTTATGATCTCTCTCTCCCGCAGCAGGAGGTTCAAGTGTGTCTGAGAGAGTGTGTTATCCCTACACAGGAATTCTACTTCTCAGAACAGCAGAGGATAAATAACACTAAGCATAATAAGTGGAGTTACCCACACTGATAATCTTAGCATTCCCAGCTGCAAGGCCACTTTGAGCAGAACTATTCCCTCCTTGTAAATCTTCCAGCTTTGACCCTTTCCTCCCAACAGATATTATTACAAGCTTTACTATTCTTAAGACTATTTGAAAGAATCATTACGATTTCCTGCATGGCAGGGGAAGTGTCTGGGAGTATCTGTGAATCTCCCAAATACTCACCCAATCTAATGCAGCTGCTTTGATGGGATCTCTCTTAGGAAACTTACTGCATACAGAGGCAATAGCTCATGAATGTTCCGGCATCCCTACTGTGTTTCTCAGTCTTCTGATATCACAACTCTTGCACTTCACCTCCTTCCTTATTATTCCTTAACCACTGTTCTGGGATCAAAGTCTGTTAGAGAGAGATTTATGCATTTAAGCATATCTCATTTCCTGTACTTGTCAAGGAACCTGTGGTCAATACAGGCAATGCTGATATAGACAGTGCAACCAATGGAGTCCAGAATTCACTATTGGTCAATTTTTCTCAGCAGCAAGTAAGGATGTCCTTTAGGGAAATCCTAGCCACAGCATTCCAACCTCCATGGACGGTAGATTGCTACTGACAGTAGTGGGAACAGCGCGGATCCTGATTTGCAGACATGATAGTTCAAGTCCTGTAATTAGGGGCTGAAACCCACACCTAGTGACTTAATATGTGAGCAGCTTATTCTGCACTTGGCAAAGCAAGGGAGCACAGCAATGTGTGGACAGAGAGTGAGAGGTGCTCAGCATGTCTTTGCTCCTGAGCTGAGAAGCCATGCTAGTAACACCACTCCAACTCTACCAAAGTGAGTACAGGAGGAGGGAAGGGAATGGGAGGAGATGTGAGCAGCAGGGGAAGAAAGGCAGGACCCTGGGAGAGCAGGAGAGGAACATAAAGCCCAACATAAGGCCCACAGTGACACTGCTGACATGCAGTATCTTCAATATCAGCCTGCACTTACAACAACTGCATTATCACAGTATCATTTCCTGCATTTTTAAGTGGAAACACATGAGGCTTTATGCTTGTCTAATATACTTTTATCAGATTTGATGCTTTTGGCATCTCAGGTAGCTTTCTTAATATGATATAAAACAATGCTCAGTTATCTCGGCACGCTTAACACTGACAAAATACAAAAAAGCTGTCCTGTATTACTGACGCCTAGAAACTTCACCAGGGTGTTTCTAATCTCAACTGGAAAATAGTCCAGATGGCAAATACATATGCAGTGCTAAAACCGTATTATTAAACTATTACTTAAAAATATAATTATGTTTAAAATCTAATTTTAACAACAAAATATTTCCAGCTTTATTCCATATAAAAATACCAAGCCTTTATTTAATAAAAGATAATTTAATAGGCGCTTGACATCACATTTGTTTATTTATTCATGTATTTAATGTGGTACATCTCCTTCTTTTATCCACTTAAATAAAAATAACTAACTGAATACATGATTTCTCATTGAGGTATTTACTGGGAGTAGGTAACTTTTCATAGTAATTTAAAGATTTTGCTGATAGCCCTTTAAGGGCTACTTATAATGAAAATCTTGCAATTACTGCAGCATTTGTATTTCTAAGACTATGTAACTTCATATTTGAGTACACAGCAAATTAATTTTAAAATGGGTATATGCAGTCTGGCTGCAAGGATAAGACAGGCAGTGAAAAATAGGCTAAATATAAAAATCCATTCATTTAGGAGAAAAAAATCCAAACAGTGTAATTTAGAGTGTTCCAAGCAACCTAGTGGACCTGACTGAAAGAAAAATAAAAAATTAGGAAAGGGAAAAAATAAATCCATTTAATGCTGCTACAGGCTGAACATACTGAGTAGTTTTGGCTTGCTCTTTAGAACTCTTAAATCTTCTATTTTGTTCTCTGAGAAAGTGTTGATAAGACCTCAAGAGCATAGGAGCAATGATGGCATACAAGGATTTTTAGTTCAGACATTTTCTTCTGAGCTATTTGTAGGGCACAGTTTTGCCAAGTTTCCTTTCAAATCTGGGATTTACATTCAATTGCTTCAGTAGTAACAGAGAAGTTCTATGTAAATAAAGCATCAATTAACCTGCTATGTTGTTGCTGATTCAAAATAAAGTAAATTAAGGAAACTCTCAGATATGTGCCTGCCCTTCCTTCCCCTTCCTATCACATACTCACATAAAGTAGAATATTATCTCACACTAGACTAGGAAAAGATCCTGCCAGAAATACAGTAACAACTGTGTGCTGTCTGGGAGACAGACTGAGTAAATTGGCCTTCTGTGACATTATGCTCATACATAATGGTAAATTAATGTTGGCACTGCTCTTGGCAGTCTGCATTCACACCCAGAAATGTGGAATTCATTTAATTGGATGAATTTCAAGTAATACTGAAAACTTCTGCCAATAACCAAATTGAATCTTCCCAGAATTAGAAAGATACAGACCTTTCCTGCAGAGAAGTGTTGAAAGGTTTGACAGACAATTGCTGACCCAAGCTAAAATGAGTATATGTTTCAGATTGAAAGGCAGAGTTACTCAATAGCTCAGTTATATAAAATCTCTGTATATCTCTGTTTTAGGATATGTGCCTAATTAAAGAAGTGTTTGCCTTATGATTGCATGACTAACACCCTAGAAAATTTTCTCTCCCAAAAGAATGTTAAATTTAACCATGGCAGTGGCTTTCTGTTAAGAGTTACCTACTTTGCAGCTTTTTAGTTTATGTCAGTCATATTTGAGAATAATCTTAGCAGTTACAAAATGAGATACTCTGGAGTGCTAGATTGCTTATATGCTCTGGATTTTATACTATTTTCCACTATACTGGATGAAGACAACTTTTATTAAATGAGTAATAGATTACAGTATTTCTTAATATCTAATATGCTAACCATATTAATCTTATTAGGTTCAGATGAATTTGTCTCATGTACCTTTAATAATGACACTAGAAGTAGTGATATAACCTTCTTTGTCTTATTCTTCTTCTCAGCTGACAACACATTAGTCCAATATTCTTACTGATTAACCTTGACACTTTATTTCTCTTCTTAGATTCCTCTTTAATATGTCTGATTCTGTTTGTCTGTTTTCCTAGCTGAGTGGCAAGTGAGATAAAATAAGATGAAATTCCAGCAGCCAAAACAACTTAGCAAATATGCTGCTTCAAACACCTCACCTGGCAGATTCAGTTTTCTCTTCTCTATATGCAGGAAAGCAATGCATTATTTATAGTAAGTTCCATACCACAATTATTCTTACATAAATAAAACATAAAAAAGCAGTGAAAAAAGACCATGTTCATCAGGTGCTTATACCTATATTACCACAAAATTAAACTGATTTCTTTTATATATTTTTTTCCTTGATAAGAACAAATCAAGCTTCTGTAGATTAGGTCCAGCCATAGTAAATGGTCATGGTGCATATGGCTGACCTATTAGTAAAGTTAAGAAGAGGTTGCTATAATGCTTCAAGGTCATGTCACATAACAATTGTTTAAAATAAAGTGTTACCAAGAATGATTAACTACTGCACTCTAATTACAAACAAGGAAAATTTTAAATGACAGTTCCTGTCCCTAAGCATTTTCACAACAATTTAAATACATGTTGTCTGAAAGAAACTGAATATTGACTTACACATTAAAAAAAAAAAGGTATTTACCTATTTGGCACAGTGACAGACCACATGCAATCTCTGAAATCAGCAATACTGAGTTGGGAATAAACCTGAGTAGGTTGGCATGCTCTGTGCACTTCATAGGCATCATCAAACATAGGCAGTATAGAATCAAGATATCTACTCTACATCAATGGCAACAGACATTGTTGTTTCCCATTTGCACACATTTTTGTTGTGGCTATTTATTTCCCATTGGAGTCCCATTTCCTGCCAGCTATTTTCACCCTAACTCCTTCCCCTAATGTAGCTCTAATTTTTTGTATCTAGTTCCTGTGAAATGAGTGAGCAGAAGGGCCAGATCAGCTTGCCCTATTTTTTCTCTCCTATAAAAACTAATCCATACAGAACAGTGTTTCTTTTCTTATTGCAGAAATATCTGTCCTATAGGCTTCTCAGATTCAGTACAATTTTAGAGTTCAGGCCATGTAGGCTGGGAAATTCAGGTCACTTCATGATCTTCATGGTAAGGACAGATACATGAGTTCTTGTAAAGGTTGCTCTCTCTTTGCTTACTTAGCTAATATTTACCTTCCAAAGTTTAGCAGTTGAAGTGGAAATCCAATATCCATCATCAAGTAAAAAAAGCTCTGGTGTATATTAGCTATGTATACATGTTTGGGTATTTTAGAGCTGCATAGATATAACCAAAGTTTAGGAAGTATCAGCAAGTGTTAAAAAAGGCATTTGAGATAAGCACTAAATGTAGGAAAGCCCATATTGTCCAGTGCACTGCCACAGAGGAAGAAAATTTATTGCTTTGCAAAAGCAGAGAAGAGTTGTTAAGGATAGCTTGAGAAGAAGTTAAAGATAGCTAGTCAATGAAAAAGGACAGCATAATTTCTCCTTCAAATGGCAATTATTAACAAAAAGCATGGACTTGCCACTTGTATAGCGGGAAAAACTGTAGTTGTACTGAACTGTTTCAGCATATCACATAGAGTAGTGTTAAAAATGTCTACCAGTGTTCACGTTGAGAACAACACAAGCATTTAGTTTTGTAAAATAATGAAAAATTTGTAAAATCAAAGCCAAATCAACAGCCTTTTGTGCAATTCATACTGATTGTTGTAGAGCTGAACCAAAGCTCCTCAGAAAGTGAGTGCGCTGTGGTCAGTGGAAGGAGCCACAAGATGCTCCCTGTTTTTACTTGTTGAACAAAATAAGAAAGATGCTGACAGAATTTTCATTAACCAGGAAAATAAAAGGAAGCCTATGGGCTAGGGAAAGCTTGAAGAAAATATTTTCAGGGAACTAATTTATTCTGTAATCACAGTAATGTCTGTGGATCATAGCCAATATTACTATATATGAGGTGATTTAGCAGCAAATGACAAGCATCACTGACTCTAGCTAAGGAGCTGTTTTTCAGAACCATATTACTTGAATATCTGTAGGTGTATGGAAAACACCCCTGACCAACTGCAGGTCTACCTTAAAAGAGTTTTGACTTTCTATTATATTCTCATGAGTTGCTGCAGTGTCAGAAAAGAACTGATGCTTGCATAGGAATGGAAATGGCAGAGACTAGAAAGTGTTAATGCACTTCAGATATTTTTTTCTTTAAGTTTCTACAGTCATAATGCAGCACTCATGACTTCTGCCTTGAGAATTTTACTAAGAAGGAAAGATTATAACGAATATTCCTTTGCCCATGAATTCTATACTTTCCCTGCTGTTCAGTATTTTCCCTCCAGTATAATTCTGCAGGAGAGTGTGAAGTGACTAGTGATGCCGTCTGTTCCTGTCTCTCTCTTTACTGTCACACAGGAAAGAGGTTTGGCTTTCTTCCTTCGTTTGGCAAAAAGAACTCAATAAAATTTACTTGCTTTGTTTTTGTTTTGTGGGGTTTTTTTTAGATTAAAAGGTTGCAGTTCTGCCAGAATAAAATAAATGTAGCCAAGAATTTTTATCAATATATATTTCTATGTACCACATTCACTCAAAGATTATAGCCTTCAGAATAAGGTTACTCGACAAATTCGTTTGGCAAACTTTTTTGAAGCCAGACAATTTAGTAACATTCAGTAACCAGGAAGAGGCATTTATTATTTAGTATTTTATTTCAGTGGTCCTTAGCCTACCAGATGCTACATGCTCCCTTCCTTTCAATGAGCTGTGGCAGACATGCAGAAATATAAAAACTAAAGGACAGGATGCAGTATCACATTCAAATAAAATTTACCATCTGACAACAGTCTACTGTAAAAGTACCCCTGCTCTAATTGATGCCAAGGCCAGACAAATATACGTACACAGAAACAAAAAGCTGTCGCATACTGGGAGCGCTTGTGTTTCTCTATAAATGCCTCAAAAAATACAATTAGAAGATTTATTGCTGCCTAAAATTGTGAGCCTTAATCCAGACCTAGTTACTTCTGCAAAACCAACTGGAAATGGAGAGAGCACAGGGTAGGAAAACTGGGAGCCTGATCCTCTTGGCAGACAATATTCACTTGTTTCAAAGGCCAAAGACTTCTGCTTATTTGTTTCTTGTTTCCATTGCCAACCAATCTGAGCACTGGTTTATCAGGCAGCACTACCCACCCATGGTTTGACATCTGAAAAGCTGAGGAGGAAAAGCTGGAGAAAGGCCAAGAGACCAGGCAGTGGCAGAGCACAGCTGACTCTACACAGGTAGATTAATGCGTCCACAATGGCAGGGGTAGACAATCCCTATTAAAGACACTGCTTCAGGTTGAAGGTGGTAGCAAGGAAACCTCAACCAACGTTTTACTGGTATTGCCTACTCTGTCCTTATCCAGGATTTTATGCCAAAATAATCTGCCTATATTCCTTTTAGATACTGAAAAGGATTTAAAAAAATATACTACAGAAGTGTGGATTAGCTGTTAGCAATTGTAATAGAATATGAAATATGAAGTAGAGATCAATTTACTGTTAAGTAGTTTTTTAACTGTTTGTTTTTGTAAGCATGGATAAATACACAACATTTCCCTTACCAATATTAAAACAGAAAAAAAAATAAGTTTTGTACAGAAGTTTAAATTCTTTCAAGTCCTTCTTGACTTTCCTTCAGGAGTTTAGAAACTAATTGCATTCATCAGTTACACATGCAGTGGTGAAAGGCCAAAAAGTGAAGATAATAACATATATTGTTTTCACTCTTGTTTTATCAGTGAACATTCAAAGAATATAAGAGAAATGTTGAAAATGCTCTGATTAAACACAGATTGTGCTGCTCCAGTTTATAGTCTCTGGAAATTCACTGAACTGAAGGGCATTTTAGGACACACAGGATTCCTTCTCAGACACCTTTTTTTCCCCTTAGCCCTTGAGGAAAAAATTTATAAATACAATGCCATTTTAAAAAATTAGCCAAAATTATAATTTAAGAAAATAGAAAGTGGTTTAATTTAAATAAATTATAATTTTGATTGGATTTCATCACACTCTATTAAAAATAGCCATTAAGGTTAAGATCAACAGCTCTTCTTGACAAAGATTTTCCACAATGTTTATTGTCGAAAAGATGAACTTTCACATTGCCTCTTTTTTCAGAGAAGACCTGTATCACCAACATTTTACTTTTCAAAGAAACAGAGAGCCTGGAGGTAGCTCAAGAAAAAAAACAAAAAAAAAAGAAAAAAAGGTACTTGAAGGTAGCTGCCACATTTGTGCTTTACTTTAAAAAATAGTGAAACTAAGTATAATCCCCATTTAAAACAAATAATATAATAATTTTTTTCCATATTTGCAGTAATAAAAGATGGGAACAACCATATAAAAGTACCCCAGCTCTTGTAAGCAACCAGTAACAGAATATTTCTGTTAGAAAAGTTGTTGTTTGGCTTTCTGGTTTTTTTTTTTTTGTTGTTGTTGTTGTTTTTGGGTTTTTTTAAATTTTTTCTTTTTTAAAATTATCTCCATAGTATAGACACTTTTTATGGTTATCTAACAAATGCCCAAGATAGGTGCAAGTGACTCCATGACAAAATTTGTTTCAATCAGATACAAAGGGCATGCGCATTTAATGAAAATGTGAATACTATTATATTATTAATGAAACTATTTTAATATTTAGCAGGAAAATTCAAGATGTATGAAATTTTTATTCACTCTAAGAAACAAATTAAGACTGTGATGGATTCACCTTGTCTGAATACCAGGTGCCACTAAAGCCATTCTGTCACTCCCCTCAGCTGGTTTGGGGAAAGAAAAGACAACAAAAGGCTCATGAGTTGAGACAAAGGCAAGAAAAGATCACTTAGCAGTCACTGTCACAGATAAAACAGAATCAAGTTGGAGAAAAAAATTGAATTTATTACTAATAAAAATCAGAGTAAGATAATGAGAAATAAAACCGAATCTTAGAACACCTTACCCCCAACTCCTTCCCTCTTCTCAGGCTAAATTTCACTCCCACATTCTCTGCCTCCTCCTGCCCAGAAGTGCAGGGGGATGGGGAATGGGAGCTTTGGTCAGCTCTTCACAGATTGTCCCTGATGCTCCTTCTCCTGGTGCTCAGGTGCACAGCTCCCTCATCATGGTCTGTACCAGGGGCTGCAGGGGAACCTCTGCTCCAGCTCCTGGGGCACCTCCTCCTGTCCTGCTTCCCTGACCTTGCTGTCTGCAGGGCTTTTTCTCTCCTATTCTCACTCATGTTCTCTGCTGCTGTTGCATAGGCTTCTTTTCCCATCTTAAGTACATCATCCCAGAGGTGCCACCACCATCGCTGCTGGGCTCAGCCTTGGCCACTGTGGGACTCTCTGGGAGCCCTCTGGCATTGGCTCCGTCAAACATGAGGGAAGCTTCTGATGGCTTCTCACAGAAACCACTCCTTAGCCCCTCTGCTACCAAAACGTTGCCACATAAATTCAATATAAAGATTTACCCATTTCAAGCACAGTCTTTTGGCCCTGTAGGAGTAGGCAAACAAATATCCAAGAACAGCTGAAACTATTTCTGTGTCACCTTTAATCTTTAAACAGTTGATGAAACAATGAATTAATTGGAACTGCTGAACCAACCCTAACTTTTTTATATCCCAAAGTTTTAACACCTTTAGTTTGCAAAAGAACAGTGCAAATAAAAAAGATATGTCTCTTGTTCTAAATATTTTTTCATTAATCCAGAGGGACCAGAAGTATTATGGTAGGCTTCTAAAGGGCTAATGTACCTGAGAAGATGAACTGTCAAATATTACTGTTTTAGGTTCACTGCACTGAGCTAAGCTGTCTAATTTGAAAAATCCTACTAAAGCAAGTCTTGCACAGAAAAATCTACTTCCCTGTGGATAGCTAGCTTTCCCTGAATGTTTTAAAATTTTGCGGTGTTTTGTTCTTTTCCTCTTCCCTTTTAGTTTCTCTAGGCTGCATACAGAATTCTGTTAACAGCACAATTTTTTATTGTTTGCCAGGAATAAATAACTGCTCAACTATGCTGGGATTGGCTCTCAAGATTGTCTCTGAGGACATTTCTATCCAGAAGATCTATGGACTGGATACAGCCATGAAGAAGAGAGCATGTTTACATATGTATTAACACAACAGTCAAAGACTGATCTGAATATACCCATAAAGAAAGGTTGCAGGGATTTTTGTTGGTCACTGATCTCTAGTAATTCTGCAAGATATGCAGTGAAACTGGGCCCCATATATCGTGAATGTACATAATTCCATGTTACATTATTTCCTTAGGAACTTTGGGGTCAATATTCTTTTGCATACCTGTGAGGCCAAGATCCAGGTTCTATTTCCCAAATCCTCGGGACTCCAGGCAGTGAGCCAAAAGCATTTACTCTCTTTTGTTGTAGGTTAACTGCAATCTCAGGTCCTCAGCTGTGGATGAAGAGAATGAGACAACTCAAGGGGGGTGTGGGGGGGGTGTATGAATGTTGCTTTTCTTTTCCTTCATTCTCAGCATCTCAACACCCAATCTCCTGACGGAGTGTTTGAAGTGCCACATCTTATATCTTGTTTGTCACAACACTTAGTATTATGCTTCTTAGACTAGCAGCAGGAAGGTAAGCTCTTCACAGGAGCTGCTCAGATGGCTTCATGCCTCTGAGTTTCCCCCATTTCTGCCTCAAAAAAAACCCACTCTTCCAAGTGCTGATTAGATAGTGTAGTGCCATTTTCCTCCAGGAAACAAATAACCACTGCTGGTAATAGCTCTCTAGACAAATACTCACAAATTGGATGACTAACAGTAAAGGATGCTGAACCATTCTAACTGGATAAGGGAAAATTCACACATGAGATCTTGTTGAGGAGCATTTCCAAAGAATCCCTTGTGTCTCTGAGAAATCTTTCAATAATACTATTACTAGAACTTAAAAAAAATGCCTGCTTTAATAATTTTTTATCACTAACTAAGAAACCAATGACATTCTAATTTTTTAACACCTAATACAGGATCATTGATCTTAAGGGAAACAAAAGAAATTACTCAGTCTAAGCCCTGGTCATGAAATTGTTTGAAACATCACCAGTTATAGAGACTCCATAACTTGCATAGACTACACATCAAAAAAGCTTCCATAATATCCTCATAAGTGCTGTATTGTAGCTCTCTGCTCATTTTCTCACACTCTTGTTGATTCATTCCAAGTACTATTTAATCTTTACATGTAACACCCAAATACAAAATACTGAATGCTGATGTTTTGTCCGTGCTGAGCATACGTATAAAAAATAAAAACGGCCCAACCAACAAATCAGGGGCAAGAAAATACTGCAAAAATTCTGAGCAATTTAGTTTAAAATATTTAATAAATCATTTAGTTTGAATCACCTGTGACCTGAATAATCACCATTTACAGACACTCAGTTCAGTTAATTGATTCTGAGGGTAAATTAAGTGACAACCTCATGGATAGGTTTAATATGTAATTAAAGTATTTGACAATCATGCAATATTGTCAAATTCTGTATTATGGAGTAATAGCATTTGATAGTTCAATGTTTTTGTTTCTCCTTTATGACACATACAGTTTAAAGACTAGGCATTTATGCAAAATAAAAAAATCTACATGTTCTAATAAAAGTAAATCAAAATGTCAGTGATTCAAAAGTAATTTACAAGATAACAGCACAGAGTTAATGTGGGAAGAGAATTACTTGGTCAGTAAGGCATTTTTTGACACTTAGACAAAATGTAAAGTTAACTATGTTTAAAGTCAGGTGTTTAGATGCATTTCCTTTATTCAGGCAGAAAAGTTACCTGGCAAATGTTGAAAGCAGAAAATTAGGTCATTTGAAGTAATATCACTAATTTTAAATTAGCTATATTTTTGCTCTACCTTTTAAATTTATTTTTTTAAATAATAGAAATTGAAGAAGTATTAGATCTCCCTAATAATGGGGCATAAGCAAGTCCAGACCTTATGATTTAGGAATTCTGCAGGTGTGGCCCCAAATCCCTCATAACAGTTTCCTATTTTGAGAAAAGAGATTCCAGTCTCACTCAGGATACTTAGCTAACCCTGCAAATAGAAATAAGTGAAAAATAGGTCATATTGTGGTGTATTATTCATTTAAGAAGGAATGGTCATAACTACAGGCAGTCATTGAGCAGCTTCCCCTCCTATTAAATGAACTGAAAAATCAAGAAAAGGAAGGTACAAGGCAACAGTTTAAAAGACAGTTTTTTAAAAAGTCTGCTATTACGGAAGTACTCAAGTACTTCTTCATAAGTGCTGCACAAATCTGCTTTTTAGGGTTTGTGAGCC
>NW_005054297.1:14916394-14960931 GCF_000277835.1 Geospiza fortis
TGCCATCAGCCTTTCATTTTTCATTTGCATCCAGAACATATTAAAACTGTGATCCTCTAGCATGCAGCAGCATGTTTTCTACTCAGAACCTGATATTCTCTACTTTGAAATTTTGTGTACAGTTAGAATAGGAAAAAAAAGCCATTAAATCCTTATCATTAGAAACAAAACAACTTCATCCACAATTCATTGGTCATAGCCCAAGAATATTTGGTAGCCATGTGTTGATAGTTTTCTCCTCTAAAATTAAATTGCTCAAAATATTGTAGATTAAAACATCAGTTTAGAAATAATGAAGAAACTATCAAATAGCAGACAAAACCCCCAAGGCTTTCACCTCTATTTAGTCAATATAGATATCTGTGTATACTAGAGAGCTTTTAATTTTAAAACATCATATGCTATATGACTTATAGCAGCTGAAAATCTGATTATTTGTGCACATGTACATTGCATGTCTCTATATTATCTATGTTCAGATATTTAGGAAATTTAGAGTTACATCAACTTCTTAATTTAATTACTTATTTTCCTGAATATGACATTAGAGACAAAGTAATGATATGGATGAAATTAGAAGTTAATAGAAAGTGCATTTTCTTAAAATACTTTAAGATTTATTTTTAATATCAACAAGTAAGCACAATTTTATAACCACGTTTTTTTTTTGCTTGTCATAAACACAGAGAAATAACAAATAATATCACTCAAAAATGAATCAGAATAGGTTGAAACAAGTAAAATATATCTTTGTATCATTTTTGCTGATAGAAAAAAAATTCTCCTTTTAACCAGATCAGCCTAGTTGGCTTCCATAATCTTGCCATGAGCAGAATAACATACCTGTTTTCCACTGGTACTGTGGTCCTTTCTTTCATCTGCAACTGACATTGAAGGGCAAAGCTAAAACACACAGCCTTCAGTATCACTTCCAAAGTTATTTGTACCACTCTTGAAATATAAATATTATAGAACTTAATAAGATACCCCAGCAAATCAATTATCATTTTATCAGATTACAGATTACAGAAGTAATTTGAATCTGTACTCATGATATACAAGAGAATAAGCCCAGAAAAATATCCTCGAAACCAGAGAGTAACATGCCCAGAGATCTCATGCACTAAGCAGACACTGCATTTGGTATTTAAACTCAAATCTTCAGCCAGGTCTTTGACACCAGCTGTGCGGCCACCAGCTGTGCTGCCTGGCTTCCTGGGTAGCCCTGGGGAAGTTGCCACCAATGGAGCCAGCAAAGATAGTCTATCATCCACCCCTGGCAATCAGGACAGGGATCCCAGCAGCTGGGAAACTGCCCCAACCTTCGCACAGCTGAGGGAGCCAGCTAGTAGAGAGCCTGAGGCAGTGGGGAACAGCAGGGAGAGCTCAGAAGAGCTCCGAAGGAAGCATTCTGACCTGCGGCTCCTCAGATTCGCTTTACAGAACTCATCATGTGGGCTGCACAGGGAGCAGAGATTCCATGCCAGTGATCCCATCAGATGGTTACCAGTACTTCTAGCAGCTGAGAAAGCCTGGCATCCCAGAGGCACTCGTTCAGTGTGATGATACTACCAGTGTCTGCTTTGGAAGGGAGATGGGTAGCAGCTCACATCATTGATCATGAAAAGAAAATTAATCCTTTTGCAAATTGACAAGGTCAGAAAGTAGGCCCTTGACTTAAAAATATTATTGGAATTTTTCAAAACTAAAAATATCCATGAAGTTTGGACAGACCAAGGCAAGGGGTATTAGACTGGAAGATCACAAGATTAAAACCTTAGATAAGCCACAAAGCTCTGAGAAAATGCAATGTCGGCAAACTGCCCTGAAGGAGATTTAACAAGCTAGTCTGCATCCACATCCATATGCTTGTACCTAAACACTTCTCCCTAAAATTTCAATGCTATGTGAGGTACTGTGACCAGTTTAGTGAAGGCTCAGCTATCTACTTGCTCTGGTCAGCACAGAGTGGTAGCTTTCCATACATGGGGCATCTCTGACAGCAGAATTGGGGTGCCATATTCATTTTTGTCTATCCCAATCTCTTTGAGGATTTTTTCTTATGTCCTAAGCTTACTTTTGAAACACAGGACTCTGGAGAAAAAAGACTTCAGTGCCCCTCAGCATGCTCACACAAAATACTTGGCATTTTGAAGGCCCACTTTAACAGCAAGACAAATAACTGGGGACAGCAAACAGCAGGATGAGAGTGTGTGAAGATCAACAGTCCTGTAAATGATTTCCAAGAAACTCGTCACAGTGAACCAGCAGCTTAATGCCTCTCTATGAGCACAGATCTGCAATGTCAATCTGTGACATGTAGCCATTGCTTCAGAATCTTAAACTCTTTCCTGGAGTTGCATGACAAACTCCCTCCAGCTACTCAGCAGGTATTCCCTGAGATGTAAGCTGGCCCGACAGCAGAGAATTGGTTGGTTGAGCAGTGTGAAGTGAATGCTCATGCTCTCAGCAGGGAAAATGTTTTTGTGGATACTACTACATGCAATGGATTGTACAATGAAAACTCTGCTGAAATGGATGTTCTTTCCTTGATAAGATGGATGGGATGTTTTCGAATATCCTGCATAAAGCTAGTGCAGGCATCACACCACTAATAGAAATTTTAAAAGTCAATATTCTGCAGCAAGCCAATTCAAAACTTCCACAAAGGGGTGCTACTGCTCTGGGGATCTGCTCTGCAGTTTTGCCATAGTTGTCTTAGATGCAAATATAAGTAGCCCACATTAGTTCCTATTTAGAAGTGAACTGAGTATCCCTAGGCCGAACAATGGTTCTTTCTGTGGTGGGTGCTTCAGTCAACAATTTTTTGTTCATTATTTCAGATACTCAAAACACACAGTTTTTCTGACTTCCAACAAAATGCTAAGCCATTTATTCTGTTCTAGGATCTCAAATCATATGCCCAAGTTTCACATCAATTTATTTTGGGCAGAGACTTTGTACAAGAGTGTGTATGACAGGAGAAGGGGGAATGGCTTCAAAATGAATGGTGGTAGGTTTAATTTTAAATTCTTTATTGTGACGGATATGAGGCACTGGCACAGATTGCCCAGAGAAATTGTTGATGCAACATCCCTGGAAGTGTTCAAACCAAACTGGATGGGGGTGTGAAAAACCTAGTTCAGTGAAAGGTGTCCCTGTGCATGGGATAGGGGTCGGAATGAACTCATTTTTAACATTCCTTCCAAGTCAGGCTATTCTATGATTCTACATAAGTCCAACATTTTTCTTTATAATACTAAAAGATGCTTCTCTAAGTGCATAAACACATCACCAATGTGTTTCAGATATTTAGTCAGATACCCTTCTGCAGACAATTGTCTCTGTGAGAGCCCACAAATTGTCCTCTTTTTGTGGATGTAACAGAAATTAGTTCAAAACCAGTATTTTAGAAATTCTTTTTTATGCTATCCATTTAATTGTGGCATTCCCTTGTGTACTGATATTTTGACTGGGTAGGTCTTTACAGCCTTGGCCTTTTTATGGTTCACTACAAACAGGATCTTTACTCTCAGTTATCACCAGTCCTTGTTTTTAAAAAAAACATCCTCTGTTACCTTCAAGATAGTGATGGGAACCTAATTAACCATGGCTTGGAGTTAAACCTACTGAGAGATCTGCGGTTAGAGTTTGTTCTGTTTTATTTCTGGTAGCCTGCAGCAACCTTTTCTTTCTACTTCACACAGGTACTGGTCTTGCCAACATCAGATCTTTCCTGATCTTTGAAAGTATGTGGTGCACTTCTTCAGAGACTTCTCCATTCTTCACATATAGGAGACTATTTCGAGGAAAGCTAGAACTTTTTCCCTGAATAAGAGACTTCTCCATTCTTCACATGTAGGAGACTATTTCAAGGAAAGCTAGAACTTTTTCCCTGAATAATACCACAGCTTGAGATCTTACTTTACCTTGATAGAGCTCACTTGTAGAAGTGAAAACAGAATTTTAAACCAAATTGATTTCCAATTCTAGTGATCCCTGAGATCCCACATGTAGAAACATGACCAAAGTATTCACAAGCATTGCAGGGATGGTTGCATGTGGTGTTGATATTAAAGGCAGATATATTATCACATTCAAAAAGCCCCTTCAACACGATATTCAAAAACCTGAAGTGCCAAAGTGTAGAATATGAAATACTCTAAGTACTGCTTGCTGTGCATTTTTGTTTTGTGACAAAACAGAAATGAACGCCAAGAGTCTCAAAGACTTCCATCTAGAAAAATGACTACAACAGATTCCAAAGATTGTATTGCATCCCTGTGCCTTCCCTTAAAAAATATCCAAACTATTATAATGACCTACTTGGCATATTCTGCAAGTTCACCTGGCAGTTTTCTAACTTCATCATTCCCAGAAGAGCCGAATGCAGCCTTCTTCATATTTCAATCAATTTGGCCTCATCACAACTCCTTTTCTGAACTTTCTAATTTATTTTGGTTTCCTTCAAAAGTCTAATCAGTGTATAAACACAAATTTGCTAGAGCCAGAAGTTTTCCATCTTTGCTGGTCCTTAACAAGTATATCTACCACTTGTTTTGTCCAGTAGGCATTTTCTCTGTCATTGTCCATGCACTATGAAAGGCAAATGTGGGGTAATATAGACTGATCATTTTATTCCAAATGGGCCTGTTCACAGAAAATGGAATACACCAGACATTTTGAATACACCAGACAAGCTCCCTGGTAGTTTTTAAGAGACATTTTACTGGTTTTCCCCTCAATATAACAGGGGGTTGTCAGTTTAGCTAAAAAGCCTCCATAAATTGAAGTTTGCTGGCTGCTACAGAAAAGCCTTTAATTTCCTTTATGTCTGCCCTTACAACTTGGCATATCTCAAGCAAAGAGGAAAATATTACCCTAAGAACTAATAATTTAAGTTAAATCTTACACCCCTTTATTATTTATACAATATTAAAGGCAGGCCTAAGGCTTTAAATAGAAATTAAAATATAATCTTCTCTTTGAAAGCATACATTCAAACAGGACATTAATTTTTATAAATATAATAGGCCAAGTAAAAAGGCTGGGTACAAAGACTGGAGGTAAGCGTACAAAATTGACTGTGAGTAAAAAATAACTTAGTAATGATGGTTCTACACAAGTATGCCTGTTGCCTGACCTGGTTATCTCAAAAGGAAATCATGCTGGTGACAGCATCTCCCTCTGAGAAAAGGTTTGTCTACATGCTGTGACAGAACTGAGCCTTTCTGAACTGAGTTATAAATACTTTGTGTTATTTACAGCCTGAATACATTGAGATACCTTCACTGTCTGTGAAGCAGGTGGGATGTAAAAATAAATAATTTAAGAAATAGCAAAGGACAAATTCAGAATTGTTGTCTGAGAGGATTATGGCTCAGCCTCTATTATACATTTCTGTAAACAAGAAACCAGAGCAATTGCAATTCTACAAAACAGGTTTGAAAAACTACTTGTTCAAGAGAAAGTTGTGCAAGAAGCATGAGTGTGGAATGTGGTTTGCAGAGGCAACAATACATACACTAAGAGAGACAAAAATACACTAAGAGAGGCAAAAAGTATTTTTCCATAGAGTATGGAAGATTTATCTTCTTTGCCATAGTATAGTCTTGATTCTTTCCTTCTACTGTCATGTAAATAAAGTTAAGGTATTTGCAGAATAAAATAAAAATATGCACAAGGGAGAGAAGTGGAATAATTTGACTTCAACACTTATTCTGTGCAAGTGATTCTAAACTTCTCCTTTATGGGGACATGCCTAAAAGCTGAAGAACAAATTTGTCTCTGAACATATGAGACCACAGCTCTGCCATCTGAAGCTTTCTCTCAGACCTCAGGAGTCAATTGCAGTGCTACCCAAGTAATTCAGTAATGTAGAGCCAGGCAACCACTACATATCTTTTATTCATATAATGCAAAGTAAAACCTTTAAGGCCAAAAAAAGGGAGAAAGGAGTACTGAATCTGAACAGGATATGGAGATTAGCTTTTATAATTGTAACAGTGAATATACTTAGCTGAAAAGTTCAGAGAGGTGCCAAATACAGCCAAAAAGCTGTAGTGCTGTTTTATCAAGAATGTAGGTACACACACAGCTCCTGAGGCGAGACCTAAAGACACCTTAGAACTTGGAGAAAGGTCTTAACCATCCTGTGTGAAAACCCAGAATCTTCCGTCACCTTTCTGTTTGTGAGAAAACATCAAGTTTCCAAAATGAAATGATAGAAGGTCCTTTAGAGAAGAAAGACAAGTATAAATACGGGATTGGTGGGGAAAAAAGAAAAGTCTCAATGAACTTACATTGGAGAAAAAAGAAAAAGAAGGTGAAACAATTACTAAGCACAATACGGCATCATATTTATTGAAAATTAAAACAGATTGAATTATGATTATTAATAGCAGTCAAGATTTAAATAAAAATTATTACACTTAAATTCAGAATGTAAATAGGGCATACTGAATGGAAACATTCATTAAGAAATTGTGGAATTTGCTAGGTATGGTGATGGCAATGAAAACTGAAATCAGAGTGGTTTTTTCCCCAAAAGACCACAGCCTACTGGAATAAGAAATAACTTGGGAAAAATCTAGTCAGGTAGACAGTGGCTTCAGCAGACAATGGCTATTTCTTCTGCCTATGTATGTGGCAAATGTTAAATTGAAATTTCAATTAAGAAATCTAAAGGTCATTTTTATCTCTTTATAACACTTGGTACTAAGCATCTTGTGCTAAGCTTCAGAGAACATAAAAATAAAAAATACTTCCTAAAAGACTCTGAAATACCCATTCATTGCATGAAGAATGAGAATTATAAAAAATATATATATGTTTACACATATTTCCATTCTCCTTGTTAATATCCTTACTAAGCATTTAACTTTTTTCTTGAAAATTATATTTCAGAATTAAGTAGTGTGTGACAAAAACAGTGACTACTGAAGAGTCTGACTGAAGTTAAGCAGCATACAATCCTTGCACAGCATGTCAGAGCTGCATCTGAAATTCCCTTGGGAGAAGTAATAACAGAAGTTGGTTACCAATCTCTGATGACTGTGATTACTGCCTTTGGGAATGCTCAAACATTACAACAGCAAGGACATGATATGAGATGGAGGGGGAAAATCCCAAGACCTTCAGAGGCAAAGAGCTCTAAAAAGGATTTTGAGAAATTAGGTAGTGTTAGTGAAGAAATGAGAAAAGTACTTGAGGAAGACACTCAAGAAAATAAAATATTTTAGATAGGTTTTTTTTCCTTTTGATACAAAAGATTAAGCAGCAATCTTGATACTGGAATGAAAACTTAGACAGCTCTGGTTTATTTCCTACAATATACATATGGAATGTATTGACAGTTAGGAAGGTAATGCTAAATAATGCCAGGAAAAGACAAATAGTAAAGTGAACACTCATGATTAAGAAGTTCCGTTTCGTTTCCCAAATTTGAGTTATCATTAGCAAATAGATGGATAGGTAAATCTTTTAACTCTACAAACATAGGAAATGCCTGAGGCAAAACTGGAGTTTTCACTAAAAACCGGAGGAATCACTAAGAAACAGTTTGTCATCAAAACTTTCACAGAAGATAATATAAACAGTATAAAAGAACACTGGCCCATTAAAAAAAAACAGTGTTTCAGTGCTACTCCTTGTTAAGCAATGTCCAGGATAGATTTGTATCACCAAAATGTGCATATTCATGAAGAACTTGAACCCCACACATTTGGATGCAGAGCTAACTTGTGTTTGCTCTGAGTATTTACAGTGTATTTACACTGACTATGGGAGAAAAGTCAAATACAGTCACAGTGGGCAGGATCAATGTTCAGACTCTCTATTATCCTCCATGTTAGACACACCACTGTAATGCCTTCCTGGCAGAGCAAATGATGTACAAGGCAGGCAAACTTTGACCATGACTGGCATTGCATCCAGCATATTTTTACAGTAGTTGAGTCTAACCTTAAAAAACAACTCTTCTTTTCAATAGACTACCCTGTTCAGAGTTATCAGTTCAGGCTGAAAAGGCTGTTAAAACATAATAAGAGTTTCTAGCTATGGGAATTGAAGATACCCAGTCATGTCAGATATCACACACTCTTTTGTCTAAGGCCCTGAGTGACAGGTTGATTTGATTGATATGTCTTGAAGTCCCATTACAGCTAAGAATGTCAAACTGCAGCCAGCTCAGTACACAGCAGTTAACTCTATTCAGTTCTGTTAAGTTAAAACTGAAGGGTTTATTCTATGACATAATAATTAGAACATTGAATCTGAATTTTTCACGTGCTTGTCATTGTTAAGATAAAACACAATGAGAGCAAAGAAAACTGTCTAAGAACAATGCAGTTCCAACTGAAGAATTTCTGTGTGCTGAGGAAACTTTTATTAAGCATAAAGAACAATCTGTAAAATTTTACTTCAGGTAGAAAGATAAGAAAAAGTTTAAGACAAGAAATTGACAGCTCACTTTTTTGACTATTTAGAATCTGATATATCATGGGCAGATTTTTGAGGTGTATAATATTTATATGTGTGTATATATACATATACACATTTAAATATATGCACACACAAACATCTATACTCCACATCTTGGTGCAATGCCTATGAATTTTAATATAAGCATGTGTGTTTAGCTCATTTTTTATTATTTCAGTATTTTGGTGCTTATTAAAATGTAGAAAATTTTTGAAAAGCCAACATAATTAAAGTCATCCTTAAAGAGAAAATTTTGGTTTGCCTTGTTCCACCTAAACCAGGGAATTCCCTGTAAATTACCAGCTAGTACTTCCCTGATGACAGACTCATCTTCTGCATGTAAATTTATCTTCCGTTCAGAATTTAGGCAAAATTCATACAGAATGGGCTTTGTCAATGATTCTCTCAAGGCCTTCTTTCTAGCCTTGTTAAAAATTGACCATCTTTGTAAGAAAATGACATTTGCATAATTTTGAAAGTTTTTCATGCCTCCAGAAGAATGGCTTACTGTAATCAAAAGTACTAAACATTCTTGGTTTGCATCACTAACAGCAACAGATGCAAAAGGTGTCTTTTTTAATGTTATCTTGCTATAACTTATCAAATGTATTTTTGTATAAGGTAGCTTTCCCTAACTAATTCTAATAAAACACCATGTTGTAATGCAGCATCATGTGCTCCAGATGCCAGCACAATTTTGAGGGCTTAGAGTTACATCTGTTCTACAGAGGACTTCCTGCCTTTTATGATGAACCAGAAGTAGAGATCTATTACTTAATCAGACTTCAACTTTACTAACTTAGGTCGTCTGAGAATTCATACAGTACAGGCCATAATCCTAGAACTAATCACTCTTTCATTTGAAATGCTCCCTATCAGTCCTCAGTATCTTGCTTCTAAAACCTACCACTATTTTTACCTCCTTAGTAGCTGACATTACAAATTCCATAATAATATTTTTTATTTATTTTAAGACATTGTCTCAATCTGTCTCTGGGGATCAGAAAACCAGACTCTGCATGGCACAAGATCTATCCAGTATACCTATCAGTAGAAGCTGCAAACAATTACCTTATCCTTATCTACCATGGCTTTCAAAATCAATTATCCTCAAATTACTCGGGTATCAAATATGATAATTCAGTTATTTCTTAATTCAGACTGTTTTGACCTCATCAGCTAAAAATGATGTGACATTTTCTTTTCCAAAACTTTTACTGCAATAATTTTACAGAAAAAAAATGCCCTAGATTTATTTTCTTTTTTTTCATCCACTCGTTAACTTAATAGAAATAAATAAATCCAAAGAGTTTACATGTGGTGAAGAATAATAATTTCTGAAAGCTCCTTCCTGAAAACTGTAAGAGAGGTATTGAATAATTTGAGTGGCTCATCTAACTTCCCAGTCCACTATCAGAATTTTCTTTTATAGCAGCTTCCATGAATGGAATGCCTTCCTTTTAAAGTTAGTAAAGGTTAATATTGTAGACCCTCTCTTGTATATTTGTTTTAAAGATGGAGTTCTGCCATAAAAAGAAGAAGAAATCAAGAAAACCTAGTCTGAGTTTATGAAATGTGTACATTAGTTCCAAGTGAAGCTACTGATTTGAAAAAAAAAATAGAGGGGGGGGAATAGGAGGGGGGGGAAAAAGTCAGACTAATGTTGGGTCAGTCATTATATATTTTCTAATCATTCTTCCAGGAAATGATTGGTGATTAAGTTTTCATAAAAAAATCAAGAATCTGGATGAAGACATATGAGAAAAATATGAGTTTACTCTCTTACAAATCTGAAAGCTGGTAATAATTTCAATTTTTTCTCCCTGCTTTTCCCAAGCTTCCTTCAAACTCATACTCTAGAAAACATTGAATTCTACCTATCAGTCTGTTTTTTAAAAATCAGTCAATGCTTTGTGTATCTTCAAGGTGCCTTTTTTTCCTTGGGTATAAGATAACATTTCAAAGTGTATTACAAATTATAAAGTGTATAACAAAGTTAGTATTGATGCTAAAGATTTTTTTTTCTCTTTTCCCCCCCCCTTTTTCCTTTCTCCATCCCCTCTCTCTGAATAATGTAATGCAAAAGACTTGGGAAATGAGAGCCTGTCAACCACAGTCATTCTGCAAGATTACTGTAGGAATGAGACCTTTGTATAAAAACCCACACAGGTAGCAGCAGTGCAGATTCCTAGAACTATTACCTAATTATTTGCTAGTCCAATACTAGTGCAATTACCCATCAAAATTAGAAGTCTCCATTATAAAGACTTCTTGCCAAGGCTGTTGTTTCCACCCACTGTAGTGTATTTTTGACATAAGGACACTAGTTCATTAAGGTCAATGATTCATTTTGTATGGTCCAGTAAACAGCTAACTTAATGAAAATTTTTGGCTGATATTTCCTTATAGCTGGCATAACAAACAGCTGACTAAAGTATTCCAGTGTTCAGTGAACAATGATAACAGTGTCTATTAAGGGTGTGCAGCTATGCCAAATACAATCATATATAATCAGCTGCACCAGAAATCCCTGTCGACACATTGCAGAATATCATCAGTCAGATGATGCATCTGCTACAAGTGGCAGCTGTTGTGCTCTGGAGTGTAGACAATTAGACATGAATATACTCCTTGGGCTATCTGCAGCACTCAAGCATGGTATTAACTGACACCTGTTAAGCTGTAATCCCTACAGTTTAGACATCTAACCATGATAATTATTGAAAATACAATTTAGGATATCTAAAGACAAGAGATTTCATAAATAACAGTAAGCATAGCAGCAGCACTTCATGTATTTTTGGACTTTTGGAAAAGCTCTTTAAATAGTTCACAAACAGTCAGGCTTATTAAAATTATAAGCCTCTTAGCAAAGTCATAAATGCCAAGTACCAAATTTATTGACATGTAGTTTAGTATATGCTGCAATCTAATTTTTAATATGTAATTACTAAAGTAGTAATAAGTAATACTGCAGAAGAATTAACTATGTGAACGGGAGAATCAGAGAAAAAAAATCCCTGTATGTAAGGTAACAAAGAAACTGAGCATAAATTGTTGCCTTTTGCATAAATATTTACACAGGCAGTGAGCTGAGATTTTTATTGGATTTTGATTTTTTTTTACCAGATCTGAATTTTTCTTCATATCACTAGATTAGGTGATAATTTTGATTATCCTTCTGACTTTCTCTGGATGGTAAATTTTTCTTGTAGTGAGGAAATAATCCAGAGGTTTATTAAATTGTTACATACATCTACAAGAAATATGGACTGCTGCAGATGTCCTTAAAAAGCAAAGAGTGAAAGAGTAAGAAGAGATTTTGTATAAAATCTAATCGAATAGAACATTAAAAATATGGCTCTCATGTAATGACTTATTTTAATAACTGTAAGAGCTGTTAATTTGCTAACTGCAAATCTAGTATCTCTTTTTAAAAATTATTTTTAAAGCACAGTGGAACCATCAGGTTAACATCTCTAGAAAAACAATATTTTTTCCTTTAAAACTGTTGTATTGCTGAAGATTTGTTTCTTAGCTTCATCTAGTTCTCTTGATTTTTTTAAATATAATCCTGCATAGTCCTTAAATTGGATCTAAGGCATAAAAAAGAATCTGGTCTTTAATCTCTGCACCTTATTTTATTCTCTGATTTTGGGTAAAGCCCATAGAATATGAGGTACAAGTCATTTACTGAAGCACATACTGATAACTTAGCTGTTAACCCTGTGAGCAGCCTGATAAAACTTACTGAAGACTGGAGCCTACCAGCAGTTAAAGCTTTACATTCTTGTCTGTAAGACTGGAAGCTTAGCAACAGGCTAAGAGAGGGCAAAGCACTAATTATATTCTCCAATAATGGAGAAAAATCTAACATTTTAAAATAGCTTGGTTAGTTTTTTCCATGCAGAAACACTAAACAACATATTGTGATGATCATTCAGCTGTCTGGAGAGCTCTGAGCCTGAGAAGGCACCAGCCACAGTGCAGTCACTAGTACACAATTCCTTTCCCTCCAACAATACTTACCATGCTGCTTCACACAGCAGACTGAGGGCACAAAGTGTTAGAGCATGAAGAACATGACAACTACCTCAGAAGGCAGCAGTGCACACAGCACAAGTAAGCAGGAATTAGGATTTGATCAGGAACTAGAGCCAAATCTACTCGGGAAGATTGAAGCCTTGCAGGACGATGAAGACTCCAGCTGCAACAACTCCAAGTGCTGATTGCCAAGCAAACACCCAGCAGGACCACCTGGAGTCTTACTTAGATACTTTTTTAAAATCCCAATTTCCCTCAGCAAAAAAACTCATTTTGTCTTGCTCTATGCTCAGAGAATGATGAGATGAATATGTGGGATGAATTTTATTGCAATAAACATTTTGAGAATATGACAATAAGCAAATTACCAGGAAGAAAAGTATTACTAGGAAAGGAGGAACTATGACCAAAAGTTATTCAAAAGCTATTTCACTGAACAATAAAATAGTCAAAAAACCTAAAAATGCTGCCTCAGTGGTATGTTTTTAATACATATTTGGGAAATGAGAACTAAAGGTCCAAGCAATGGCCTAAGAACAGATTTTTCTTGCTTTCTAGCATAGCTTAATTCATATGCATAGGGAAGGTTGATTACAGGTCTCTGTAATTTCACTGTTTTTCAAATTCAGGAGTGTGTCACAAGATGTGAATAACACCAGAGGAACACATGTACCTTCTGCAGCAACACTTTCAGAATTGTAGATTTAAAATCCTCAGTCATCCTGATAAGACTGCACTTTAATAAAAATGGAACCTTCAGTCTAGTGGCACTGAAAATTAAAAGGGTTACAGAGGAGTATTGATGCTAGGGGATAGATGAAAGTCAACAGGCACACAAGAGCACCTGGTTCAGAATGAGGAATCCCCTGAGAGGATGTGGCTGATATTCATGTGTCTCTAAAAGGCCAGCAGGGAATAAATATAAAAATAGGGCGGACGAACCAGAATGCTAGCCAGGCTGTCTGACTGGCATGTGCAATGTCAACAAATGCAGAATCACAGAATCACACAGAAATAATCAGGCCAGAAATAAAGACCTTTGAGTTCTTGAAGTCCAACCTATGACCCAACACCACCATGACAGCTAGACCATGGCATAAAGTGCCACACCCAGTTGTTCCTTAAATATCCCCAAGCATGGTGACCCCACCACTTCCTTTGGCAGCCCAATGCAGTATCTAATCACTCTTTCTGTGGAGAAAATAATCCTTTCTTTGGAATCAAAGTAAAGCAAAGGTAAAATTTATTTTCTGTGCCAGAACTACAAACCTAATGTAGAGGATGCCTATGGTACTGAGGATATTCTCACACTCAGTGTATTCTGTGTAGCAGACAGAGCAGAGGAGCTAAAACACTAGAGAATATATTCAGAACAAACCAAGAAAATCAGGTGTTAGTTAGTGACCAGGACTGAGTGGGATTTAACTGAGCATTCTGAAGTATTGTAAGAAGAAACCGCAGAGAAGATGGGGTCTCTTGAAGGCTAAAGGAGATTAACTTTTATGGGAGTGGATAAAGTGGTTGCAGAGCTATTATTCATCCAGTTAGGGGAAGTTCAGACTGGACATTAGGAAACATTTCTTTATGACAAGGGTGGTCAAACACTGGAATAGACTTCCTAGAAAGGTGGTTGATACCTGAAGCCTGTCATTGTTTAAGAATATGCTTCAAATTTTTGGTCAGCAGTGAAGTGGTCAAGAAGTTGGTCCAGATGAGCTCTGTATGCCCATTCCAATTGAAACAGTCTATTCTGTTATATTCTAAATCCCACAATAAAATAACTAAAGGCAGTCAGTGAAATTACTTGAAGAAGTGTTTGACGGGGTATTTTTTCCAGAGTTCACAGAATGTAACAGGAAAATGTGGGAATGTAACAGGAAAACTATGCAGAGTGATATCTAAGGTGTTTTATTCAGAGGGATATTAGGATAATTTAATTTGTAATAATGACAGATTTTTAAACTTGTCTTGTAAAGTGAAGCATTACTTCCATGTGTTATTCTTTTAATCTTGAGAAGGTAAGGCTGTAAACCCAGAGATCTTTCCCAGTACTATTTGCTACAGATTCTTACATAAGGAGTCCTAAGGAGTTATAAAGTTAATGGATAAGGAAATGAGACAGCACAAGCAGAATAATCACAATTGAAGAAAATACATAACTAAACATTTTCCCCAATAATTGTTCTCCACAGAGTAAAGCTGACAGGGCAGTCAATTCTTATACAGCTAACAGCCAGATCTCCCAATACAAAATCTGCTATTACAGAGCTGTTATTTTCATGTGGGCAAAACTAAAAACTGTAATTTTCTTCCTTTTCTCTCTTCCACTATACAATGATTATTGCAGGTGTGAAGAAAGTTTAATTCTCCTTCTGTTCAAGCTCCTCTGCCTCCCATCATAATAAATAGGACAGTCATGAAGTTCAGAAGATTTTTACAATTTACAAACTGATTTCTTGTTGGTTTTTTAAATCCCTCTCAAAGACTCCAGAGTTGCAGAACAACTGGCAACATACAGTGACCATCTGCATCACCTTCATTTATTGACAATTTAAATTTATTTTCTATGTCCTGTGGAATTCATGACTGATAATGTGTGTTCACACCATCCAATGCATCTGGGAAGACATTGTCAGTAAGAGAACATCAGAATGAGCAAACTGTACCATGGCAGATGAAGTGTGGAACCAAGTTGCTTTCACCCTTCACGTGCAGGGTAGAGGTTTTATCCATGTTTCAAGGCTGCAAATTTAGATAATTTCTAGAGGTGTATATGTGAAATATACCCAGTGCCACTGATTCACTTTGCTGATTGATGGCATTTATCCTCAAAGACACAATATGGCCTGTTCTTATGAAGTCAGCAGGGCTTTTTAGGACTTGCACAAAACATTTCAACATAATAGATGCTGATATAATTCAAATCAGGAATAAAAATAGTTATGATGCAGAAGGCCAGTAGTGCACAGAAGTCATACACAGATCTGAAAAGGAAAATAGTGATTAATGTATCTTCTCAAGAGCAGCTTTACTCAACTAAAATAAGCAAAATTGAAGCACTGTGGAATAGTCAGAATAGTCTTTCACCCTCATTACTCTACAGTAAATAATTTTTAGACTGGAAAGGTATTGCCTTACTTTGCTTGATTTATGAAGACTGACACAGCAAAATATTTTATCATGCTTCTAACTTTAGATTTCAGAAGTTCCATTAAATTTACTGGAATGATTCACATACTTAAAGCTAAATACATATTCAGAGCTTTGGATGAGCTTGACCTAGATGTTAAGTGTAGTGACAAAACTGCATTCAAAATAAATAAATCCAAAGGATAAGTTGATATTAATTAAATAATAGAACTAAATATATATGAATTCTGCACAAAAAAAACATAGAAAAATATATCCCACTTAGACAAAAGATATGTGAGACAATGCAAAATGCCATAAAACATGAAAAGGATTAGTATATAGGTTAACATAATTTCCCAATTAATTATACTAGCAGAAAAGGTCAATAAATTGAAGGTGCACATTTCACAGAAGTTTCTACTAAAGAATTTTATTTACATTTATTTAAAAATTAGTATAATTTAATTTGTGATACTTCACAACACAATTATACATTGTTTACTTCTAAAAGGGAATAATACACCATTTAGAATTGTTTATTTGGAATGTTAATACTTTGTCACACAATAGTCTAACTGAACTGATGTTTCTTAGGCAAACTGTACAGTGTCAAAGTTAATTAAATGTTTGCTTGTTAGGTTTCCTAAAAATAGATAGGAAAATCACCTAAAACAACAGAAATTCTACTGTTCTGTAAAATGTGAGATAATATGATTTAAATGTATTTTTCCCTTTCAGTTCTCAGGAACATATGGCCATTAATAAAGTTTTGTGGTTTAGGTATATAATTTAAGTCTCTTAAAAGTACATTATGTACTATAGTTAAAAAAAAAGGTAAAACCCCACATTATATTAATGCCATGCAAGATTTTGGAAACTGGAGGTAAATAAACAAATAATTTTAGAAGCAGCTCCAGGAATCTGGTTAAGCATGTGGTGACTCACTCACAAATGCATGCTAAACATGCCTGAGAAGAGATGTTTATTATCACAGCACCATAAAAAGGATTGGTTTGTTGTCCTAGACTTTCCCAAAGTAATAACTGAAGTACCAGGAGTTTAAGATCAGAATTTTAGTAGGTCTACTGGAGTCCAGTAGTTTATGCTAGGAAATTTGAAGATGAGGTGGCAATAGCCATCATAGAGAATAAATACCTTCATGGAAAATTTGCACTGCATGTGAATTAATTCATATGTAGAGATATAAAATATTTCTTTAGATGGTAATTTAAGAGGACTCATCTGGGCTTGAAAACTGTGTAATGTGATGTGAGTAGAGATAAATATGCTTAAAAAAACTGAACACATATGTGTGCTTTCATCAGTCCCATTCTTTGGCTGATGGATCAACCTTTCATGAAACAAGAAAACTACTGTTTCCAGAATGCTTGTATGTGTGTGCACACATCTCTTGACTGCTGTGAGATTACAGCACAAGTCTCTTTGTTCTCAGATGCTGTTTGGAAAACAAAATAGAACAAAAGGAAAGAGAAATAAGGAAATAAGAAAATACCTTACAGTCCAGGTTCCCTCCTTTAAAAAACCCTTAAATCAAAGAAACAAACAAAACCTCACCAACCTATAGGCTATTCTGCATTTTCTAATTCTTGTTCCAGCTATTTTCCATTTACACTGCTGTATCCTAATCTAAGCCTCAGTGACCTCTTCCAGAACTGTATTTTTGTACATAAAACTTTCTGTCTTCTATACAGTTTCCATAGCTTATAGCTTCCACATCTGTGCCTATCTTCACAGAGAGGCCAGAGAAGCAACAGAAATTTTCTGATGTTTTTCTTACTGTCTTGTTCCTATGAATAGTACATTTCTGGTCTTGAAAAGGACTTCTGAGTCAATGCTGTCCTGGAGCTTTCTCCTGCTTTCTGCACTTTGGCACGATATATTTGACAAGGTCAGAGAGGTAAAGAGAAATTTTAACATTTATTTAGGATTTTCTTCCCCTTTAAACAGTAAACCTGTACTAATACCACTCTTTGTCTCTTTTCCCATGCCTTTATTCTCCTTCCATGCTCTTTCTTTGTATGCTCCCCTTCTCCTCCTGCATTTTGCTCTACCATAGCAGTAATTATTATCTCGAGCAATAACCCACCCCATGCTGCAATTAATATTGTCAACCTTGGTAGCTGCCATCAGATGTTTCTCTTCCCTTTATACGTAAAAACAGGGATTAAGGTAGGTGTAAAGATAGATCATGCAACAAAAATCAAGCCAAAACCCAATGGAAAGAATTAATTTTCCTATTTCCTCTCCTGTGCAAAAGGGAAGGGAAGCAGCATGGTCTGCAGAGACTCTATAAAAGTGAGCGGGAAGGCCAGGAATATCAAATCTATTGCTTCCAGAAACAGGGCAACTCCTCCACTGCAAGGAAAACACTGAGCCAAAATATGAAAAGGCAGTGGCAGTAGATTTTTTTACCATTTTTTCATGATTCATTTTGGACGTCTTGTAATTTTTTAATTTGGTTTTGACAAATGACTGAAGACTGAACAATTATTTAGAGTTTTCTTGTGGGGGAGTCAAAGTGATACTTGCAGTTAGAAGCTGGAACAATTTGCAGAGGAAAAATTACACTAATGTTAATGATACATTTTAGAAATGCACTATAAAAAGTCATGGACTATGACAATTTTGTTTTTTGTGGTACAAATCTTTAATGAAAATTTAAAACTTAACCCAGAGACACAGAGTTTGTCATTATTTCCTATTGACTTTACTGGGGTTTGAATCCACCCTACTGTACTGGCCCATTTTCACCTCTTTCTCCCATAAACAGAGATACATATTCAGACAGAGAGTTCATTGTCACCTTCTCTTTGAGAAGCACAAAATTTATACTTAGGTTACAATGCTTTTCTCCTTCCTGATGCTGGTTTTTAAAAGAGCAAAGAAAATAAAGGACAAAGAAAATTTCAAGGATATAAAGATACAAAAATGATTCCCAGACCTGTTGGAGTGAGTTCCAAAGGAGGGCCACAAAAATTATTACAGGGATGGAACATCTCTTCTATGAGGAAAGGCTGAGAGAATTGAGGCTGTACAGCCTGGAGACGAGAAGGCTCCAGGGAGACCTTAGAGCAGTACTTAAAGGTGGCCTACAAGAAAACTGGGGACAGACCTTTTACAAGGGCATGTAGTGCCAGCACAAGGGTTACTGGCTTTAAATTTAATGAGGTTAGGTTTAGATTGGTGAGGCACTGGCACAGATTTCTCAGAGAAGTTGTGGATGTCCCTGGAAATGTTCAAGGTCAGGTTGGATATGGGGCTTTGAGAAAGCTGGTTCAGTGGAAGGTGGCCCTGCCCAGGGCAGGGGAGTTGAATCTAGACACTCTTTAAGGTTCCCTTCAACCCAAACCATTCTAGGAATTTATGATACATCTCTACCTGACTTTCTTTCCATTTCTCTGAGGCTTTGAGAGAAGTCTTCTGACTTTTTTTACTGTTGTGACACAATTTAGATTTCCTGCCTGTGCATCACTGTCCTACACATCCCTGTGCAGATCAAGAAAACCACTCCCTGTCTGTCTTTCTCTGGAAGGTTATTGCAACACCGTGTCTCAGCTATCCTGGGGAGCATGGAGCTGGAAAGCATCCTGACTATTTTCTTCACCGTATTTAAATACTTTAGATGACCCTTTCCCCCAGCATAAGTAAATGCCCCCATATCTTGTTGGGTTCCATGGTAACATGGGGAATATTTTACAGATGTTTCTTTTAATATTGTGTAGTTATTCTATTTCTGTTATCATCAAGGGTTTCTTACCTTCCAGAGATCAAACAAAACAACAGGAAGGCTTGCCACTGTATAAGAAATCAGAGCATTAATTTACCAAGGATGAATGAGAATGTCAGTCAGAACTAAAAGGAACAATATTCTGTTGTTAATAGGGGTTTTAAATAGCTATCTTTATACTATTTAACATTTTAGCTCTGTTTTTTCCTTTCAGATTTGTAAAAATAAATAAGCTCATTGGTAGAGAGAGACAAATAATGAGTACAGTAATTCCTTTTCTATTTAAAAAGAGATGTAACAGGATTGGATAATTTGCATTTTTATTTTATGGTATTTTAAATACATTAATTGAATGACAAAACATCTGAGAAATCAAAAGTTGTTAAGGAGCCTATAGTCTAAAATCTTTCACTCTAGAAGTTTCATCCTAGTAAGACAGACTAAAAATGATATTTACCCATGTGTGTTTTCCTTCTTATATAACTTCTGCTGTCACAAAGCAAATAACCTTCCCCTTGACACAGTTTAAGTCACACAGGAAGCATCCTGATAAAGAGACAGCAAAATTCTTTTTCTTGCCAATATTTTTGTTATTTGTGAAGAAAGTAGGATGCTTAAGGGGACAAGTGAAGCTCAGCTGAAAAGTAAAGAGTGGGTGGGAGTTAAGAAGGAGGATTTGACTTACTAACTGTTGCAGTGTTTGGGACAAGAAAACTGAGTAAACATCTCCTAGAAAGAAAACAATTTATGTTCTGAAATATATACTTAGAAATAAGTTGTTTTGCTAGAATGCAGATCTCTCAGTGATAAAAAATGACTGTATGCAAGCTCTCAAAATATCATAAAGCGCAGAAAACAATATATCTTGCCTTCAGTAATGCATCTCTTATGTTTAAGTCCTACTTTGCATTGTGCTCTGGGTAATGCTGAAAGCTGAACTCCCTTGTGGGTCTCTCAAACAAGGAGGCACACATGGGACGAAAAGCAACTTTTACTTCTCAGATCAAGTCGTATGTTAAATGACGCTGGTTTAGCCCCCAGGCCAAATTTTTTAATATAAATTGCTGTCACTGCTTAAACATGTCAGAATTGAAGACACTTCTAGAGCTGGACACTCCTTTAAAAGGTGAAATCCCCTTAAAGTTTTCCCAAAACTCAGCAAAACCTTCAAATTTCAATTTTTAATTTTTTTTTTTTAGCTAAGTAGGCTAGATTTTATTGTGGTTAATGTACTCTGACCGGGCTGGATATACAGCATAAGATTTTACCTCAGCACTTCTGAAACTATTTCTGTCCTGGCTTGTATAAGAAATGTATTGCTGAAAGATCAAATAATACTTTCAAATTCAAAGAACATAATCTGAAGCTCAGCTCAATGTTTCAGAGGAGACATAGCTATATTTTACATAGAGAGCTAGTGCTAGTGTGGGCTGTGTTGAATCAGCACGATGCATATGTTGGATTTTTTTTTCACTTATTTTCTATTTCTCTTTTACTGGCAGTAGTTTCCCCAGGTTGGACTACTCCAACCCTGAGTAAAATGGCTCAGAATATTTTTTCTTGCTGTATCAGCTATCATATTTTAGTCACTTGAGACTTATCAGTCTGTATTACTGATAGTTCTATAAAACTGTTGCTCTTGTACAGAAATTGCTGATTTTTTAGACATTGTGAAGGCTAGTTGCTGTCTGGATATTGATGAAATCATAACAATGCATCAAGGAGCCCAGTGTAAACAGACCCACTAAATGCTCACTTTGATTTTTGTCCAAGCCCTGTGCAAGGCTGTGCTGTTACCAGCACTGACACTGCCCAAAGTAAGCACAGGGAACATTTGTCTGCATTGATGACACCACCACAAAACCTTTTACATGACTCTGTAATTCTCAAGTGGCTTGTAAACAAGTGCAGTTTAAACATGAATATGCATCTTAAGCTTATTCTGGCAAAATACAAAGGAACTGGAGAAGTGTAATATGCTTTTATGGTAGATGATATAGCAGCACCATAACTTGAACTTTACTAATGCTGCTGTAGAAATAAAGCCTACACTTCCTTAAAATTGGTTTTTCTTAACATAAGTACTGCATTTAAATGCAGTGTCTGTTGTTTTCAAAAAAATGTCTGAAATAAAACTGTACCATCATCTGTGCATGAGGACAAAACAATTGAAAAACAAATTAAAGCTATTACCATGCTGCTAATGTAGATGGAGGTAAGGAAACACAAACTTACAAAAAAAAAATCTATCAAAAAACCCCAGAAAATCTAAGTCTCTCATCAGCCATTCTATATGTTCTTCTCATCCTTAGCAGGATTCCTGTTTGATTATTCTTGAAGTTAGTTCTGATATGTTTCCTATTTAATGTATCAGATTTATTTATAGTTAAATGGTAGCACCAGATGGAAATGCTAGGACCAAATGAAAGTAGAACAGGAGACATTTTAAACTGAGTGTTAATTACATGCTGAAAAAGTTCTAGCTTTCCAACAAAAAACAATTTCCAACTTCCAAAACCTTGCTATTATTTTCATTAAAAAAATCAAAGGTAAATAAAATAAAAATCTTAAAATTTTCAGAGTACTGCTTTTGAATAATGTTATCCACAATTTTAAGACAGACAGTCCATTAAATAGAAAAAATATTTGATTTACATAAAGCAAGAGAGTACAAAAGCACAGCTTTTGTAATTTTGGTAATATTGCAGTTCTACAAACATATTGCATAGTATGTGTAAGAAAATAGTTCCCATCTTTTTATATATACTTCTATACACAAGAAAACCATTAACATGAAGGTTACAAAACAAAAATAGTTAGCAGACCTTTACTGAGTAGTGTTTGGAACAATACAACACAACACAAATTTTGATCCAACTTTCATGTGCATTACAGTGAATTTGCTGATAACAAGTCCATAGTCCAAAGTTTGTGGGTTTTTAACTTGTTTTTTATTTAGCACTTATTTATAATCTAAAAACAAAGGAAAACAAACGAATAAAACAAAACCCCCCTAAATGATACATTATGTTAGCAACCAAATATTTCAAACATCCTTCATTAAATCCTTCTAGACATTTATGGCTCTGTCTTCCAGACTTAATAACCCTCTGCATCTGAAATGCTTGAAAGTGAATTATTTTATCCAGTCAAGACAATTTTGCAAGCAAACCAGTATAACTTCATTTCAAAGAAGCAACGTCTTGGTATGTTTTCTTAGGAACACCAAAAGACCCCCCCATATGCATGAATAGTAATGTAATTGCAAAACACTGACAAAAAATTTAAACCCTGGAAAAAAAGTGAAAATCTACAGCTCAAAATGCTGCACAAATCTAAACTATGTTACATTTCATGTTGTAATTACAACTTTTCATCTCTTTATTCCAACAGAATTAGTAGAAACAGCAGTGTCATAATGTTGGATATAATAGAAGTGTCTGTCTTTGGTCTTAACACTTAACCAATGAATGAACTGCAATACAAACCATACAGCTGACAGTGCTCAGAGAGGTTGGCTGATGCTTTTACTTTTCTCTCTGTTTTTACTTTTTTTTTAACAAGAAAGAGACAGCATCCTATAATACGACACAATTTTTTTTTAACAGGAGATAAATCCATGGTATATATTAAATACATGTAGTCAATAAGTTCTTTGCAGATATTTTGTTGCTGTCATAAGGATGGCATCTTAATTTTTTACTATGGTTAATGCATTGAAATCACGTTTGGAATACTCCTTGAAATCATGTGGGCTAGAAATATTTTTTAAAATACAAACTTTTTTCTTCCCTTCTTACAGTTTTCAATGGCTTTAAAGAAAGACATCAATACTGTGAAATTCACCAGAATATTAAGACTTTATGAGAACTTGTTATTCTATCTCATAGGTTGCTGAAGCTCTTAAATATGCTCTAGTTCATATTGACAGGACTCCAATAAAGAACATCCTGACAGTGTAGAGCCACGTGGACTTACTGGGTTGGTTTTTTTGGAGTCCTGTATACTACCCACATATCTCTTCTGAGTTCTCTTCACACAAAGTGGCAAATTATTTCAGTCTTGCTGTTAAAATTAATCTAGTAACAAAAGGGTTTTCTTGCTACCTGCCCATTCCCAACCAAATTGGTGTAAAATTTATTAGGGTTGGGTCCTTCCATCCAGTGAACAAATAGCAGGTAAATAATCTCCGAAGGTGAAGAACAAACAAATAGGAAATTTTCAGTGGAAAATTCATGACAAAGTATCTGCAAGTCATCCTGAAGGTTTATTTGAGGAGGAAAAAGCTCCTTAGCTTACCTGTATACAATTTGTAGGAAGCCCCACTTTCATTCAACAAATAGATTAGTCACTATATTTGTTCATCTTTTAAGCAACAGGTGAATGTAGGTGTGCACAGATAATGAATACACATAGATGTGTCCCCAAACATATCTTTTTACTTTTCCTCCTGAAATTCATGACTGTCCCTCCACCATTCTATTACTTGTGTGCATAAGAAAAAGACATCCATATCCCTACAGTTATAAGAGTGTATTTTATGGCTACACTTTTTAATGTTTTATTGTCACCTTCTTTGTCATCTGTAACTCTTTTTGCCCCTCTTACTATGGGAAAAATCCTCATGTTCTAATATATTTCTTTGCAATATTTTCTAGTATAATTTCCTTCAAAGAAAAATCTCAAATAGACAACAACTCAGCTGTTAACAGCCTTCTTTTGAAGACATAAAATAATCAACTCAAAATCTTCATTTAACTGTTAAAACCAGCAAATATACAGACCTCTTGCTATGGGGTAAAATTCACACCTCTGAAGAGGGCCATTGGTAAGGCAAGCACCAGTCAAGCCGTTGACACGTCTTGTGCTGGTCTTCTGCATAGGAGTGAATTTCCCCTGAAGTGAAAACCAAGTCAATCTTATTAGGTGGTAATAAGATGCCAAGGCAATCGCCATACTAGTTTGCTCATTTTCATTTTTTATCTCTAAAAATATATTTTTTTAAAAAGTGTGTAGAAATACCCACCTTGTACCATCTCCCCTGGCTTTAAAATTACTTTGCAAAAGCTCTCATTTCATTGGTGACCTTAGATTCAGAAGCCTCTAAAAATACAAGCAAGGTGATGTAATTTAAATAGTAGAATTAAAAAGCACACTTACCTCACACAATCAAGCCATCTTCTGCAATAGGAAACATTTTTATATTGTTTTACTTTCTTGGGTTCTGCAAGTTTCAAGATACTCTTGTTAATCAATGCTGTGACAAATTTACCAGCAGCATACCAAAGCATTTTTTATAAGATTTCAATTAACAATCAAGCCAAATAAGTATGAACATTGATACAAGAAAGAAATCCCACATGAAACTTGGCAAAAAAGAAAGTCAGTAGTGAGATCTGAGTGCATAATTTAAACAAAGACCTGGTAAAGGCAATGTAATATTGATGTACTTTTTAATACTGAATGTTGTTTAATATGTGGTTTTATATATACTACTATTACTTTGAAACCTCAGCAACAGATGGTAAACAAAAGAGAATAATAAATGTGAATGTCATACAAGTTGTTAGTGCACTGCTTCTCAGCACCACACGTTACATTACTACCAATGTTTGTTCTGTGTTCAAGTGGCAGCAGATAGACACAGTCAGAAAATGGGCAAGATGTACCTTTGAAGATTTCTCCCTTGGTTTTGTATTTGCCAATTATAAGAACTTTGTGAAGAGCAATACACTGATAAACATATAATCAGAATTTCCTTCTTTATCCTGTTCTTCTTTTCCAGAAACTGTGTGTTCTACTTAAAGCAATCGCTTCACATGCAATGGCCACGAAAATATTATATAGGGTCATTCAGATCTGACGAACAAGAGCATTTCTTTTTAACTTTTAAAGGAATATTGCTGAGCATCTCCAAAATTTACCTAGTGTACAAAACCCTAGACTTAGTAGACAAATAGTAACAACACATTTTTAAAGAAACCAAACTCAGGGAGGAATTCTGTCTCTTTTTGTATTAAAAACCATTTACTGAATTTTTTTAGTAAAGCAAGCATCACACAATGCTTTAAAATTTTAAAATTCAGGGATAAAAGTTTACTTCCAAAAAGATGAATGGAAAATTGTGCTTTCAGACAGTAAAGTTATTTATCATACAGGGGGAACCAATTCATCTCACCATCAGATTCTGGGTAAATTAATGTACTCTGTCTCTCTAGATATATATTTATGTGCAGTTCATATCCAGGTCCTGCAAAAATCTAAAACTATGTGCTTCACTTCAAGTAGCAAAGGCACCTGTGTTATTGTCCCTTTTGGAAAATAAGGTGATCTTATGTTCTTGGTTTCCTGATGAAGAATACATTGTTTTGTGGATCTCTCTCTCCCATCTCTGTGCTGACTGGCAGCACAAACCACAGGAGAAGGCAGTGCTGAACTCCTGCTTACAGTGGAAGAAGTTGTTCTGCAGGCTGCTTGGAGCGTCGGGCTTGTCACAAGGGAAACAGAACTGAACTGTGAAGCAGAGGGATAGTAACCAAAGGCTATTCTGGTGTGAGGATAAAACGGAGTCCTTCTAGCTCCACAAGCAGATGTTGCTACTGGATTGACATGTGGAGCCTGCTCCTGCTGGGGACAGGTAGAGTTTACCATTGGGGCAGGCGCAGAGCTCATAGATAGTCTGGCGAGGAGCTGAAGAGCTGGGTGAGGAGGAGGAGGAGGAGGAGGATGAAAAGGACCCCACTGGTAGATTTCCCAGGCGGATTGTATCTGCGTTTAAAAATATCTAAAAAGAGGGAGAAAAAAAAGAATACATAAATTTCTATCAGCAGTGAGACATATTTTAAAGAAGTGCTTGGAGGCGCTGTGATTTTCTAGAATATATTTTAAATTTTAGAAATATTTTATTAGAAGTATTATAAATATATATTAGAAATTACTCTTTTTAGAAGCAAAAAAGCTGTCAACACTTATTGGTTTTCATCTCTGTATAGTCATTTCTGCATTAATAGTCATTATGACAATATATGCAATTACTTCATCGACATGTTTATTCAGGTACAAATATTATTATACAAAAACATTTAGACAAGATTCTTGAGTAGGTTGAATTTTCACTTGTACATTTTATGATTAACATTTATTCATTCATGGCAGAAACATATACTTGCTCTGGCAGAATTTGTATTTTAATAAGTGTGAAGTGATATTAAAGCACATTCCCCAGCGTGTTCCTGTAAGCAGTTGAAAATGTGCTGAACTGTGCTAAATTGTAGGGGCTTAACAGTAGCTACTTTCAGAGAATAATTAAATGAGGTTACAAAGACATATGCACAAAATAAAGAGCGTTTTTGACCTAAATTAAGAGGAGGAAAGATTTCAGGTTAAAGTCTTATTAAGAAGGCCATCAAGATATTCCCATTTGTTTTTGAACATGGAGTATGATTAAAAAACTTCATGTTTTTTTCAATCTGCCATTGGAAATAACATGAGTCAGTATGAAACTGTAGATACCAGTAACATTAATGAATCTCTGTTGAGTTCTCCAGTACTTATACTTACATTTGCAGAAAACTGCATGTCTTCTACTGATTCAAACATGAGTGTCCAGCTGCTGAGAATTTATTTTTTATTTATGGAAAGAGTAAATAAGAGCTAAAGTAAAACCAGTCATTATCTCAGGAACAGACTAAGAACTTCTAGAAGACAGGTAACAAATCAAAATGACATTAAGCTCTGGAGGTGACACTTGGAGCTTAGGAAAATGTGAGTTCCTTAAACACTTGCTAATGTTTTTAATATGTTATCTAAAATCAATGAAGCCAACTTGACGTCGTTGTACCACAATGTTCACAGTACATGTAAAGAACCTAAAGAAATATGGAAAACATTGCTTTTTTTATTCGATAGGAGACAAGCATTATTTTATGATAAAATAAGCAATATATGGCAGCAAAGCAGGGCAGAAGCACTACTGAGCTCCTGCCATAAAGAAGTCAGGAATAGCAGGCTGGGAAAAAAATAAAGTGTCTGGATTAAATTCCATACAGAGACTGATGCACATTCATGTTTCCATCCACAGCAGAAGCATTGTTAATGACTGGAATTATTGAAGGTAATATAGTCTGAAAGTAGCCCCAAACACTACAACTCCCCATCATTTTAAGTTCTCCAGCTCCCACAGTAATCATACTGTCGTGGAAGGAAATACTCACCAAAAGGGACAGAAAGGAAGAATCTCAGAGGCAAAGGTGACATCTGCATGTCACAATGCCTGCTTTAATTCACATTGTGACTGACAGAGGAAGTGATCCCAAAACTAAAATGTAACAAACTATTACCTTTGTTCTGTAACTTACATAACAAAGGGATGATGTATTTAGACTCACAATGTTGCTTGGAAAGTCCAGTATTTGTAACCTGAGACAATTAGTAGTCACAACCCCTGAAGAAATAGTTTTTATGTAAGAAATGTGGATGGTGTTGGCAACACTTTAATAATGTTTTGCTAGAATTACAACTGAAAAAAAAAGATTACACATGTTAAAACATTCATCTCAGCTAAGAGTAAATGTGAAAGTAACTATAGCAAATATAATATGAAAACAAAATAACAGATGGGGGAAAAGAATTTAATAACAAACTAGCAACTAGGAACTGGTAAAATGTGGGAAGGAAACAAAGGACACAATAATGAATGGAGTGACAAGTAATTAAAAATACTCTTTCACTTCTCATATCAAGCAAAAACAAATGGTAACAGGTCCATTATTAAAGTAGTAACAGTAGAGTTATCAATAGCATTGCATAAAAATCCAGTAGCATTTAACAATGCGAGGTCTGTGTAAGTATATCTTTTGTACTGAATAATGCTCAGCATAGTTCTGTACCTGGAGAAAGATCAAAAATTGATGTCAGAACATGACTGTGATAAAATACTTTCAATTTCAACGGTAATTCCATAGGATATTAAGCTGGAGCCAGTAATGTCACATACTTTTAACCAGTAGTTCTTGATAACTTTTAACAAATAGAGCTAAAAAAATCTGAGTGGCCTTTTGGACCTTTAATACTGACTTTCAGTAAGCCTTGTGCCATGGTTTAACCCCAGCCAGCTGCCATATGCCACACAGCCATTCACTCATTCACTCCCCCACCAGAAAGATCAGGAAGAGGTTGGAAGGGTAGAAGCTGGAAAACTCATGGGTTGAGATAAAGACAGTTTAACAGTGAAAGCTATGCACACAAGCAAAGCAAAATAAGGAATGAATTCACTGTTTCCCATGGGCAGGCAGGTGTTCAGCCATCTCCAGGAGAGAAGGGCCCCATCATTGTATAATGGTGACATTGGAACACAAACATCAGCCCTCCAAAGGCCCTTCCCCTTATTCCTTCTTCCCCCAGGAGCTTTATATAGAAAGCCTGATGTCATAGAGTATAGAACGCCTTGGTCAGTTGAGGTCACCTGCCCTGACTGTGTCACCTCCTAGCTTCCCATGCACCCCCAGTCTTCTCCCCAGCATGGCAGGATAAAAAGCAGAAAAATCCTTGGGTCTGTGTAAGCCCCGCTCAGCAATAACAAAAACACCTCTACATTATGAACCTTGTGTTCAGCAGAAATCCAAAACACAGCCCCATACCAGTCACTGTGAAGAAAATAAACACTGTCCCAGCCAAAACCAGCACACCTTGATATACTTGGAATACCAAAGAAGAAAAGAAAAAGACTATTTCTATGGAAGCTGGAGACATTAGAATATCATATATGCAATATAAAAAGCACTTTAATATAGAAGACATGCATGTAAGGCAGTCCACCAAAATACAGGATGAGCTCTTTATACTTTTGGCAGATGGTGTGACTGGCCATTTTAAAAGCTTAGCTGCAGTCATGATGGGGAAGGTTCATGAGAAATCTGTAATACAAAATTAAATGGGTTCTAAAAGACATGTTTTGATTCAAACAAAAATTAACTCAAAAATTCAGAGAGCCTATGTGTCAGAGACCTGGCTGGAGTTAAATCTCTTGAAATTTATTCTATTATTTACTGCAAGCTCAATAATTTTTCTGTTTGTTTACATCAGGACAGCTACACTTCTACAATCTACCATTGCAGGTGTTCTGTAGTGTACTGCTCCAAGACTTTAATCTAGAGCACTTTGCTCTGGTGTGCATTACAATACACTGTAGTTCAGTTATTTTGCTCATTAAATGAAATGATCTTTAATAAGCATAGCTGTGCAGGCTTTTCCACTGGTACTTACAAACTTCACACCGTGATGTACAACAGTCCAGGTTTATCTGGTATCATAATTCAGTGTGGTAGCTATCCAGGCCTGTCCCAGCATGCATCCCTGAGCATCTGGTGAGCAGTGTCGGTACTAGGATATGGTGTCTGAGAAAAATTGAACGGGCTTCTTGAGAGGGTGATATTTGCTGCAGTGAGTCCAATTTAATCCCATCCCTATAGCTACATCCTGGTGCAGCCTGTGTTGAAGAGGATTAATAAAGACGGTTTAAAGCCAGTATTAAAATCTACCTTGTACATACGCTGTCAGGGTTACAAATGAAAGACAAAATTTAGAGATGCAACATTCCTATCTATTAGCTAAGCAGAAATCCAAATATACTACCAGAGTAACCCAACACATTAGGGATTTCAGCGTACATATTTGAGGATATATGTTTTCTGTCCTCTGATCTGCTAAAAACTGAAATTCATAGCTGAAAAGTCCTCCAACACCAGCAAAACTTAAACTACTTACTGTTTTATGCCTGATGTTATCAGGTGTTTAAAGAGAAGGGAAGAAGTGGCAAGAGAAAAAATTAAACAGTATGATGTTTCTAGGGAACACTGCTGCTAGATGACAGTAGTTAATGTGTGCATGGTCTTTCTCTAATCTGTTTTGCTGTGAGAGGTATGAGATAAGCCATTTAATACCTCACATGCATCAAGGCAATGTAGGCCACTCATGGTCTTTCTGAGAGTCTCACTCCTCAGCAGATAAATGGGCACAAATAAAACCAAAGCCTTCATTCATTCTTGAAACATTGTAGGAGACTGACTGGCAGATTGCGAGATGGAAAAGGCAGCTGCTACTCAGAGAAATGTTATTTCATGGAGAGCAGAATGCTGAGCAGCATCATGCTCTCTGAATACTTAAGGTTTAGAAATCCCAGATCATTGCTTTGTCATGCGCATCTTAGTACAGAAAAAAATATATAAGTACTATATTGTTTAAAAGTAGATCTGATTTCTGACTAATTAAATAATCAAACTGAATCAGCCAAGTGTATGTGATAAGAATGGAAAAATGGTACACTTTTTATATACAGTTTTTGCTAACGAAGATCTGCCATTCATCTGCTCATCAGACTGTATTGCTAATCTGAACAGTGAGAGGGAAAGGGAGAGGAGGGCAAGCCAGAAAACATAGATTATCTACAAAACAAAGAATTAATTGAAGGAGCAAACCTTCAGTGGGAAATATGTAGGCATGAGGTAAAAAAATCAAATACTTGTACAAGCCTTAAATACAGAGATATGAACCTGTCATGTATAAAATTCTCCGATGGGTCTTAGTCAAGACAGAAAATGACAGTTTAAATTGATACAGCCAAATTAAAAACTTCGGATTTATAGACAATGAAGAATTTTCTGTATCCATGATCTCTTCAATTAAACAGGCAACTGTATAGGGCTGCAAAGGCATATATCAGGTCTAATGTAGATAAGAAATGGAAGGAAACTGGGGGAAGTGTGAAAGAAAAGAAGGAAATCTGATAGGTGGGTATTAATCAACCAGTATGAGAAGACACTGTAGTGATGTCTCACTAAATGAACTTTTTGGATTCCCTTAAATATTCAATTATTCTGAATTACAGTAATGCAAGGTTTGGTCTTAGTCTTTTTGCTATTCTGCATACGCCATCAGAAGCATCCTACAAAGAAGATTATACAGATTAGGTCACTAGATTCAACTATATAATTTTCATATGTTGATGTGTTTCAATATTCAAGGTTAAGATGAACTATAGCATAAATTGAAGTACTTTAGTTTGCATGGACCATTTATTCTAACACTTATCTGTGGCTTTCATTAAATCTAAATGATAGTTCTGGGAAAAGGAACAAAAAGTCAAAATGAAAAATTAAAATATTAACTTGATAGCATATATATACTGGAAAATTTAAGCACATGGTGGCACAATATCTGGGACCATACTGGTCATAATGATTAATAGTTTTGAGGAACAGTTAAACATGAAATTAATGCAATGGCTGAAATAAAACTGAATATACTAAACATTCAGAGAAGACCAAAATATCTAGCACAAACTATGTATTGAAAATGTATTCTCTACAGTGCTAGGATCAGCTGACCAGAAGACAAATGAGACCTTCAGGCCTAAGAGTGGCCTGGTGTGGTGAGTGTTCTCTTTCTAAAGATTATACCTGGTACACCTGAGCACAGCCACCCTGGCAGCATTGCCTCCATTCCCATCTCCATGTTATGGCTACAGCTACTGACAACTGAAAGGGATTTGAAAAATAACATATTCATACATTAAAAATAACACTGTACACCAGTGAAGTGTACAGTTCATTCCTGAATGGAAGAATTTATGTTTTGTCTCATCAGTACCAAAGAGATGTTTATGAGGGTAAGGTTTCATTTTAAGTACAAATTTTTGTAAATTTAATACACAAAAGTATATATTGGTACTTCTGAGTTATAACCCAAACACAATATAAGGGTGCCTACTGAAGAAAAACACTCTCTGGTGTATTTGTTCTTTCTGTTACAGAAATAATTTTCAGTCTTTGCAAATTCTTTCAATCTTTGATATATGTGACTTCTTTGTGGTTTATGTACATAATCCAGAAAAGAAAACATACTTGAAATATTTGTGCTTAATTTACAGAGTACAAAAACTTAATTACCATTTAAATAATCATTAGAAGGTACATTATATTAAAGATATATAATAAATTATTCAAGGTCTTTTTACCTTTCTAATAAGATTTCTTATGGTGTGAATCTTGAAAATTTAGCCATGAAAAAACATTTTAAATATGGGTGTTGTCAGTTAAATTGCTTTGCTTTTGTATTTTTGATTGTAAACTATTTTTAATATTGTTTTTTTCTATAAATAAATTACACATGAATAACTGGTTTGAAAATGAAAGTGTTTTTTTTAAATAATATACATTTGATTTTAAGTATCTGTCAAAACACCCTAATAGATTTTTTAAACCTATAATTAAAAAAAATACAGAAAAAATTCCCTTCATTTTCACTAATCTCTTTCTTCACAGACAACAGTAAGAAGGCAACTGCTTAATGCCATGAAAAAGGCTTTGAAAACAAAATGCATCACATGTATTAGATAATTTTTGGTGAATAAAGAGTGACTCTGAGCTCTAGAGCCTGCCATTGCTAATTGTCTAATGAACTCAATTCATGCACACAAACATTTAATTTTTTTTGCATACATTTCATCTCAGATAAACACAACTTGGTTGAATTGAACTCATCTATGAAACGTTTTTTCTTTGATCAACCATTCACCCATAGTAATGGCAAGCAGCATGTACAGCAAGGTAATTCAATTTCAGTGTATCTACTTAATTTAAAAAGTCCCATTTCTTTTTTACTTTCTGTTTCAGAACACAAAAAACATCCACAAAAATGCCACCAAATACTTTAAAATGGTATAGTTACTTGAGCTTACAAGTGAAGATTACTACAGTTTTATTAAATATTAATAAATCTTAATTATCAATCACTGTGTTAAATGCATCTCCTGGATTTAGAACTGGCTAGGATTATAGATTAAATGTTAGTACTATATGCATTCGTTAGGCTCTACAAAATAATATTGTCTGTGTGATTCATTAAATGTGCTGTGCTAAAACAGTAAATATAAACTTGGCCTCTTGTCTGCCACACTGATTTTGAGTAAACTTTGTCTGTTAAAGAATATTGCTCATTTTAATGTGACAGCTATATAAGCCTTACCATACTGAGGGATCAGCCTCATTATGCCAGAAACAACAAAATATACTCTACAAATGATACTATGATAGAGTATAATTTGACAGGGAAATACAAGGGCATAAAGGTAAAGAGGTAAGGTAAATAGGAAAAAGGTCATAGACAAGGTGATTAATAAGAATACATTTGTAAAAATGAGAAGCCTTTGTGTATCTTTCTCCTTTTATTGACTTAATCTTTGACAGTCAACAGGATGCAATGAAAGTGCAAAGCATAACTTGCATAGAAGCTCCTTGGAAAGACATATAGCAGCTGCTCAAGATTCCCACAAGCTGAGCCTATTCAGCAGCCTTCTGCTTCAGAGACTGCTGCAGCCAATACCCCAGGGTGCTGGGCAGCCCTGCAGAAGGGCCTCCGCAGGCTGGAGTGATGGGCAGAAACGTTCTGGAATTCAGCAAAGGCAAGTGCAGGGTCCTGCACCTGGGGAGGAGTGACCCCATGCACCAGCACAGGCTGGGATTGACCTGCTGGAAAGCAGCTGCACAGGGAAGGACCTGGGGGTTCTGGTGGACAACAAACTGTCCACGAGCCAGCAGTGTGCCCATGGGGATGAGAAGGCCAATGGTGTCCTGGGGGGCATTAGGAAGAACATTGCCAGCAGGCTGAGGGAGGTGACCCTGCCCCTCTACTCAGCCCTGGTGAGGCCACATCAGGAGTGCTGTGCCCAGCTCTGGGCTCCTCAGGGCAAGAGAGACATGGAGCTCCAGGAGCAGGTCCAGTGGAGGGCAACAAAGATGAGTGAAGGATTGGAGCATCTCTCTTGTGAGGAAAGGCTGAGGGATCTGGGCCTGTTCAACTTCAAGAATAGACATCTGGGAGGGGACCTCATCAATATCTATGAGTATCTGCACAAAGGGTCTCAGAGAATGGATCCAGGATCTTCTTTGTGGTGCCAAGCAACAGGTTAAGAGGCAATGGGCAGAAACTCTTTCACAGAAAGTTCCTCCTAAATGAAAAGGAACTTTACTATGTGGGTGGCTGAACACCATAGCAGATTGCCCAGAAAAGTTGTGGAGTCTCCCTCACTGGAGATACTCAGGAACCATCTGGACACAATCCTGTGTGCTCTAGAATGATCCTGCTTGAGCAGGAAAGTGGGACCAGATGACCCATTGCAGTCCTCTTCCAACCTGACCCATTCTGTGATTCTGGATGGTCAAAACTATTACAATTAATTGTTAGGCCAATGAGTGGACACCATCAAATAGACCTTTCACCTTGCTATCTTGATACACTTATGTGTTTCAGGTTCAACGAACATTTTTATGTCTAATAAAATAAAGTATCCACAGAATTCAAAATTGACTTGTACTTTTGCATTGCACTCTTATTTGAAAAAGCAGTAGTGAACTAGCAGTCATTGTCCTGAATTTCCAGACAAGAAATAATCTTTTTCTTCTATGTGAACCAGTGGATTCAGCTGTAGCCTGGAGCTTCACATTTCACGTTCCTTGTAAATGATTGCTGCTTTAAACCATTGGTTATGGTTTATTTATAGAATAATACATAGTTCACAATTAAATGCCAAGTTATAATTGAATCAAAGGATTCTGCTGATGCCTGGGCTCACAAGGGTGCAGCTCAAGAGCTTTAGAAAGGGCAGCAGAATCTGAACTAAATTACAGCCACCAGTATTCAGTCTGGGATCACACACTATGATGCGTAATAGGGCTAAAAGGATTATTATAATACTGCAGTAAATAAAAAGAAAATGTATCAAACAGCAGAATTCAGGATGCTTGCAGAGGCATTCAGTTTGTGATGTGGGAGGCTAAAGATTATACTGCATAGAAATAAAGCTAGAGGAAAAGTATTTCATAAACACATTTATGTTCTTAAAAATATTCTGAAGTTATTCTTAAATAAAAGGAAAATCTATTTTTCATAGTCAGTAATTGCATAATGCTCTGTAACTGGCTGATTCCAGGTGCCACATTATCTGTCATAATAGGGCAATAACTTTGCTAGAGAAAGGAAATACTAATTCAAATATCTTTGATGAGCTTTTGAAAAAGCTTTCAAACATTAAAACTTTAATTTCACTAACTAGAAAAAAAAATGGTACAAAAGCCTTTGCATGTCTTTCTAGTACAAATTGTCTTATTATGAAAATGGTTCACAGATCCAATTCACAAAGGCAACACTAATTTATTTGTGGAGGAAACCTGACTTATAAGGCATTCAATTCTTAAGCTAAAATGATTATTTTTAATGCAGATATTTTGTCATTTTAGAATGTGTTTTCTTAAAAATGAATAATGATAAAACCTTTAAGCATTTTTTATACTGTCTGCTAATGTGGTTTATCTGTTGGACTGTGAGCAGGAAAAGCAATCAATATTTTGTTGCGTAGATATTTAATCCATCAGATGTTTACCCTGGTTTCTCACACCAGGCTGTAATTAGTCCAGCAATCCCCTAACATGGCCGTACTAACTTTGCACAACAGCTAATGCTCTGGTGCCTGTTATAAGCCTTCCAAAGTGTTTCTGCATTTTCCTCTAACCCTCTCCAGTGGAAGAGATTAAACAGTGGATTGTAGAGGCATTGGTCAGACAGCAGAATAGAATTTTTCTGTGGATTTTGGCTACAGTTAATTTCAGATCTTACTGAAATTGCAAGCATTCAAGACTTTGAACTTTGTCAGATGTATATTTGTTGAACACTTCATTGGGAAAGGGTGGAGAAAGGTTGGTAATTTGTTTTCTGATAATGTTCAATCTAACATCTGTGTACAAAATCGTAGATGTGCAAAGTCTTATCACACAGAGAAAATAGTGATTTTTAATAAGAAGGTCAGAAAAGTCAGCTTTTCACTGGCATTTTTTTTTACTACAAATCATTTAATACCGAATTGAATTCCAGTTCTGAATAATACATAACATAAGCATTATATATTTTTCTTGGATTCCCATTGTCAAAGTACAACTTAGGTCATAGGACATTGTTTCCAAAACTACTTTTCCAACAAGATATAGTAAATACTTAAGAAAAATGAGAAATCATGCAATTAAATTGCAATGTTAATCTAGAGAAAAAAACCTGACAGATCCACAGACAAAATATTTGTATGAAGAGGTCCATGATGCAAAACAAAGAGAATACAGAAACAAGCATTGCCTAAATAATAATGGGAGAGTATAGAAAGGTAACAGTCTTGCTGTTGGCTTCTCTTTTCTTATACTTTAATTTTAATTCAAGTTTTACTTTTCCCCTCTGGCAATATCACAAAGGGAAAGAACAAAGAAATATATTCTATTTGTAAACTTTATGCTAATAAATTTAGGAAACACAATAGATTTGGCCAGATAGGGATTTATAAAAGGGAAAACAAGACTGGTTACAGGAAGCTCTAGACTCAAAAATACCCACAGAAAGGACAATGATGAGGTAGGATAATATTTACTATTAAAAAAGGATTGGATTTTTTACTTCTATCTCAGCAATGTTAGGAAACAGTAAGAGAGGTGGTAAGTAAATATAAGAGACTGGGGAAGAGCTGATTTTGGAGAAACTCAACAATAAGGTGGGGCATGTGGTATATAAATATTTGAGACTCTGAATTAGGAAAACATAGATATTGGACAGATACTTGCATGAATAAAAAAATGTTATCAAAATAGGCTTTTGATGCAATATATTGGCCAAAATGTTCCTGTCTGCACTGTAATGCAGAGTGTGCATTCCAGGGGACTATCTGCCACAGATGTGAATGTTGGTTTTGTTTCGTTTTGCTTATGTTGGATAGTATGTAAAACATCTAAAAACATTTGGTAGAGAATACAAAACACAAACACAAAAGGCAAAAAAAATTCTAAAGAGCTGCATTCACAGTGAGATATTTACATTATGGATTTCCAAAAATGCTGCACTGTAGCAAGCTCCTCTGAGAACAATTCAGAAATCTATCAATTTTTCCAAAGTGTCTAATAGAAATCTGAGAGCTCTTGATAACCTTCAACAAGATCTTTGCTTTTTATTTTAAATGTTATACCATTTTATGGTCTAAAGATGAAAGGACTCCCATACCAGCAATCCTTCATGCATTTCTGAAATGTAGAGATTGCCATCCCAACAAGTGACCCAATTTTGAATCATTTGCATGTGTTCACACAGGTTTACACATGAAGAATCTTTACCAAACTCTTTTTATGTCAATTTCTTATCATTGATCTCTGAAACAAGATGCTAATGAAACAGGAGAGAACATATGATGGAAGTACTCTGTCTCTCTTACAGAGGTAGTAAAAGATTAAGGAGTTAAACCACAGGTAGAGCAAATTTGTTAAACCTCCTAATAATGGTTTAATGATGGATTAATCTAAATTAATCCAAACTTCTCTGTTTTATTTTGACAGATTAATCCAAGTTATTTTTTACCAGTATCATGAAACCAACTCTGTTCCATGGAAGGTTTTTCTTTGACTCTTAATTTACAAGTAATTCTGATCTCTATTAACTAAGTTCATTTTCAGTGTGAATGAAACTTATGGATTGAAATATTTGTAAGAAAGGAAATAAGTATTAATAGTTGAAGAAGCTAAGCCAAAATTACTTTAACAAAGGCAAATGCAGAACACTTTTTATGTTGTTTACCTTGCTGCTGAATAAACCCTCCTCACATTGTTTGTGTTATGCTAGGCAGAGCTGTAGAACATTGCTGGCTGAACTCACCTCCCCTTCTGTGGACTGTAAGTGCAGTTCTTTCCTACAGGTAGCCTTTAAGTCTCCTGCAGCTGCGTTGACTTGCACTCCCCTGGGTGCTTCCATCACCAAAGATCTAGTAGGAGATTCAAGTCTAAAAGACAAAAACAATCACTGAGAAAAAAATGCACTGTATTTAACCACCAAAAACTCCCCAGCCTCAAAACCCACGATGCAGGTAGATATTAACATATTTTGAAAGGTAACAAAGGAAAACCAGATTATATGTGTGATTCTACGACTGCCTTTTATGACACAGAGAAAGAAAAATGTTAAGCATTTAAGAATATACTGATATAAAATTATCTGCTTAGTGATGCTTTCTGGCACTAGCACTTAATGCATCCAACTGTACTAATACTGAAATACAGGTACTTGAGAATCTGCACATCTCTGTTAATGCTTCTGTAATGACAGTTTAATACAAAAAAATTCTTAGTGACTGATGACAAATGTTTAACGAAATAAAGAGAAAAAAAACCCTTTGAATGTTTTAAATGATGTGAAACTAGTTAAAAGTACTTTGCCTTGACAGACTCATTCATGTTTTGGGTATGCTTAGTAGCTTCATGTATGAAGAAAGGAAAAGAAAATCTGTTATGTTGCTATTATTTGGGGGGTATTGTATGGCTTTTCTGTTCTCCAAAATACTCAATATGTTCATATAACCCTGTTATAAGAGGGTTAAGACACACATCACTGCTTCTTTTCTCAAAGCAATTCTTGTTCTACTGTCAGTCTTTCTGCTTCTCACTCCTCTATGCTCAAGACCCTCCATCAGGCTTAATGCAGAGCTATGATATTTTCCTAGCTGTGCTTTCTCACAGTATTGCAGAGATTTCTCTTGAAAGGGAAGTACTAATGCAAAGATTTTGTAGAAAACATGCTGACATGCTGAACAGGGAAAATGACAGGATGAAAACTGTACTGAACTAGGAAACAATAATTCAGATACTGATTGTGTTCAGCTGTAGACTTATTGCATAGCACATAAGAGGGAGACAAAATTTTTAGTCTGTTTATAACTTAGTAATATAATGGCAGGACACAGTTCCACTTTACCTGAACAAAGGCTTTTTGTAAGATGAAATATATTAATGATAAAAATATCTAGACTGAGTAGCTTGAAGAAAACGCTGTATTTCCCTCTTCAGCAGAGTAGTCATAGCTGTCCAAGAATATAATGGGGTATTAGATGCATAATGAATTTGGTGCAGAAAAGCCAGATCAAGTTTGTCAAGCAATGGAACAAGAGAATTTCAAAGTATTTCAACTATTGCATTTTTTAAGTACAGAGAACAGCACTGGATTGCCATTTTAAAACCAAAGTGCCACATTTACATGCAAAGAAAGTCACTGAGATGGTGTCTGCGAAACATTTCTGTTTGTTGCATGTTGCTCAAACACTCAATAGGGAAAGGAAAAAAAAGAAATTATAAAAAAAAACAAAAAGAAAAGAAAAAAGGAAAGGAAAGGAAAGGAAAGGAAAGGAAAGGAAAGGAAAGGAAAGGAAAGGAAAGGAAAGGAAAGGAAAGGAAAGGAAAGGAAAGGAAAGGAAAGGAAAGGAAAGGAAAGGAAAGGAAAGGAAAGGAAAGGAAAGGAAAGGAAAGGAAAGGAAAGGAAAGGAAAGGAAAGGAAAGGAAAGGAAAGGAAAGGAAAGGAAAGGAAAGGAAAGGAAAGGAAAGGAAAGGAAAGGAAAGGAAAGGAAAGGAAAGGAAAGGAAAGAATTTATTCAGCAAACAAAATGGAGCTATTAAAAGCAGCTATCCACATAGAGAAAAACATGATTTTAGATACTGATATGAAAAAAAAAATACATACAATAGAAAAATTTCCATGTCTGCTACTGCTAGGGTGTTTTCTTTCTCTTTTTTTTGCTGCTTTGTAGGAAGAAGTTGATAGAAGGTTCTGCAGTTCTTTGTACTGGAGAAGAATCTAAATATCATGAATTATTTTATGACATACACAAGTGCTTTTCAGGCGCTGATTTGTGAACTTCTGATGGCTACAGGACAGCAGAAAAAGAACTTCAAACATATTTTTTAAATGATGTAAATTATAAAGTTTAGAAATTAGTTTTCTGAAAGTATTCCATTGTCTTAACGAGGTTTTACCTTGAACTTAAAAGGAAACTGAATGGTATAAATGTTAAACGATTTTATTCTTCCATTACATATTTTTCAGCAGCTTATCATTGTGATTTATAATCTACTTTACAGGAATATTAACATTTATTTCTCCATGGTTTCAGATGCCATTTCATAATCATAAAGACAAAAGCATTCTAAGCTACATTTATTGCATTGAATTAATGTGTCTTAGCCAAGCCAAAAATATTTCTGGTTTCATAACACCCAAATCCCTCAGACCTAACTAAAACTTTTCAGCAGGTGGATAATTAAAATCTGTTTAGGAACATCCATCAAGAAACTATGTCTCTCTTTGAAGAATAAACTTTTGACAGTGTATAGCTTAGAGTTGTTTAGTCTAGTTTAATCACAGTTTTTCATGAAGTACATTAGCATAAATAACTTCATGTTTTTCTAAAAAGAATATATTTGGGCAATGAATTTGTCAACTTGAAAAGTTGATAATTTCAGCCTTCTCCACACCACAGAAAATTTTTAGACAATGGAGATTCTTAGCAGTCTTTGGAAATCAAATAATGTGGTCGAAATGTCAAGGAGTTACTAACGATCATCAAGGCAGATTTTAAACCAACACCCATCTATTAGTAAAACTGAATGCCTAAATCTGTTTTACAGTTCTTATTTACTGTTCTTATAGTTATTCTCTGTCTGATCTGCATCTGAAAAGAGGCTGCAGCATACTGCTGCAAATGCAAAAATCTATACACGTAGACTATTTCCTCAATGTTTTGAGATAAATTAGGTTTGATATGCAGCTTCTTTATAATAATTTTTCTTTGCCATATTTCTGATACCTTTAAATCTCTACTATAAACTCATTGTAACACTCCACATTGTAATGCTCATCCCTCCAAGAAAAAGTCTAGTATTATAATAGCATATGGAGAATTTGCTTCCTTTCATTTTTACTGATGGCCTGTCACAGTGGCATTTACATCTATGAGTGAATCCTATTCATAAAATTAATTTTTCTTTCCCAAACAACAAACTGCTCTGATGGAGAAGGTAACTACTGCTATTATTAGACAGAAACTACAGAACTGTAGGAAAGACAAAAAGGCTTTTTAAAAGAGTTTTTAAATCATATAATTGGTCAATTTGCTATATGTGATGAAGCAAGATGATCTTTTCATAGTAGATAAGGGCTTTTTCTTCTTAATTATCAGTGGTTAATTTGTGAAAAATGATAAATTTCATAAGATCAAAGCCATAACAATTTGAGCTGAAATAATGAAAGAACTATTGCTAGAAAAGGGAAACTTTTAAAATATCTTGAATATGTTCCTTTGAAGGTATTAAAATATTTCTCATCGGAAATGCAGAAACATTTTTTCTTCATTTTGTATTTTGTTTACAAGCTGACCTAGATTGTATTAGACAAAAATAATTTAAAATATGAACCAAAAGAAAAGGTTTCCTTCTGGGTTTTAAGCAATATTTTAGATTTACCTCCTGCATATCCCTCATACTCACATGGGATATAATTTATCCACATTATTTTTTTTTCTGTTGGCTCATGGAAAGTATTTCTTAAAATAGAAGGAAATAGAAGATTCCCCTGTGCAGAAGCAAATAATTTATTTGCTTTCTGTCTATTTAAGCCCTATATCCAACCCATGCTACATAGTAAAACAACTGATATAAACCTCTACCAATACCTTATTGCTTATACTGTTTACAAGGTTATACATGCACATTTTACCATATATATATGTATATATATAAAAGTAATTAAAATATTTTGATACATTTACATGTATTAAAATATGCACTTCTTCAAGATGCACATGAATCATTGCCATAATATTTATATTTCTTGAAGCTTGTTGTATTCTGATGCTTTTAATAAATTGCATATATTTTCAGGATGATTTACTATTATTATTATTATTGAAAAGCATGGCTAGATTTGAAGGCCTCAGTATTCTTAATATTGTTTAGTGATCATCATGTTTTCTTTTTAAGAAGCAAAATTCGCATATGTTCATGGGAAACTTACTTTTATGCATGCTAAAACCTAATCTTGGGCATGATTTGTCTCTAGGTTTTTGACAACACACACAACTCTTAAATAACAGAGAGTTAGATAAGTGCTTTTTGAAATTAGTTTTGGCCTGAACCAATAAATATTAACCTTTTTTTTCTCCCAGTTTCCAATTGTGCAACTCACGGATGATAAAATTAAACAAAGAGGAAACTTTCATGACTTAAATCGAAATAGTAGACTGGCATTCAGTACTGCATTTCATGTTATATCCATGCTCTGCATGTCACTGACTTTGGCATGTGTCAGCATGCCCTTATTATAGCTTCTAAAATTCTCACTAACCTACAAATTCACTGGCCTCAAAGATGAGTTCTAATTGCCCTGTACACGCCACAGATTTAAATCCAATAGGTCTACATTGTCATAGCAACACCTGAAACCACTGAATATTTTAATGTTATTTGGCATAGATGACAAATCAGAAAAAACAATTTCCAACATAGGGAAATAAAGTATCTCTTCTGACAATATAAAAAAATATATATTTCTTACTGAGGAGGAATAAAAAGAAACAAAAGGTCATTGAGGCGTTTTTCAGAAGTGTTGTTAAAGGAATAGAAAGAGTTCTAGAAGAAGCATCAAGGAAAAGTGTGAAAGGCTGGAAAAAGCAAATATTTAATGCGAGAGCTTGATTAAATAAGCAGGTGATATGAGGAAGGTTTAAGAGAACTTAATGCATGATTTTTTCCTAGCATGGGTGACAGCATAGCCAGAATAGCTAAAGACAAGAAAGCTATCCAAATCAGAAGTAATATTAAAAAGAAAACAAATAGAAAACATAAGTGGCATCTCAGATAGTAAAAAATCCTGCAGTCATAAGTCAACTAAAACGCAAACCTTTCAAATTAGTAGAAATGTAAGGTTTAGAACATGAGACATGAGCTTTTATTTCCCAGAGAAATACCAAAATATGCTTGAAAGTCTAAACTTCCAGGCTGTGAGAAAAAGTTCTGCATATGAGACAATCCAAAACAGTTGCTTAAGGAAAGGTATGAGAAAAGGATTTTTCATGGTCCTGACAACTTAGAGCTAACCCATTCTACCCTAAATGTTTCCCTTTGCATTACCTTCCTTATTTTTATTCTGGCTTGAATCCCTTTCCATACATGCACTGCCTTTCTGCTAAACATTTCTACATGAAGTTTGTCTCTACAGAAATAGCTCCATTACCTGAGTTGTCTTTCAGAATATATTTCCTTAAAATAGAAATCCATCTTGTCAGAAAGAGATTGAAGCCACATGCCCACAGAAAATGTTCAAATGCTTGTCAAGAGTTAGATCTGAAGATAAAGTGCCTGGGGGAGTCTGAAGAGTCTCAGTTTTGAAAACCATTAGTTTCCTGTGATTAGGAAGTAACAGTCCAGACCACTTGTAATTGTCTAATTATATTTTCTATATTGTTTCTCTAAGGGGTCTTAAGCTGATATAAACAGATCTATTTTAGCTGAGGCAAACTGTGACATGGCTTGATCCACATTTTAAGAAAACAGCATCTCATGGAAAATTATTCTGCTGAAAATCCTGACAGGTCTACTTCCAACTCAGTAGATTAAGCATAGCAGATGCCTTGGAACAGATTTTCCAATGGCCATATTTGGATTGTACTCAAAAAACCCAAGAAGAAAATTTTAAAAAATCAGTCAATCATTAAAAAAATCAGAAAAGGTTTGGTGAGTTTACTTTCAGTCACTTTTTTAGGACAACTACCATGTCCAAACTAGAGAGATATTTTTACTTTCTGCAATACAAAATTGAGTAGTAGATTGTGAAGAAGTCAAATAGCTTTTTAAATTTTTAGCAGTGAATTCAAACAAATGAAAAATGTGAATTGCAGGATAAGGCATGTAAAAATCATTCATTCTTCTCTATGATTTAAAGTTATCTTTGGAGTTCTCTATATAATTATAGATATAAGCAATAGGAGCTCTTTGGTAGACTGCAGAACTAAGAGTTTCATAAACTCAGGTATTCCTTATAACTTCTGAGTCTCCTCATTCTTATATCGTCTGTATGAGCTCCAGATCCTTTGTCTGGCTAAGACGAGAACCCAAACCACACTTCTGCACTCACAACCACAACACTGCTGCAAACTCCATGCACTGCATATGCTAGAGCCTTCACCTGAACTGAAGCAAGACATTGCAGAAGCTGAGGGTATTCTGGAGCCATGTGT
>NW_005054297.1:14960973-14970308 GCF_000277835.1 Geospiza fortis
ACCAGCTTTCAGAAGACACAGAGAAAACTAAAGATCTTTCACCTTTTATGAAACTGCCTAACTGCTTCACAAACTCTCAGGGACATAAGAGGAGAGAATAGACAGACACACAGCAAATTTAAGAAGCCTTGTTTTCTTGTGAAAGTGGTTAAACAGCGTCACTGAAAATGGAGATACTCCTAGAAAGGGAAAAGGAACAGCTGGAGTGAGGAAAAAATCTCTGCGGACAAATTTAGTATGAGGAAAGAATGGGAAACTAAAGATTGCTCAAATGGAAAATATATATATATATTATATATAAGTAGCCCTTCTGACATGTTTCATCAGAAAAGCTACAGCAAAATGCAGGTATGGTGGTGTGGTGAAACAAGACTGTATTTAGAGTGCAAAGCATGTCAGAAATGAGTTCTGGTATCTCTAATATCTCCTGAGCATGGAGCACTTTTGCTCCACTTCCATTTAAAAAGACAGCATAATATTTCTACCCACAGTTTCTGTGAGAATGAAAAGCTTGAACAAATTGTGGGCTGTTGTGCCTAGTCCTAGGCTGGACCTATGTGAAATTTGAATTAATTAAGCAGCAGCTTGGGTCTGGAAGCAGTGTAAAAGCAACCACAGTTGAAACAAGCCTTGCAGGAGCCAAGAGCACAGAGGAGGGCACCTACAGAAACCTTCACCATCTCCCTCTGGCACTCTTGAGCACTCACTAGCTGTGCCTGCTGTTAGACCTGATGCAGCTTTATGTAAACAAATATCCTCGTCTGCCTTCACAATAATTGCAGTGTAAAGTTGCCATGTCTTTCATTAACCCAGCGCTGGGCAAATGCTTTCTACTGCTACAAGCTTTATATGGCTTTGTAAATGAGATTGATAGGGTAATATATTTACTCTCATAACCCTGTGCAGCCTGAGACAGCTGTGCTTGGAGCCCATCTGTGGGTTCCTGAAGGCATGACATGGCATAATCATAAAGCAAATATAATCATAAGCCCAACAGGAAAGGACCTGGAGGTGCTGGTGACAGCAGCTGAACATGAGCCAGCTATCTTCATGTGGCCAGGAAAGCCAATGGCACCCTGGCCTGTATCAGCAATAGTGTCACCAGCACGACAAGATCAGTGATTTTCCCCGTGCTCAGCACTGGTGAGACCACAGCTTGAATTCCGCGTCCAGTTCTGGGCCCCTCGCTACAAGAAGGACATTGAGGTGCTGGAGTGAGTCCAGGAAAGGGCAATGGAGCTGGGGAAGGGTCTACATTGTAAGACATGGGAGTGGCTGAGGGAGCTGGGGTACTTTAGCCTGGACAAAAGGAGGCTCCAGTATCCTAAATTAAGCATATGAAACTCAATGGATTTTTCTACCTCTTGTGATAGTAATATTTTTATCCTTTGTATCTTGGTTCCTGCTAGAGCCCTTTCCCTTTCCAATGTCAAATATAATCATCATCACTGTACACTAAAGCAAATTATTCTTTCAATTTAAGAGTCTTACCCAGATCCATTTGTTTCTACTCTGTCCTGTCTGCATAGCAATTAGAACCTTTAATTACTTGGCTTTCTTCTCTGTTTACTTCAATATTTAAAAACTTATATATATACACACATATATACTCGAACACACATACATATATAAATGTATATAATGCATATTTAAAAAGAGAAGAGCACGTGTTTTTAAAAGAGAAGCTTAAATGTTGGAAATTTTTCAAATTTTACTATATCTATACCTATTTTTGTATGAACATGTATGTTAAAAAAATCATATTTTCAACAGCTACTGATACGACTAAGCAAACAATATCCATGTCAATATCCATGCCCAAACAATGAAATAACTAACACAAATTATGAAAAAAATAATTATTTCTATTTTGTTAAAAAAGGGTACTGAAAGTAACTAGAATCTGACATCATTAGAACAGCATAGGAAGGGAGATAAGTTTTTTTACTCTGCTGCATCTACTTTTTGATGAGGTTTTGTTTATTATTTGATTTTTGGCTCAAAATAGATGACAGAGTAATGGAGATTTTGTCACTCTCAACATGCTCGGATGACTAAAAAGTTAAGGTCAAAATTTGATGTGTTTTCTGGCTCCAGGCTTTTACAAAATATAATATTCTGACCTATTAATAAAGCATCCCTTAAATGTCACAAAAGGTGTCTCTTACAAACCATCAGACAACGCTGAATAAACCAGACCTCCTGTGCAAGACAGGAATATTTTTAATTCTTAGCAGAGGTAAAGTAGAATCCAACTATCTTGCACGGTTCCTTGCCACTTGATCAATTTTCATCTCATTATTCCCAGCATTAGCTTGCAGGATTAACTGATTGTGCTGTGCAAGGCATGACATAGGAGACAAAAAAACTTTTAAATTTGAACTTGTAGTTATCTCCAGAGGACAACAAAAAATATTTCATCCCCTTATTAAGGATGTTATTGAGGGCAAAGTTATCTGCATTTAACTACTGTCTGTCTATTTTGTGCATGGATATTGCCTATTAGTGCACCATATTTTAATGCACTATTGGCCTAAAACCAGTATTTGGGGAATATATTGGCAGTTTAGTTTTCCTAACTGTGTTCCTGTGAGAAACAGTAGCGAGAGAAACAGGAAGATTAAATTATTAAGATATAATTCATTTTCCAGATTCTAATGCATGATTCTTTTATGCTACTTATCCCAACTAATGAAAGTCATCTTTAATTAGTTTTTGGGATTTGACAAAAAAGCTTTCACAAAGGATTGTATAACAGCACTGCCTGAAAGCAAAACCTTTCTAGCAATTATTTGAATATGCAAGAAAGGAGAAAGATGTGACCCAAATGGTTGGAAACATAGGAATTAATTGTATTAGTACTCAACTCAAGTTTATTTTTATACAACACAATTTTAATAGTAAATATAAAGTGATTTTCTCTGTATGAAGACCTCAAAATCTGGCTATAGAGCTAAGAGTGTCCGAGGCAAGGTTCAGATATGTGGAGATAATGTGAATCTGACTTTATATTTTTGTCTTCCTGCCCATGATGGATTAAACTAAAATCCCAGGAAGCACTATGATCCTTGTGGGTATCAAATTCTTAGACCAAATTTTCTATTTATGCTTCATTCAGAATAATCAAGGTGGTCATTATTCCACTTTTTAAAATCCAGTCAATGCCAATCATTTTACATATACAAGGCTATGAGTAGGTTTCCAGGATATTTTATTTGGGAGAAAAGAAAAAAAGTCCAAGGTTTATTAATTGACCACAAATACATATTCCAATATGAAAAATATGGGGTGATTTATCCTTTAATTAATGATCTAATGTATATTCCATTATCTTTCAGCCCTGTATTCAATAATTCTCATAGTCTACTATATTTGCACCAATGCATTGCAATTTGCTGTCAAATTGATTCAATTGTGGCCATTGAAAAAACGAACAATATTTATTCAGCAAACTTTTTACACTCCCATTCTACACTTACTATTAAGTTTAACCATCCAAAGATACAGAGATGCAGCACTTGGAAAAATACTCTAGGTGATTTTAGGACTGCCATTATTGGACACCTTAGGTAAGTTCATTCTAAAACATTAAAAAGTAATAGGACCCAGACCAGCCCTCTGAAATGTCCTAAAAGTAATTGTCATCATTTTAAAATTACTAAATTGACTTGAGCGTTTTAAAAAAGAATATGACAGAATCCAACTAATACAGAGGAGAACATGTGTACAAAGACTTGCAGAACATAATATGGACTGAATATATTAAGAATAAATTACTTACAAGTAAGTTAAAGTTACCTGACCCAACGCCAAGGGTGTCTGATTCTTCAATTTTTTGAATGAGAGGTATGGGTTAAAATAATTATTAATTTGAGGGCAGAAAGCTGAATGCCAAATGCTTACTAATTTAAGTCCATCTTGGAAAAATGAACTGAAGTAACAGTGGAGTTAAAATCATTAAGCAACAATAGGAATAATGTCAATGAATAAAGACAAAAGACTGGAGGGGTGAATGACCCATGTGTGAATTTCAGAAGCAATGTGATGTGATTTTAACCTTACTTAAAAATAATCCTGAAGACAGAGGACTATCTGTTTTACCATACATTTTCACTCATTATTTAATAATTAGAAAGAAGTAGAAGAAGGAAAATTACTGGTCCCCTGAAAAAAAAAAAAAGCTTATTATGTTCCTTTGATTTCTGCTGAACTTCCTCTGATTAGAGATCATATCACCTTGGTGATTGCCACTAATAAAGGGCTTTACAATTATTTTCCACAAAGGACTGACAGGAGTCATGGAAGGGGACAGAGATTTTTAAGATAGAAATCCAGTGAATGATATCCTCTGGAGGAACCCAAAGCTATACATTACTTTAAAATGTTTAGTGTAAATGGTCAAACACAATCATTTACTTCACACACTCCATGTACAATGGTCAAACCTCTCCACAAGGGCAGCTTCCTGCAAATGATTTCTGCAACACTGATGCTGGTCAGTGCCTTTGCAAATGTAAGGCTGAGAATTTAACCATTCTTTTCTGCAGCAATCAATCAGAAACACTTCTGGGCAGGTAAAGAGATAGTTATATAATGTTCAAAAATCACAGTAGAATTGAGTCAAAGCCTATACTGTTTCTCACCAGTTCTGCTGGGAGTAACAAGAGGAAGGACCTTTGATTTTCCGTGATTCTCATGATGAATCACATCCACATAAATCAAGAGATTAGTACTTAGCAATGCACATACATGCACTTCAAAAAAAAAACCACTTTCACTTGAAACCTTCCAAGTTTTCTTGTCTACAAATTCCCTAGTAAATTTTAAACTTAATATTTTACTATCTACTGATTTCTCCTCTTTGACTATATACAGAAAAATTTTACATTTAGAAATGTAGCCTCACTTGATAATGAATTTTTGAAAAGTGTGTGTGTTAGTATTAAAAAGTCCAACAACCCAGAAACATTGCTAAATGGAAAAAAATGGACAGTTTACTTAACTTGACCTATATATTCTGTAACAGCTTATAAAAAATCAAACTGGCCTGATGCTATTGAACAATACTACACACATTGTACCTTACAAACACCTGAATATTCCAGTCTCTAGGGAAAATATATTTCTCAAGAATGCCAGTATGGGAGGCAGGTCACATATAAAAAGCACTATATTTTACATTTCATGCAATAGGAGTCTGTGGGGGTCTTTTGAGTAGTTAACAAACTGGAGTCTATAGGGGTTTTTGTATCTATGAGTCATTAAATAGGCAGTATACATATTACTATACAGATATTGTTCTTTTAATCCAGACTTAATTTTTTTGGAGAATATTTGAGTTTAAAGCAACTTTTTGAACAACACCTACTTGAGGTCTTGGGAAGGTTCTGCTCTGATATGGGGTGTCTCCACAGAGTGCCCAAACACTGCCCCTTCCGTGCCTAAAATACATAAATAAAATACAGTAAAATTACTTTGGAAAATAAAAACACATTGAAATATATGACCACAAATTGACACTATTAGGAAAAAATATCTGATCAAATCCTTTATTAATAATTTTAAATGTTTCTTCATATTTACATTTTCATTTCTATATCAAAATCTGGACCAACATCCTGTGAAGCTCTGGATTTCTGCTTTTTCACATACAAATGTGGAACACTTACAGATCCAAATTTTTCAGAAATGGTTTGGCCGAATGTTTGTCTCCATATTTTGGAGAACAATTATTTTACAGAGAATGGAAATAATATATTTGTGTGGCAAAAACACAGTAAAGAAATATCTGCTGCATTTTACATTCTGGTTATTTTGATTACTTAAATTGAGATACCAAGCTTTTAGAAGTTTTGAGATAACTCTCTCTTGCCTGAAGTTGCTGGCTTGATCTAGATATCTGACAGTTTCAGAGTTTCTTTCTATCAGATCTTGCTCAGTGAAAAATTTTATTCTCATGGAATGTTCTTTGTGTTGTTTTAGAAGCGGACACTAAGGTATCTCCTACTGGGCATTTAAAATCCAGACAAAGAAAACAGGTAACAGTTTTTCAAATCTGGATTGCTTCTCTATTGAATTTTGATTTATATTACTAGGTCCAAGTTGAATGTGGTAATTCCACAGATTTCATTAGACAAGCAAGATTTTTCATTGAGAAAATTCCTCTTCAATTAAAAAAATACAACTCTAGTAAACATTCATTGAAGTTATTTCAGAAAAAGACAATTCTTTAATAAATTTTAAATGCATTTCTTGAGAGAAAATGATGGGGAGAAACAAAAGACGAAAAAAATAATAAAGATCTTTGTTCTTTGTTAAAGTAATAGAAATTTATATGTAGGGAACAGCACTATAAAATCAGCATTTCTCTTACCTCCCCCCTCTAATGACTGAACACATACAGGTTATTTATACCCTCAGTTTACATTTAATAGAAATAGCCTCCATATGTTTTTAGGCATTTGAAATTTGCCTCCTTTTTTCCACTCACTGACAATCATCATGCCTATCCTTGTTTACTGGTTTCTCCAATGCCATTGTTTTTGTCACTCACTCACATACATTTTGCTTTCCTTCTCTGAAGATGGTTTACTTGGCATTGTGTAAGGCAAATAGCCTAGAACTAGGGAGCAAAAGTCTTTCCAACAGAAAACCTCCAGCAAAGGTGAAAGATCTCACTAAAAATGTGTAAAACAGATAATGCATTTATCTCCTATCAAAATAAGATCAAGGACACTGTCTGGGACAACTATGTCTCATTACTAAATATTCTTGAATTAATTACTATATTTCAACAGCAGAAGGTTTCTTTTGTTCTAAGACTTGAATTCTGAGTAGACCTAAAAATATACCTACAATATCTCATGGTAGGGCTGCAAGAAGTGCTCAGCAGAACATAGCCACCACTCTAATTGCTACAGTATTTTAAATACAATAAAGTATTTTCAATTTTAAAATATTAAAATATTTAGCAATTTTTTTCAGAAACTATGGATGTCAAAGAATATGGCTTTTAGATACGTTTACAGTTAACCAATGATATTTAGTTTCAAACCATTACTAGGATTTAAAAGCAGAATGAGGTTATAAATGTCAAATTGGTAACATTATTTTTTAATGTTAAAGGGAAAATAGCCTGAGAAAGAGGCAAAAAAACCCCAAGCTAAGCAAACTTCAACCTGGTACTAATTTTCTAAACTCCACCTTCATTAAAAGAAAACAAAAGCAACCAATCAACCAAAAAAACCCACCAACTCACCCCACTCCCCAAAACTTTAATTGTAAAGTAGTCTATTAGTATGGACTATTGAAGAGGGGAAGAGAAGAGTAATGAATTAAAATCCTAGTTGTTTATCTCCAGGAATCTATAACCTTTACAAATATTCTGGAAAAGAACACTGAAAACAACTTTATTACAAACACTGCTTTGAAGATCTCAACAAAAAAAAAAAGAACTGAACAAAATCCATTTTCTGTAACCAAGCTTTGCTGAGTGTTATGGAAAACCACAGGAGGAAAAAACCCAGCATTTCTTTTTTCCTAGTATTATTCCTAAATGTTCTGTACAGAATCTGTTTTTTAAATCTGGCAATGACTTCAATTTCTCTTTCCTGTAAAAGACCAGTATACCATGTCTGTACAGCCAGGCCTTCTGCCACTCAAAATAAAGCTCATCCTCATTTATGATGAACCTCTCTGGGAGCTGAATATCCAAAATCAGTGTGTTTCCAGATCCCATTCATCATTTTTATCAGTAAAATGAAATGCTTTCAATGCCAAGGGCCCTCTATATTTTTGAAGGTGGCAACGGAATATAGAGATGTAAATAAGTGAGCAGAATGCAGAGTTGCCATGGTCTTATGAGAAGACTATGCCTGTAATATTTGAAAGAACATTATCAATGCAAAGATGCACAAAATTCACTCTAGTATGAGTCTGACATTAAATGAATCAGAAGTGACAAAGGTATTATCAGGCAAAGACTGATAATCAAAGTTAAATGACAGCTAGTTATAACCCAGGTTTAGTATCTCCTCACATTCAGCATCATTATTTTAAAAGATGAGAAGGCATGTCTTCCCTAAGAACATAGAAATTTGAAAGAAAGACCAAATTTTTCAAGCAGACTGGAAATCCAGGCAGGTAGAATTAAAGATAAACTGATATAATTAAATAAAATATAGTTAAAATTAAAACCAACCAAAATATGCTGCTTTTGCTATTTGAAAATGCAATATTAATGTTTGTTTTCTTCTCATACAACTTCAAAAGCAGAAGTATAACAGTTCCTGTAGTAAATGTTTTATTCTTAAAAAAATTACTTTTAACATTTCAAGAATATCTCCAATTCCCTTTATTACATAGTGGAATAAAAGCAGACACTTTCAATTACTTTGGTTTTAGTAAGAAAGGTGAAAAAGATCAGCCAACCAGAATTTATTGATATGTTTCCTGCAGTTAAACAGCAGGGTAAAGAAAAAAGAAGACTATCAGCATTACTAAAAATACAGCAGAAAAACTATATTATCCTTTTTAACAATTTACTAGATGCAAATCTGTAGTAATTTGATGGGAAGCTGGACCATGAAGTTCAGTATTCTGAAGAAATGCTACTGTACATGTATCTTCTAATGATATAATTAAATAAATAGCACTATAAAACCAAATTCAAAGTCCATAACATTATTTTCTAAATGAAAGAAATATACTTTAGGTATTTGATAAGCTACAATGCTAAAATAGTTATTTTTTACAGAAATAAGTGGACATTCTAAAAACTGTATTCCCAGACCTACAGAATCATAGCTAAGACCTACTTTGAGATGAGTGAAATTCTAGTGAGAGATGAATGAATACAAAAAAGGTACAAAAAGTAAAGGCTCGAACCTTAAAACCCCTTCAAGTACAGCTCAAAAGGAAGCAGTTAGGGAACTGAATTCAATGGAACATGAGTTAGAATGAATAACTATAAAAAGTGATCCTTTTAGAGGAAATAAAATCACAAGGCCATGAAGTAGGTGCAAAGGATCTAAAATCAAAACTGTAACTGAACAAAATTACCCACACCTCCAGCTTCCAGTTGAAGAGAATGAGTTAAATAAAGACTTCACTAAGAAAGAATCATCTGTGCAGCCAAATTACTGATCAAAGAATACCAGTTGTTATAGAGGTTGCTGGAGAAAAGTCAGTAAACAGCACAAGCCAGGTAAGAGGCCAAAAGTTCCATTCTGTATTTATAGAGAAACCTTTTTATGCACAGCTTTTTAAACAGATTTATAAATGCCAGACCTTTAAGAAACTTTACACAGAACAAATCAAAATTACCCTTTTGCTAC
>NW_005054297.1:14970359-14979732 GCF_000277835.1 Geospiza fortis
GACCAGTATAGACTACTAATTTCTGCTCAGCTTACTGGTTTCTGAAATTCAGCCTCTGGGAAATAACAAGTGTCATTGAAAAAATGGAAGTGCAACATTGACATTCGGTTCTGGATTATGTTTGCTTATGCATGTGCATGCTGAGGAAGTTTTTGTCATTTATTCAACCAGCAAATAACCCTGTCATACTTTCTGAGTATTTAACTTTCATAACAAAATGGTGCCTTTCAGTGGCTTTGTAATTAACTAGGATGAAAAGACCAAGCTGGGGGTTTTTTCTGTTTTGGGTTGATTTTATGGGGAAGCTTGTTGGAATGTGGGTTTTTTGTTTTTTGGTTGTTTGGGTTTTTGTTTTGTTTTGTTTCATATTGTGAAAAGAATGCTGGCTGAGGAGTTGATAAGGCAAGAACTAAAAACTAATGAAGTATTTTACTGTGGAAAATGACCCACATATTACCATTTTCCCACTCCTTCACATCATTCATGCAAACAAATTACCTGACAATGGAATTGTGAATCATTTTGATGTGTACAAACTACATGCCATTGCAGCATCACAGACACAGCTCAGTTTTACCACCTTGATTTTTCACTAGGTTTTTCAAAAACATCAAGTAACAATTACTGAGACTATGCAAGTACTAGATTGAGATGCCAACTTGTCCACTGAGTTTCAGACTTTAAAGAAGGATTTGTAAAATATTTATTATTTTTGAAGCTTTCAATTTTATTTATTGCACATTAATTAGTTAAGTTAAAGCATTGACAGATTTCCAAAAGAGGGATAGATAACTAAGATTTTTTTTTCCATTGAAGAGACCTTAAAAACACAGACTATGTGCTTTAAATTTGGAACTTTTATGTTCTAAAAATTAAATTGCAATAAAAAAAATTCTTAATTCTTTTACCATGTGTACATAGATAAAATTTCAAAGGTTTTTAATTAACCTTGAAAGATGTTCAACAATAAGACCTTGGAAGAGCTAATCATTGCCAGACTGGAAAAAAAAAACAGAACTAAGCAACTAGGCAAACCAATGATCATTAAAAGGTGACATAAACTGTTTGTTCCTTCTTTTGTAAAAGCCCAGTTATTATAGTTTATTTTGGGATGAGCATGAATGCAGCTTATGGCCTCCATGTTGGTTGTGCATTTCTTAAAGACTTCCTATTTTCTAAGTTACTTGAAGTGTAATTTAGCTAGGTACTTGTATTGAAAAGTAAGATTCAACTGGAATTTTGCTATGGAGATATACATGACGAAAATGAAAGTGAGTTATTTTCTGAAAACATGACTGACATGATTGCTGGCATTTCAATCTTGCAGGGTCCTTCAGCAGCAAAACTGACTAATGTTAAATGATGAAGGTTTCAGATATGACACTGATGTGCCCATATATGGGGTATATTATAGGTGGGAGGTTGTAGTACAACCTCACTAGATGCAGTTGTTTACTTATAAACTAAATCTTCAGAGGTAAGCTGTTATTAAAAAGTAAATTCTAAATGGAGTGATTTAGATTTATAACTCAAAGCACTTGAATATGACTAATTTGTGATGCATATTTTCTGTATGGGAGTCTTACTAAAGCAAAGATTCTTACTAAGCCTTTCATTTAAATTAGAAGAACAACTTCCCCAATAAATTAAAATTCAGCATCTTCAGTGAGCTAAATTTTGATCAAAGCAAATTGCAACTCCAGGAAATACTTGTAAAATTGCAACATTCAGTATTTATCTTCTTAAAGAGCATCTTCACTTATTAAGTAAAAACATTTGAAACATATTCCTAATGGTGGGCAGTTGGGACACCTCTTGTCTTGCACTGAAAATTAAACTGGATTGTGACTATCTGGTCAGTTTCTTATCCATAGAATTGTTTGAAGGTTCAAATCCAAAATCTATGTTTGGCCACCGCTTGATTTACTTTTTTGAAAAAGTAAATCTATTTGAATAAAATCTGGACTGAGAATAGCAGTAACATTATTCAATTAATAATTGGAAATTACTGTTCTAAGTGCTTCCTCTGAGATGAAAAATCCAATAAATGTAAATGAAACTGCTGAAAAGTCACATTAAATCTGAATAGTTCCTCAAAACATGAATGAAATTGAAATATATATATAGGGGGATTAGAGAAAAGAGGTTTTAAAAACATAATAATTTTAGCAATATCTTTTACTTTTTCCCCTATTAGGTATGGCAGACGGAGATACACATGACAATAAAAATGATGAAATACAATAATTTTCTGCTTGAATTAATTCAGTCTCCTTGAAACTTTACAACAGCTAGATATAGGAATAGACTTAAAGATTATATTGAGATTTCACAGTAAATAATTTCTAATACCCCCCCCCCCCCTCAAAATTCATCATCTTCTCATATAAATAATAATTTGGACTTGCACTTTTCTTAAAATTGTCTAAATTGTTTTGGGTTCATTGTAGTTCATCAGACACAAAAAGTGTCCCTGTCTACATTCAAAAGATAGAATTAAATGAGATTATTTTCACATTTAGTAAGTAAAAAAAAAAAAATCACATTTTTACTTTGTTGTAATAGATAATCCTAGATTTTGGAACACTCAGGTTTATGCTGTAATGAACAGTTAATGAGTTTCAAAGCAGAATTGTTGTTTCCCTGATGAAAAATGAATGAATCAATGAATCAGAAGACTTTCAAACAACAGTCAATAGCTTCATAACCAGGGGACTCACCCGGAATGTAAAGAAATGGTACATAAACTTGGATATCCCAGCTACAAAATGGAAGAATGAGAAAAATCTTTCGCACCCAGTTTCAAGAACAAATAGCAATAATTTCCCATTTTGAAGTTTTCTGGAAAATACATCTGCTCACCCAAAAAACTTAGCCAGGAATGTGCATCCAATTTCATAGAATCATATAACCATTAAGGTTGGAAAAGACCTCCAGGATAATCAAGCCCAGCCCTTAACTGATCACCACTTTGACAATTAACCACAGCACAAATTGTCATGTCCAGTCAATTCCTGAACATTTCCAGGTATGGTGACTCCATCTTTTCCCTGGGCAGCCCATTGGAAAGCATGACCACCCCTTCAGCGCACAAATTCTTCCTGATGTCCAACTTGAATCTCCCCTGGCGTAACCTGAGAACATTTCCTCTTGTCCTAGTCCCTGGTGAGAAGAGACCCACTCATCAACTTTCAGAAAGCTGTAGAGAGTGATAAGGTCTTTCCCAAGCCTCCTTTTCTTCAGGTTTAACAATCCCAGATCTCTCAGCTGCTCCTCATAGTCCTCACTCTCTAGACACTGCACCAGCTCCACTGCCCTTCTCTGGACATAGCACTGGAGATGTGGCCTTCACCAGGGCTGAGTACAGAGGACCATCACTGCTATGGTCCTGCTGGCCACACTATTTTTGATACAGCCAAGGATGCATCTGCTTCAAAAAGCTCAAAAATAAAATAATTTATTATCAGCTTTTGATAAAAGTAAAGAGTATTTTCCCTTCAGTGATGACATTCCATAAATAAATAGTATGATTTTGAAAAGTTAAAGCTCAGAGGAATTTATCTGGAATTTGTCCATTAAGTCTAGCCATTTAGCTGTCTAAATTAGGAACATAGATTACTTATGTTTTATCTGTAGCCAAAATGGAGAAATTGGTATCTCTAGAGGTTAGTTACTAATGATAATGGACTGAGACTAGAGCAACAATGCAGACAACCCAAGCACCTCGAAGCTTTTACCTTCAACACCTGATCAGCAATTGATGATGTAAATTTCATCTAAATTGGGAAAATCTTGTTTGGAAATCTCACTTTAGCCATATCAGAAGTCATCTAAGTTTCTTACCCTTAGCACTTTAACTGCTTCACAGGATACCATATTTACATTTTAAAGGCAAGCTCCCTGTGCCATATGTAAATGTGCATTTATTTCTATTCTCTTTGCCATTACTGTAACATACTGATGAATTGTTATGGGTATGTGAGAATTACTGCTGCATTCATACATTTTAGTCAACCGTTTTATTTATGCTAAGGAGGCCACAAAGCAGCAGGACAATCATCCAGATTTTTTAAATATCTGTACTATAGCATTCTTACTGTATTGGAATTAGCATGCCATTGATAAATTATAATCAGATATTTAGATAAGTGCATTTGTGCACCCTGTAGACGTTTATCATATGCAAGTACATAGTATGTATTTTGAAAGTTTTCAAATGCTTCCAAATACTTCTGAATACATGCAAAAATTAAAATCTGTGACGAATCCTCACATGCATTTCCACAATGCCAAAACAGGGATATGTGGATATAATACATTTTGGTGTCTATTAGACCCAAATGCAACAAAAATACTAGTAACTCAAATTATTGAAAGTAGTTTCATTTTTCAGATACTAGAAATAAAATGAAGCTATAATATTAATTCCTTATAAGGTTGTTAAAAGGTTTCTATTTGATATTAGCACTAGTGATTATAAGCTATTATGAGTTCCTATTCCTGCTCTTTATTAATGTTCTGTTTTTCTCTCTAAAAGTAAATTACATAGATGAATACATTTAAACCTGGAATTAGGTAAGTCTTTATTGCAGTTTTAAATGGAAATTCTGCAGCTGTGAGTGGAAGTATGAATGTGGAACAGTAATTTTGTCACTTAATATTCTCACCTTCAAGTCTGCATAGCTATGAAGCTATGCTTTTAATTTAGCAACAAAATGGAAGCAGGTGTATTTCAAACCAATTAACTGCAGTGACTGCAAGCCACCAATGGAAGTGTTAGCAAACACGTGCCTATTTGTTATGTGTACTAACCACAGGAAAGACAGCCTTTTCTGCAGGAAAGGATGAGATATTAAAGCATAGTGTAATATGGGAAGGTTGGCTGAAATATGCATCTTTTGTCAAAGACTCAGATGCTTTTTTCAGGCAAGAACCACAAGAAATGTGCCACATACCTTACAGATGCTGTAGGAAGAGGGTTTATGGCAGTAATTTACTGCGAATCTACCACTCCATTTTCAAGATGGGACTGAGCTGGTCACAGAGCAATTTATCAGTGCCAGTCTCAGCAGTTCCTTCTACATCACCAAGGAGCAGTATGCAGGACTCAGACTACGACCACAATTCAGATTACTTGGCAAATATTGCAACAGTCCAGCTCTGCTGTGAGTCTTACGGCAAAACCCTCGTCTTGTCTTTGCTCCTTTACTGTTTGTGAGTCAGGAGAGACTCAAAAATCACACTCTCATCACTGCTGCAATACAACTATTATAAATTCACCTTTCACATGCCTATCATAAATTCAGACTTTTAAGATTTAAGTGCTTTCCCTTGCCTTGCCACATAACAATGCATGTCTAGCTAAAACTAGCAAAGCAAGGTTTAGTGCTGCATCAAAATTCAATGAGGTCAGCTGCCAGAGAAACCTGTTATTCACATCCTCTTCAGGTACATTATATTCAGGCATTTTCAGAACAGAAAACTAAATCCTGGGCACCAGGACAGTCATGCCTAGGAAACAGACTGTCACACAATTTGAAAGTCATCATGAAATTAGTTATTTTGCTCTATCATTTGTAAGTTAAAAACACAGAAAAAAATATATTTTCCTTCTTCAACTATCAACAAAAGTCCTTACTAGTTTCAGGGACAGTTTAAGAGACAATAAGAAAATCTTTTTTATTTTGTGTTTTCTTCAGATCAACTGTAAGAGGTTTTTCTCTATATTACCCACTTAATAAACTGTCATGATGCTTACCACTCTAGCCTTTCAGGTTACACTGAAGAGAATGTGACTGGGAAAACCTCTATTCTTTTATTCTCACACCTTCCAAAGGAATATACTTTTAGATTTAATCTTCCTTGTCCTTTAGGCTCCCTCTGGCCTCTAGACATCACTGTAAGTAAAATATTCTGGTTTTTCCAGCACAATACTCCCTCTGCTCCTTTTCTTGTTTTACATTAAAATTCCCTTTAGTATCTATACAATTTTTGCATTAATTTTTTTGTCTAAATGAAATTGTTCTGAGTTACTGTTAGATTTACTGTCAAGAAGAAAAAAAAATAAGAGTGTTTTCATTAAAACTTCAAATTCAGAAATTCTAATTGTCTTTTCCTTTCTTTGTAAATCTAAATATAAACCAGGGAGGAAAGGCCAAGAATGACAGTGACAAGTAAAAAAATTGCAACTCTAAAAAGCCTGAAAACAGTTCTGACAGCTAAAACATGAAACAAACTTGTTGATAGATACTCTTTCTGCACAATATGCTTTATCTATTTTCCCTGCTCTACACTGAGAGTGAAAAACAGATTTAAAAAGTAGTCCATCATTTGGTAATGCTGCTAGGATAAAAATACCAAAAATAATACAATTGGCTGGCTTGATATAAAAATAAATACTTTTTAAAAAACTATCTCCCTTTGATGTTTGATGAGACTTTCAGATGCAACTACCAATCTCACCTCATGCTTTCAACCATAAATTGGAACAGGAATTTTTCAAGTGAACCTAGCATTTGCCTACTTCCAGTATCTTGCTTTGTTGAACTTGGAAGCATCTGGGGTCATAGCACAATATCCAAGTACTTTTCAAATTTCCCATGCTGCTGTTATCTACATCTGCGGCCAACACAACACACTTTGCAGACAGTGATGTAGATAAAGGACAGGAAAATACCCTTTTACATCCTAAGTAGTATAGCTTGCTGTCATTTCTATCACACTTTATGAATCAAATTGCTTTAGAATGATGATACTTAAGGGAAAGTTCTCTACTTGAGCTAAATGACATTTTGGCATTTGCAAATAAGATAAGGCTGCCTGTAAGGACTGGAAGGCATTTGTTTGTACATGATTGTGCATGTGTGCCTGTGAATATGTGTGCTCTAATCTACTCTCTAGCAGTGTTTTTCTAGCATACTCACAAAATAAGGTTCAAATATTTTACAAATCTGATAGCTTCAATTAAAACCAAGGTATTTGCTAAAGAACAGTTACCATAAAACTGAATTATAATGCTTCCTAAGTAGGAAGGGTTAGATAATCATATCCCACTATACCCATTACTGATATTAGTATTGTCAGGATCAGCACCAGTGTTCTTCAGGTATTAAACCAGTAAAATTTATGCTATTCATATTCAATTCAGTTTAACAATGACTGTAACCTATGACATCAGGAAGCATGGACATGTAGTTTAGTGTGGGCTACCAGCTTCAGCATGATGAGTTCCTGAAAAGAGAGGATCCTTCCTCTGACTGCTTTACCTTGCTAAGCTCACTCATTCTACCCTTTCTCATAATAAAGTGTGCTTATTTATGCAGCTTTCTCACCTTCCCCTCACTGTACCAAATTTTAGTCAAAAGTGAAGTTGACAATAAATCCCAAAAGCAATTAACCTACATGCAAATGCATATAGTGATCTCTGGCTTTTTTGTCATGCTACCCACATTTCATTCTAACCAATGTGTTATAGCTTAAAAAAAAAACCCTAAAGAATATAAATAAAACTACAATGAAGAGGACTGTATGTAATATGTTAGTAAGAACTAAGATTAGAAAGAAAAAAAAATTTACTGAATTTATATTAGATGACTTGTGACTAGACATAAAAAGGAACTATTTGAGCTCTGCTAAGGCTTATTCCTCTCTGATCATTAAATTCAAAACCAAATCAAGTTCAAAAACCAGTTAATCTTCAACAGATGATATAATTAGCTCTGTAGTAAAAAATGATGTATATTCTACATTCTCTATAGCCAAATTATTTCCCTGTTTCTCTATTCTTTCATTTAAAAGATTTCTGTATTTTTAGTTGATTAGTTGGCATGAGGTATTTTGTGGGGCTTTTGGTTTTTTTTGGTTTTTTTTTGTTGGTTGGGGGTGGTTGTTTTATTTTGTTTGGGTGTTATTTTTGGATTTTGGGTTTTAACTGATAGATAGCATCCCTTGTTTTTCAACACATTGTTCTGCAGGGCCTCAAGACCGATATGAAATTCTCTTTGAGATTTTTTCTTCAAGCTGCACAGCACCAACTTCTTCTCTCTTCCTCAGAAATAATTCTTCTGGACAACTAATCAGTCCCATGGATGTTGGTTCTATCCAGTTGTTTACTGAACAATGATACACCAAACAGGACTAAACTCTTTGAAGAGGACCTTGCCAGTGTGGAAAAGGTGAGAAGCTCTTCAGGCCCTACTCCTGTTTCCACATTCTAGATTCATATTTGACTTTCTTGTTTGACATGATGCTTTTGACCTTTGATCAAAATGTTTTCTAAATCTTTTTCTGGGAGTACCTTTAGGTATTACTTAGGATTATTTTGAGGTTTGAAAATTGACTGCTAGAAGTCAATTTGATTTTGTTTTGCTGTTGACTTTCCCTATAACTTTGGAGCAGGGGATGTTTTAATTTGAAATAATTTTAAGATTTTTTTTCAGCTTCACATTCTCAGCAACATTTCTCACATTACTTTTTCAACACCGTGTCATCCTAACAATCTGTATTTTTTTTGTACAATCTTGATATTTTCTTTCCCCCCCCCCCCAATGGATGTTTGTCTCTGAAGTTAAAAGTCTTTTGAAGTTAAAAGAAACAAGAAGGCCTCAAATATTCCAAAATGTTGTCACCAGGCCCTATGCATTAGATAATTCCTTTTCTTTATCAAAAGTCTAATCTGTTTAATTTTTTTTGCTTGGTGGTCAACATTACCACATAGGGCAAATAACCTTTCTTCAATACCATGAAGTACAAATAATAATTTATTTTGAATCTCAGAGTAGTTATATAGCTTTCAGATGCATCCATTTCTGCCTGGATATTGCGGTTTTTTTCTTCATTCTATTTTTATGAGATAATTTTTACCACAGATAATGTCATGCCTTTCATAGAATATGTGTTGATTTTTACCACCTCTTACTTATGGAATTTACATTATCTATTCTGAATTTTTAAGCATTTCTAGCTATACTTCTTAAACTTCATAACACATACATATGTACTTTCTGAGCCTTGAGCAAAGCCACATTGTAATACACAATTCAAATACAAACTCCTATACATATTGATGATATTTTTCTACAGCCAGAATAAATGGCTTATTATGTTTGTGTCTTGGTGTGCTGAATTTAATGCTGTCAGACACTGTGAAATTTAAACTCATCATTAGCCACAATGAGGATAGGAATTTAAATTCACAATGTAGGCTGAAAGCTGCAGGCCATATTTTTTTTTAAATAATTTTTTTTTCTGGAGTTGCTTTCTGTGTGCAAAATTATTCCTAGCTTATAGGAGTCTGCTATGAATAAGATTTGAAATGTATTGCAGAGCAGACATTATTGGAATCTATGCTTTTCACAGCTTTACCTGCATACCT
>NW_005054297.1:14979776-14980810 GCF_000277835.1 Geospiza fortis
GCTCTTCCTCTGAGTAAGGCTTTGCATCAAACTGTGACTGCCATGAACTCAAACAGTCCTCAAACCTTCATGTGAGGCTTTCTGCTACTTTCCACCTAAATTTAGAGTCAATTCATGTACGTTTGTAAAGGATGATGTATGTCATGACAAATGCTTCTATAATCTCACCATGCAGTTTGTGGTTACTAAATAAATTAGTGTGTGCTTAAAGCTGGGATAAAAATTTGCTCAAGGTTCAATAAAAATAAAAAAGCCACTTTGTAGGGGTTTCTAGTATTAGTCAGGGAAAATGGAGTGCACTTCTGACATGTATTACATGTCTTAGAGAAAGAGGTACATCAGTATATTCTTAGTGAAAAGTCAGATGCCAACAATATCTCCTGAAAAAGTAATGGTATTTCTCCTATTCTGAAAGCTTTAAAAATTGAAATCCAAATGATTTCATCTTCTAGCACCCAATGAGAATACTGCTCCAGGACAAAGCAAAAATTCTTTGGCCTGTAGTGTCACCATTATAGCGTGAGTATTTGGAGGCAAATGCTCTTTTTTATTGAACTGAAATCCTACAGTGTTCTGCAGCCTGACCCTAATCTCACACAACATTTTTTTTTCCAGATATAAATAAACCACAAGCAAGTTCTTTAATGCAAAAAAAAGGAAAATAGGAATGTTGGAGCTCTTTTATGATTCACCTTTCCCTCCTGTGAGTAGTTATATCTTAAAAATAGAGATGGGTCTGGCTGCTGCAATTTAAATGTGCATTTTCAAAACTACAAAGCCTGAGGGCATGTGAGTGTCAGACTGAGCTCAGGTTTAACTCAGAATGTTGCTACAAAATCTGAACCCAATTAATACCCAGTTCCTGCATCAAAGCCTTCTGAAAGTTTAGAGTGTGTTTTCCAAAGAAACTGTTTTGGTTTGATTTAAAAGTTAGCTTACTAAGAGTGGAGGAATTTTCCATTGAGATTTGACCCTTGTCTAGTTAATGTGGATTTGCCTGATGTCATGTAATTCAGATACCTCAAACTAGAAAG
>NW_005054297.1:14980841-14981324 GCF_000277835.1 Geospiza fortis
GGAAACGTAGACTCTGACTAGGTATGTGATGCAGAAATTGGCAGTTTTTCCTAAAAGCATTAATTCTTACATTGGCCACAAATATCCAATAGAGGATACTGCTGTTAATCTTGGTGTTAAAGGTTTAACCTGGAAATCAGATTCACTTGGTAAGTTTGAACCAGCCTCTGGATTGATGCTGCTCTGTACCAGAACAGGGAAAATGTTCATTCACTAATCTTGAGAAACTCCTGGCTGCATTCTGCAAAGCAACAGCTCAGACAAGAACAGAATCAGCTTTAAAAAAATAAACCCTATTTAATAGAATTAAATGGATTACAGCCCAGAAGGAGAAGAAAGGATTAAAATCTGTTTTCTCTTGTAACTGATGTTATCATGAAAAAAAGGAGGAAAAAAAGTCGATTACTTAAGGAGAGTTATTCAAAAAGTATGGATTACAGAAAGGTTGATTCTCTAGGTAGGAGATGATTTTCTTCTACCTTT
>NW_005054297.1:14981346-15016605 GCF_000277835.1 Geospiza fortis
TTCTTTTCCTTTCTTCTGCCTGACTATATGCTGGTTTCATCTATTTCTCAGTCTACAGAACAGGCTAGATAAGTATTTTTCACTGAAATGGCTGTAGAGGAACTGACTATGTTTTCCTGCTCTGACAGAACTCTCTGCACATTTGTCTGCTTTTTTAGTTTATTCCCTTTTCAGAAAAACTTCTTTTACTAAGACTTATTTCACTTTACATATGTTTCTGAGACCAATTCTTCTTTTGCTTCCCCACAATTTTAAGTGACAAAATCAAAATTGTTATTTTGCCAATAAACTGTTATTATCCTTAGGTTAATGTATTCTTCCAACAGTCTACACAGTCACCTCCAGGCTGGTGTAAGTTAAGTACACACTGCTTGGAGTCTGAGCTGGCTGGATGCGTTCTACCCTTAAATAGAAGATCTAAATTTATTTAAGCAATGTCCTTGATAATAAATTTACTTATTCATTTATTTATTCTCACCATTTGTAGCCTTCTCATAAAGCTTTCAGTTCATAGACAGGTTTGAGTCAGATATATAAATGTGATTGTAATCAGCTCTGTAGTTGTACCTCCAGAGTCATGCCCTGACAGGTTGTTTTGTCAAGTGGTTAGACTAATAATATCTTTCAGTCAGAGTTCCCTTAAAGGCAAGAATAGACATTAAGTGCTTTCCTGAGACCTAAACAAGCTTATCAGAAACCTTATTAATCACTGGACTACATATTAATGTATTCATTACTCAGGAAACACAGAAATCCTATATATGTGATGCATTTTTGTTACTGACAAATGATGACAAAAGATTTCAGGTTCATTCAGTGCTCAGGATGCCAAGAATTTGTCATATCTGCTTAAAGGATTAAATTTTAGCACCACATCAAATACTGTTTTATTGTGGTCAGATAATTTGGCTCCATAAGCCACCTTAAAATGATTAAATGCTTCCCTTCATCTTATGCCACTTCACTCTCCAAACTCCATCTGTCCTGAACAGCAATCCACCCACTGAACATGGAAAATCCAAGATCTTCTTTCCCATTCATACTGAAATTCCTATTCAGTCTCTCTATGCACTAGATATAAGTCTACTGTAATAACCACATACATCAAATAATAAGTTATTTTTCTACATTTCAGTACTTGTTATAAATATTTTATTTCTACTTCTCCAACCTAATTTGCAATTCACATATATTTCCTCATAATTCTGTCATATTTCCTTTTTATAGCCATAAGCCGTATTTCTACTTTATCATTTCCTTTTAACTACCCTGGAAGACCTTTCTATATTTCAATTACCTGCAGACTCCCAGTCCTGTAGCACAGTCTTAAAATCAAAACTGAAGTATTGATGCACTTCTCTGCATATTAATTCCGATTATTATTAGAATATTATTGGACTATAGGTATGCTGGAACCTTCTGAAGCTTCCTTGACACATCAAGGCTCTCCTCTTTTATCTAGTGAAGTCAATGACTGATCAAAAGCCAGACTGAACCCACTGTAAGCAAATACTTCAGTGTAATGAAAAAGATACTTGCAGCCCTTCACATACTTTTTCCTGACAGTGTTTTGGTGTAAAAGTATATTTGGCCCATATACATCCTGCTATTAATCTGAGAAAGCTACCACAGTATGTGTTCTACTGTCCTCTTCCAACTTCCATTTTTCCACATGATTGTGCTATTTGACAAGGAAGAAGGGTCTTAGAAAGTCATAATGACCTGCAATTTTTTTATGCTTTTGTTTCTCCTAGCACTTCTAGCAACAATGTGCAAACCTTTGTACAACTGCAATTCCCCCAGTGAGAACTATTTCTACGTTTGAAATATGGGAAAAAAGTGATCTTCAACCAATTAGATCAGGTCATACAATACAGACGTGGAACTTCATGTATCTGAGAAATTTGTGTTTCCAAAAATTGTGAAGTGGTTGAACTCTACAGAACTAAAATCTCGGTAAAACTATAACTGACAAATTTCTAAGCAGCTCCTTATTTCTTTTTAGAGAAAAAGTATTACTGTTGACGTGTTAATTATCATAATAAAAAAATTCAGTTCTATCCAGAAAGGACTTCAGGTCCTGGGCTAAAACAGACTACACCACCCAGACATGCAGCAGTAAGAAAGAAAATAATTCAGAAATTAAGAAAGTAGTAGGAAACAAGATTAATTCAATTTCCTTAAAGGTAAGTAATATTTTCCAAACAATTTAGACTGGGTTATTTAGAAAAAATTATATAGCTGATTTGCAACATCTAGAAAACATAATTGGATTTGACTGCAGAACAGCAATGGCTTCTGATTGATGACCTGTCTAATTTAATTTACAAATCTATTTTTTAAAGGGTAATTAATAAACATAAAAAGCCACATGTGCAAGTATAACTTATATAGAAGCTATGTAAACCTGGAACAAAAGAATCTATACTATTGATTTTATGAGTCTCAAAAGAAGGGTCAGAGATAAAATCATGTTTAAATAAAGAACATTATAGAAAAATGAAGGAATTACATAGATCAAAAGAACTTGCAGGAGACAACATGAGAGTTAAATTACTGTCTCTTTTCCTTTGAAATCATAGAGAGAGAAATACCCTTTGAGTATTGAGAAATACTCAAAAGTGCTCTGGCAGGACAAAACTGCCTCATGATATGTGCTTGTACTCTCATGAACAAGGCTGACCATTGCAGTTCTGTTACAAGAGTATCTTACAGAGATCATATTCCAGGTAAAAGAAAAATGAAACAAAAGCAAAGGGAAGAAAATTTTGAACTAAGATTTAAATAAGAGAAGTAAAAATCAAACAGATACTCTTGTTCTATAGGTGCAGAGAGACAGAAGAAGACCCTGTGATGCTATAGATGCCTGAAATGGCAGGGTGAATATAAAAAAATGGAGAAAGGCTTAACCATGTGCAGAAAGAAACCCATGAGCCTGCCAGAAAATGAGCTTTTTGTTACTACTTGTTTCCCCAGTTCTTTAACAATATGTTCGCTTCACCAAGCCTTTCTCTTTCTTCTCTCCAAATCTCCATGATACATGTTAAACTTGGTGGCAGGAGGCATCTCTGTTCACAAGGACAATAGACAATTGCAATTTTAATAGCTCTCTAACAACACAAAAATCTGAATCCTATGTCTTCTTTCCTTGAGTAATAAAGCAGAAAAGAGCTTATGCAGTTAAAAGAAAAAGCAAAACTGGTGATGTAAGGAAGAATAAGAAGTTCAACTAGAACAGCCAATTGCCTAATTTTAAAGTGAGAGACTCTTAGTATACAAATAGATAAATGCAATATCTCTGAACCAAAAAGTACTACTTCTGATACTATATTTTTCTTATCTGGAAAATAAATTGAATAAATTACTGCCCTCTTTCTACCATACCTTTTTTGCTTGGAATAGGCTGCCTACATAAAAATTTACAAATAAAAATGTTACAAAAAATAATCAGTGAGAAGCTGTCAACTTAATCTTTCAGTTTTTATTAATCAAGAATTTCTTAAACTGACTTATGATAGACTGCTTTTAAAAGCTGAGCATTAAAAACATTCTTCTGAATAGAGGAAAAATAATATACAAAAAAATCCCACATTGCCATGGTAGTTTACAAATGCCCATAAGCATACTTTGAAAATCAAGTACCAAAAGAAATAATTTATTGGACACATTCACAGTGAAGTGTTTTCAAAGAGACACTATTGATTGCTACAGAAGAAAAGAAAATAATTTCATTGTAGTACTACCCTTAAATAAATACATGTGAGAGATTTATCTCCAAATAAGCACATCTTATTTTCCCTTTTTTTATATTCATCTTTTGTTGTATTTCTTCTTCCATAATTCCTTTCCTATATTCACCCCAAGGCACCATGATAATGAAAAACACAAGCTTGAGAAAAATAAACTAAAGAAAAAAATTCTGGTTGATGTTTGACATTATGATTTCCTGCCAGGTTTCATCAGTCATATCATGCCATGTGGAGTAATACAGTCTGATTGATGTTGCTCATAGGGACTCATCACCTTTCATGTGTTTCCTGAAGAATTTAAAGGTATCACACAATCTTTGGATAAAATTAATTCTTATGGTGCCAAATATTTGATTAAAAATAAAGATCATGACATCAAAATTTATGAATGCATTTCTCAGTGGTGGGGAATCTAATTCTTAGTGCCATTTATAAGTTGTTTTATTTTTTAACTTATGAGAGATACTTTAAAATCTCCTGTGTCAATTGTACATTTAAGATTAATTCTCTCAGCATTTAGTATTATGACCAAGTTTGAGCCTTAGCAGGATTCCGCATGATTCTCCTTTTCCACGTAATGCCTGATGGGGCCCTCCTTTACTGCAGATTGCTGAACACCTCACTACCCACGGAAAGCAGTGAATGAATTCCTTTTTTCGCTTTGTTTGCGTGTGTGACTTTTGCTTTACCTATGAACTGTCTTTATCTCCACCCATTAATTTTCTTTTTAATTTTCACCCGTCCACCTCTCTCCCCCACCCGCACGGGTAGAGGAGCGAATGCAAGGTTAAATTGCTGGCTGGGGTGAAACTGTAACAGTAACCTTTATTTCATTATAAACTAATATACCCAAGTCAAGGCAAGGTTTTTCAGCTGAGCCTCGTGAAATCTTAATTCAAATCAAAGTTAGACTTGATACCTTGTATACAGAAAAAACAAAGGCTACCATATATATAATATTTTTTATTATTGTGAAGGAGCATTACCTAAACAAATGGCACACACACCACAAAACAATAACTAATGGTAACATATAAAGCCAAAACACAGTGGTAAGTGTGATTTGTACCACAGTTGATCCTGTAGAATTTAAATTTAAATCTACCTTTAGAGGAATTGATATTTAGATTATGCAATATCTTTTGGTTGGTCAAACAATCTCTGTTAACGAGAAGACGTTTTCTTCTCCAGCGGACTAAAATTTTGTAGAAGATTGATAGTTTACTACTAAAGGTATTAAAAAATATATGTTTACATGCATTTAGAATCTTTATTATTACCATACCTGTTACTTTCAGTCTGTCAGCTCCAATGACAATCTCATCTTCATCTGCAGAAAACAACACTCTTCCACTGTCACTTGCTCTCACTTCAAATCTCTTACACTGAGCTTCCACAGCATCAGCCCCTGAAATCAAGGAAGTGATCATTACATCTAAGATATTTTCTGAGAATTAATCATCGGCATAAATTGAATATCCAAAACATATTGAATACATGATGCTTTATGAAAATATTTGGCTTTCTGTAAGCCTGATAAATAATTTGCATTATGAAATACTGTTAAAATAGTTTACAGAAATAACTATGAAAAACATCTATTCAGCATTATGTGGAAATCAACACTAATATTTAGAATGTACTTAAACACTGAGATCTTGAAGTGCCAATTCAGACAGAGCTTTCTGGGGTTTGTTCAGTTCAAATTGCAGTTTCTTGCCAATGAAAAAATAAAGATAATGCATGACCCTATTCCATCAAGACACACAAATAAACACAGCAGAAAACTGTATTTTTCATTCACTTCTACTGCAAACTTAGAGAATAGATAACAAAAACAACAAAACACAAAAACAAACAAAAAACATGGACTAAGATATCAAAATTTCTGGCATATTTTATGAAACAATATTCCCAAATGTCTCAAAGCTCAAAAATCCTAAAACAATTCTGGAATTGGACAGATATATGGATTGATCTAACTGCAATGAAGACGGTTTGCAGGTACTAAGGCTTTTAAATTTACTATGCTTTTCAATTTACAGGTCTTTAGTACACAAAACTCTCCAGTGTTTTGTGTATGAAATTGTTTCCCAAAAATTTATGTTATTAATAAGTGAAAGCAAACACCATTTCTGAAAATGGTGTTGAAAAGCAAACCAATCAACTTCATATGGCACAACAAGACATAAAGCAAGATACATTTTTTCAAGGAATAATAATCTGAAATTTTCTCTATGATCCATAATTAAACTGTAATGTATTCCTGAAATAAATCTATATGCATATAAGTTATGTGGAGGGCATTATGGACAAATAAATTTATATATGATATTTCAGTTTAATAATCTGGTTTAAAAGTTTGTAAAAACTCCTGCTCCATAATATGTAAGGTTTTAGTCTAATATGCAAATGCATAGTATCAAAATATGTAATAAGGAATATAAAAACTGTGATAATTAATTTCGGTCAAGGAATTGCCTTAGCAGCTCATAATTTGCAGAATCAGCTATGTGATCAAAACAGTTCCTCTTACTTTTCAGATGAACTTATGTTTGTACTGTAAAAAAAAATTCTGGCTATTTTTGATTCAGAACAAAAAAATAAAATGAAAAAGAATTATCAAAATACTTGTGATGATGCCTTTTGTTGAATTTATATGTTTATTCAGTAAATGTGTCAAATGGTATTTTTCCCACTCCCCTCCCCGACTAAAGTTTTTTTAAAATTTGTTAATCAGGTTGTTGGCTTTAGTTTGAAAAAATACAAAATCTTTCTAAAAACAGAGGCAGATTTCATATGCAGATGTTTGGGGATTCACTTGTCCTGCAACCATACTTATGCTTCGGGAAACCAAAGGATAATTACAAATTACTTAATACTAAATAGTTTCATCTTTATTTAAGAGCTGATGATAGCTTAACCACCTAAAAGAAAGTGGCATTATAAGTACTGTGACATTACTAATTTACACCCATCAAAGCTTTTAGCTCTGTAGGGAAGAGAAAAGACCTGCCACATTCTTAGTCATTATATATCACTCTAAGTGACAGCCCATGTTTCAATAACAGCTTTTACAAACTTGTGATGTATTTAGGATAATATAGGTTTTCATTAAAAATTACTTAAATAACAATGGTCTGGAACTTTGACTAAGGAATGCATATACTTTAGATACTATTTGTGCTGCTTCAGAAACACATTGTATAAAAGTACACCTAGAATTCAGCTAGTCCAAAATAGCATTACAGGAAGTAAATAAATTTTAATGCTAAAATAAATGGGTTTTTACTTCATGTTTCACTCAGGACTCAATAGTGTATTACTTGTATTACTTATTGCTGAAATGGTAGTTAGTGGGTTCAAGGCACTTGAGAGATTACTAAAAAACATAATACATGTTACATCTGTCTCTTTGGCATAGAACCAGGTGTGAATGTTATAAAACTGGTTTAGAAAAGTTGAACTGTCTACAGAGTACTCAGTGCTAGCAAAATGGAATTCTGTTTAGTTTCATTTTTATTTCCCAGTTGAAATAGGAGCAAGCAGTTGCATTTGCAATGTATTAGGGTATTATCTTCTTAGCTGTAAAGCAAATTGCTGTGTTCCAAAACCACTCTACCAACATACACGTCTCATGAAATGCCTGAATCTTTAATAGTGCTACTAATAAAAACAATGTCAAGTCTTTGAATATTATGCATGAACAAAGGAAGTATTTTGAAATTCTAATCTCAAACTTGTAGAGCCATCACTATTTTCAGCAAATCATATCTGCTTGAATAATGCATACTTCAGTCCAGAGAATCATATATGAAAATCAATCTTCTACATTCTGTTTGGAAAGGTAATTTCTATCAAACACATGGCTACCAGAAAAGCTGTTTAGCTTTGCTATTTTTTACTGTATTGTTATTCTACTTCATCCTAGACATGGAGTTGGCTACATAACAGCTTTAATCAGGTTCAGGAGATGTCTATGACAAACTCTTTTCTCATCTTGTGTTCAGGAAAACTATTTACTTGTAAATTCAGATACATAATTCTCAATTAAATTATTATGTTTCTGTGAAATTCCTTTCATTTAAAGTATATAGATGAAAAATATGTGTATCATATTCATATATACATGGTATGTAATGATGGTTTATAACACATGCTTCGTGCACAGCAGTTGTATAATTGAAATTATCGTTAAACCAGCTACATTTAAAATGGTACAGAGCCTAAAATTGTTCATTTTAACTGTAGTGAAGATGCATTAAATGAAAATATTGGGCAGTACATGCTGTAAAAATACAGCAAATTATGGTTCTGTAATCCAGATTAACAGTAATAGAGATTAAATTTCAAAATAAAAACTATTTTGAATTTGTAGAGTTTGACTTACTAATTAATATAATAATAATATGAAGAATGCATGTTCTAACATTTTTCATTTTAAAGTCAATGATTACTTACAGTACTTCATTATTATTATTCAGAAATAATAATTAGAACCATTATTTGCTGTGATAATAAATAGAAACAAGAACTCTCCATTCTTACAAGGTTAAAATATGATTACAAACACTAGCAGTTGTGTCTGATTTCTTAATCACCTTCCATGTCCACCTGGCACACAACAGACACAGAAAAGATAAAAAATCAACAACCTTAAATTGAATATAGGAATTAGAATTCAAATGGAATTACCACAAACTGGTTCTTGTAAATAGGAAATATGATAGAGTTCAATATACTTTCTTCTGGTTCTCCAATGAAAAATGGGTTATTTAAACATTTATTAAATGCAGAGTTTTATGCAGAGTCTGGATGACAAAGAAAGTTACTTTTATGAGAATGTGTTGATGCTTCTGAGATTGGCGATTAAATAGATAAAGCATTTTTAATAAAGATTCAACAGTCATCTGGGTCTAAGATCAATTTTTGAGAAGTATACATCTAGATATTTTTTTAATATTCATAGGAATTATAGATATTATGGTATTTTGGACAGCAGAGATCTTAAAAAAAATTCAGTGAATGCAAGAGCGATTGTGCAAATGAAGGATTTGTAGCAGTTGAACAGAACAGAAGCACTGAGGAATTTGGAAAAGAAAAAGAGAACTTTCAGCTGAGAGCAAAACTTCTACACAAGCAAAGATTCACAACAATCAAAACATATTCTGTGTTCCGTTTGCTGAGGAAGGGAAGGGAACACCTTCATTATAACTAAAAAGTGTGAAAGTAGAAGGTAAAAGATCCATTAGCTCGCTCTCTCTCAATAGTTGGTAGCCATGCTACCAATGGTAGAGATGTCAGAAAGCTACTGTTTCTAAGAGAGGTTGATCTTCAAGGTTTCCTATTCTAATTATTATCTACTCAGACAAGGGAAGCTGGAGCAAATGCTGGGTGAGAAGAAGAAAAGCACACATTTGTTACCTTTTGTGGAAGTGAACAATAACATCTGTCAACATAAATTATTGGAATAGGAATAAAGCACACATTATTATAAGAGGAAACTCAGTAGAACCATCTGGATCAGGCAGGAGACTTCCTTCATCGTGACCTACAGACCCAGTAATATCCATGAAAGATTAGTCATATTACAGGTTTAGGACTTTGTCAAATGACATCTGACAGAAAAGTTCTGCCCTCCCAAGCTGGTTTTACTTTTAGGAACTTTGTAGAATCATAGAATCATTATGGTTCTAAAAGACTTCTAAGGTCGAACATTAACCCAGTACTGTAAGATCCACTGTTGATATGGTATATCAGTTTCACTGAAAAACACATCTGAAATATTGTCTGTCACCTCTGCAATAGATAAAATACATCCTGCGATCTGTCTTCCTCGTGCACCTTGACATTGGGACCCCAGCTATGAAAATAGTATGTGGGAGTAGCATACCAGCAGCAGCAGACAACACCCTCCATCCTACTTCTAGATAAGGCCACAACAACTCAAGAGCAATTCTGAGCTTTTCTGCCTACTACCCCTAACATATGGTAATTTCCATGAGACTCAGGAATTACAAGGCTGAACAGACCTTTGGTCTGATCAGATACAGCTGTTCATAATTTCATCAGCTATGAGCTATACTCACGGGGGAATGAAAGCAAAATGTGATTCTCTGCTTCTTGAAGCTTGTTTGAGCTTTAAGTCAACACATTTATTTTGCTTCTGTAATGGTTAAAAGGATGTGCATTGTCTGCAATTTTAGCTATAATATCTTAATTGCTTATATGGCTCCTTAAATAAGAAAGCCAAGCAAGACACAGGAAGATATGTCAGGCACCAAAATTTATCTGTAGGACTTCACACTGTATGTTTTGCCCCTTTTATAATCCCATTAAGGTTAATTTACTCAAAACATGATCTAGATTCATTAACTGAGTCTTGCAGCAAGTAAAATTACTTTTGTATCAGACTTATTTTTCTCACAATACTAGAGACATATTATAAACATACAAAAATATAATCAACATATTAATAATAAATAAATATACATGGTTTCTGTAAATGGATAAATTTTTAATTAGATTATTAAATGAAGTATTTAAAGTATAAAATAAATAGTAGGTTAAATTTTAAATAAATATATATTATTTTTTATTACCAGTTCTATGACATTCTCTTTCCTACATGTTTTCCTTTATTGTCCAGGAATGTTTCTTTGTGACATCGATAAATAGCCACAATATGTTAACTTCTTTTTATAGCTGCATTTATCAACTTAGCTTTCATTGACAAGCACAAAAGTCCAGCTCATGCAACTGTATTATTTATAAATCTAACATATTTTGTGCACTACAAAATGTGAATGGGAGTAGAAAGCTAATCAGTTTTTCTTAGTCATGATGAATGTAACCTGAATATTACTAAGTCCTAAGAGAATCATCCAAGTCTTCAGTCTTATCCTTAACCCTGTAAATATTAGCTTTTTGTGATGGGTTTAGTATTTACAACATAAATAATTTACAAAACTGAACATATACCTTTTGGAAGCCAAGGCTTACTGAAGCAGTCTGGGCACTACTGCTCAATACAAAATTAGTGGGAATATTTCCATTCTCTCTATTAGCTATGCTAGGCTGTAAGGCTATAATTATGCTGTTTGGTCACTAGATTTTATGAAAATACTGAGTTGTTTCTAAGTAGCTGCACATTCCACTGAAGAGAAATGAGAGTTAAAAATAGACAGAACAATTAATTGTGAGGTACCTGACTACCTGCTGTACTTGATGAACACCACATTCAAATCAAATAGCAAGAACACACAGAAATAGTAAGGGGAGTTATGAAATGTCCCCATTAGATAGATGAAACTCAAAGACAAAACAGGACTGTTGAATTTCTCCTTGGGAAATATAACATCTTGCAGATCATGTAAATCATTCCTTGCTAAACCTGTTACTGTTTATCATTATATATTTCCTTTAGGCCACAATTATAGCCAGATTTCCCTATTGAATATTCTACCAATTTACCAGAAATTCTACTGAAAATTCACTGATGTATAAATCTCTACATCTCTACTTTATTCTTTTCTTAAAAATAAATCTGATGTTTTAATTATTTGCATCTTTTGAGACCTAATCTCTCATCTGCAAGCTGCCTAAAATACCTACAAGGCCTTTATGCATCCTGCTTTATCACTCTGAGGCAACTGGACTGAAAATGAAACTGGATGAAGCGAAATACATTCATGTAACCCAATGGTTCTTTACCTTTCCTCTTATTTATCCTCTGACCTTTTTAAATAACCATTATGGATCTTACTTTGTAAAGATTTAAAAAGAAAAGCATTTCAGTTTTGTCTTTCTTACTGGTAATATTCTCTGTAAGCATTGGACAGTTATTCTGAGACTTTTTTCTACCTGGCAGGCATTTTGGCCATTTTTTGGTGTTTTATTAATAAAAATTAAAAGCTAGCAAATATTTTTGCCCATATTCACAGAATCACAGAATCATTCAGGTTGGAAAGACCTCCAAAATCATGGAATCCAACATTTGACCTATCTCCACCTTGTCAATATATTCTTAATGTACCCTTCTTATTAAGAGATTGGCTTTGCATCTTCCTTTTTTCCCCCTACGCGATTAAAAAGATACAAATTGTTCTTCCAGATGCTTTTGGCAGTTTCCCATAGACTTTAAATAAACCCTGTTGTGACTCAAAAGTATTGTATAATATTACTCACAATGTAGTGAATTAGACCATTATAATGTTTCTGAATGCAAATCAAACCTTTTTGAGATAAAGAATTGAATTAATCACACTTGGAGAGAGAAGACCTAAACAAAGGACATAAGCTACCAGAGCACCCAGAAACTTTCTTGAAAAAAGAAATGTCAAAAAACCCCTATTTCACATTTTTATAATATTAATTCAATACTGATAGTTACTGTATAAGGAAGACCATAAAAGTCTAATTTTTACAAACTGACTATTTCTCCAATTATCTGCTTTAGCTAGGGAGTTCAAATATCCTGAAGCTATCTATGCAAAAGGTCTTAGCATTTCATATAATCACACTTTATCTGAGAAAGATTTAATGAAAGAATGTACAAAATACTGAAAGATACTCATCCACAAAAAGGCTACCACTGGTTACTACTGAGTAGTAAAACAAGAGAAAAAAATATAGTCTGATTACTAGAAAATGATAATTTTAAACCCTTCTGCTACTTTGCAGATCAGTGAAATGCATTTGCAGATTTCTGAGCAAGTTGCATCTGCTGTGATGAAGGCACAAGACAATGAGGTCTTAACCCAGCTCTCAGGATTTCTGCATTACCCATTTAGGAAATTACTTGTCTCCTTGCCCTTGACAGTGGGACAAGAGCCAGAAAGCTGTAGAAGCAGGATAAAAGCATATTTGGTCTCTTAGCTTCTGGAAGTGTCTCTTTTGATTAATGTTCTCAGTGGAGTTCATTGTTGACTTGTAACACATAAGATGCAATTCAATTCACTGATGAAGACATCTACCTCAGCCAGTAACCCTGCTGACACTGAAATTCTGCATCTTTGTGATTTGAACCATTGCCAGATTGTCTACCTTTGAAATACCCCACTTATGGAGGCTACGCTGACACCCTTGGGAAATCTGAAGTGTCCTTGAAAGAGCGTACGATCCCGTGTCTGGAAAGAAATATAACCTAGATGCAGATGGATGTGCAAATTCAGAGACAAGACCTGCAGCATAAGTGGAGTTTTTGTCTGGACTAGCTGAAAGCTTTCACATCAGAAGTATGGCAAGCCAACCATAATCACTCAACGAGAGAAAACTAAATGTGCTAAATTAGCACCTGGCTTCTTCTTCTGCACCAGAAGCAAAATGGGTAGAAATCTTTAAGTGTGTGAAAACTTTGAGGTCATAACATGTCCAGATGCTACGGGTAATACGTATGATAAAAGAGTAGCAAAACAACTTCTGCAATCAAAATATCTGTGCAAAATAGGACACAAGGAAAATCATGAAGTTTTGGAACCCTAATGTTATAATAACTTATTTTAAAGGCAAGGTAGTCCTTAATTTTGAATTGGAAAAAATGCTCACTCTCTAATATATTGATCTCTAACACGTTAGCAATTCAGTGAATGATAACTGTTCCCAGAGACTAATTAATTTTAGATTTATGGAATGCTTTTCTTCACAGGAAGAAATCTAGTCAAGTTTAAAAATATTCAGCTAATCATTAATTCAATGCCATCTGTTCATAATTCAGTTACAACTACAATATTTATCACTCTAAGAATAGCCTAAGGAAAAAGAAGTTATTTTCAGAGATATATTTATGCATTAAAGAAAGCTTTTAAATCCATAATAAATATATCTTTACATGTACATGTTTGAGATAAATTACATCAAGACAGCTCTGCCCATCAACAAATGGCACAATTAAATATGTCTAATATCGGCATAATTTGGAACTTGAAACTTAATCCTGTACTAAATGGAGGCAAAAGAAAGGCAAATTATCATTTTCATTTATAAATAAGCAAAAAAAAAAGCAGCAATGTTCTAGCTGGGGTTATTAATTGATATTTTACAAGGTATTTTAAAGTTTCAGTGTTACATTGAAGTTCATTCTGGAACTATATTTTTTATGGGACTTGGAGTAGTGCAATGAATAGAAATTATACTTCAATACTGATGTTTTTATAAAACAATAATAATTTCAACATAACACTAAGATGAAAGTTCTAATAGTCTAAAGATATGTGAGGGGGATTTCCATGAAACTGAAATATTTTTATTATTTATTTTTTAATATTAGTCATCTAATTTATATGAACTGGAACTTGCTACCTAAGAGGTTCACAATCTCACAGGGACAAATAATTTTCATGGGCAAACACAAATGTTTCCAAGCCTGACTGTTCACTTGCAAGAATCTCTTTCACAAATAGAAACAGGCTGATTTCCCATAGTTCCTTCAATAATAAAACTGAAAGAACTCAGACTTTTTAAAGATGATTTAGTTGGAGAAAGAATCTAAGTCTACAATCAAATTACTTTTCACCCCTATGTTTGAAAAATGTCTTTGCTGTTATTTCAACACCTTTAACACAATCAGCAGGCTGTTGAATTTCTACCTCCAAGTGTTCTCTGAAATAAATATGAAAATAAAGAACACCAGAAAGATCTCACTGCCCTTCTCTTTCTTTTAAATTATGTCTTTGTATTTAATTAACTTAAAATAGTCTTCTCAATTTTTACCCCTATTTTGTCCTTCACTCCTTAGAATAATATATTCCTGACAATATTAGTGAGCTGTCTGAACATCAGGGAAAAAAGGGTAAAAATAAAATCTTAATGTCCTGTCAGAGACTTGTTAAAAGTCCAGATGTTGTAGGTAATTTAATAATGCTTAGCACCCAGCAGCAGCCTTGTGAATGTCACAAGGTGTGCACAGCAGCTGTTTTTGAAGTTAAATGAAGCATTAGCTTCAGATAAAGCTAAAGACAAAGAATTAGGACCATCCTTGAAAGATGTATGCTGCATCCTTCAAACCCACTCCCATATCCAAAGCCTACTTATTTCCTCTAAATAACCCCATTTCTTTGACTCTTGAGATGTCTCCCACAAAAGGAAACCACATCTCCTTCCCTGCTCAGAACATTTGGGCAGTAGTTAGGCTCTCTGTCCTGGCCAACAGCATGTGGGTAACAGCAGCAGGACAGATGGCAATGGATTAATGTTTAAACACTAACACTTCTGCAGCACCATGAAAACACTAATTACCTCTTCCCACTCAGACTCTACTTCTACAGTTAAATCAATCAACTGCTCATAGTTCCAGGTCCTCTGATTTGTTATGGGATCGGGTTGGGTGGGATGGGAAGAGGATAAAATATTTGACAATTACAACAGAGTACCTTTTTCTCTCTTTTTCAGTGCCAATTTTCTAGAAACAGGGGAAAGGTCCAGACTTGTATTTAAAAAAAACAATAAGATAAAATAAAGAGCCTATAAAGCTCCAAAGTAAGCAGAAGACTGACATACCACTGCCAGATAGCTATTGATAATTAAAATCTACTTCAGTATATGTCCACGCTCACTACAGGTGCTCTGGGGTCAAAGTTAGCACTGAGATGAAACACTAAGGCAGCGAGCTGAGGCTCATATCAAGCAGATTGGACACCTCTCTGCACAGTCATTGCTGTACTTCTGCTCCCCTCCATAATCCCTGCCTGGAAAACACTGATTTACTGCTCCCTTTCATCATTTTCATATCACCTCTAAAGTGACAGTGGGTATAGACTACTGTGCTTTCATGAGAAAAAAAGGCTTGTGGTGGCTTCTTTCTGAAGGCTCCCCTGCAGGAAGCCAGCATCTCACCAGTCCTTAGCATGCCAGGTGTTCCTGCCAGCACCACATCAAAAATAAGGTACCAGACCTTAAAATTCCCTCCAAATTTAGATCATGGACAAACAAGGAAAGAAAACAAGCCACATGTATTTTGTCTATGGTACAAAAAGAAAAATATCAGACTATTTATAAAAGTACAAAGTATGTTTTTCTTTTTGTCTGTCATTACAGACAGAAAAGATGCTTTCCACATTAGATCAATACAACTTCAGATATGAACTAACATGAGCTGTACCTTGTATCCGAGGTAGAAATAGTCTTCCTGAGCTCAGACTGAGGGAAAGAAAAAGAGAAGAAAAGCTGGATCAAGACTCAAATGACAAAAACTTTTAGAGTCTGAATAAGGTAGAAAGAAGAAAGAAAATATACTGAATGCAGAAATAAGGGCATGGGAAGAGGTCTTAAGACCTCAGCTCTGGAAGTACTGAAATTATTCATTTTAAGATTCAAAGAAGATTCTGTATAACAGAATCTGAGGATGAGGATGATAAAAATTAAAGCAAAGAATCATAGCCACTGCCTAGACATTTTGGATAAGGTGTTTCTTATCAATAATGTATTAGCACTCTCTCTCCCCTGAAATAACCATGCTGAAATTGCACAGAATTCAATTACTGTCCTACTGCTGCTTGCATTTGTGTTTATTCATAGAGAATTTTTAATTCTTGACACCTCAACTGATGTGATGTGCTCTTGCCTTTCAGGAAGGCGGTACCAGGCTAAATAATGGCAACACCTACAAGAAAGAATTACTACTTGGTCCTAATAACTGACAGAAAGATATCTTATTACTCTATTTTTACAGCATAGTTTTCATGTAGCAATTCATGTGGCAATGAGGGAAACTTAAGATATATTTAACACCATGTATTATTTAAAATATTAAACAGCAATGTAGTGTTATGTCTGCACATAACTTACAATAAGATCATCATAATGATATGAAAGATATTACTAAAAAACCTAAAAATATACTTAATTTATCAAATGCAATCAGAAGTACTGTGTAAAGCAACTCTTCCTTTCAAAGAGATCTTGTTAACCAAGCACAAACTGGATAGAAAATGATTGATGTACTATATTTAATAGTTTTATGAGTTTATTGTGTAATAGATGTGTAAAAAAGTATTATTTTTCAATCCAGTTAATGCAAGGGCTTGCCACAAAGGGATATTTGCCATAACTGAATTTCAAATGCACATATGAAGATTAACACAGAAAATGATGCAACTAATTTAGAAGTGAAATAGAAACAAAAATTAGAAAGGAGTTGTCTTCCTCTTGATGCTGAATCAAAACAAACAAGCAATGCTTTCTATTATTTGTAAATTACTTAAACGGAGAATTGCAAGATAAATATGGATGAATTTCAAATAAATAATGATGTTAATTTTTTCAGGATTAGTTTGGCAGACCCATCAAAGTGCTGGCAAACAGGTCAAAGTTTGGACCAGTTTTCAGACACCTTCACATTTTCCTAATATCTCACTTCAGGATAATTAATTAATGGGAGTGGATTATCCAGATAGTTTAGCCAAAGTCATTAAGAGTATACATTAGGCGAACTCCTATCACAAAACCTGTTACAGCACAGATTGTTTGTAAAAAGACTTTTCCATGGACTAGACAGACAGAAATTTAGGCAACATCATTCTGCACTGTAAATTATGAGGAGGGATGAGACTTAGATTCCAGTTGGACATTTCAACTGTTCTGAGCAACATGGCTCACTTTCTGACTGCCTCTTGGCTCATCTCACGTGCTTTGCCAGGAGGAGACATAAAGCCATATGGCCTTCCAGGCACTGCTCCATCATTCCTTCTGCAATGACTCCTGAAGATGAAAGAAACCCTTTAACTCTGCAGTTAAGTGCAAGGTAAACTAACCTGTATAAAAAAGAACAAGCTATCTCCCCTTTACCTCCATTTAAAAAATCTTACAATGGATTTGCACCACAAACTAGCACACGAGATGCATTTTCACCTCCTGATAAATTTGTTATATTCCTACAATTGGGAAGAGTGCTTAACAGGCTATAAAAGTTAAAGAAATATTATACTTTAAAATTAGTACACTCAGAATGTATAGGATTTTGCTGTGTAAGTTATCCAAATATTCTCTGAATGACAACTACCTAATCTAAAAGTAACAGGGAAAACACCAACTAATGATTGCCAACAGAAAATTCCATTTAAGGTGCAAAAAACCTGAAAATATGTAAGCAATGCAAGTAATTTAGCCCAGAAATTAGGGACTCTGTGTTTATTTTTTTCTGTATTAGAAAATTAAGAGGAAGTGAAGTAACTATAAGTTGAAAACCTTCACCACAATAACTTGATAAATGAAGAAATGTCCCAAAAGAAGATTTTAAGCTACTACATATTCATTCTGAATTTCAATGTGAAATTGTCCTCTTTGTATATAACTGCAAAAACTGGACTACTAGTTCATCTAAATGTGGTAAAATGAATTGTCTACATTGCTTATTTGCACACATTAAAGTGGTATTAGGGACCAAAATTTGTGTTTATTCAGTCTGGATTTCAGTTAAGGAATAGAAATTGAGAGAATGCTGAGAAATGGATAATTCATTTATCTGGCTTCGTTTTGCCATGTCTTCTTAGTGATAATAATTATCCTACTGTACCACAGTGGTTGCAAGAGCAATTGCCTTAATATGGAAATTAGACTAGCAGAACATTTCAGATTTTGGAAATCTCACTGTAGTTTGGAATGACAGGTAGGCAAACCTCTTTGTAAGCAGAAGGAGAAAGCCTTTCTTTCACATACTCCTCACAAGTTCTAATCCATGTTTGCCCAGTTGAAAGGCAAAAACTGATGAGGGATCGTAAACCAATTCATCCCTTTCCTCCCAGCACTCTACTACACATGATACAAGAACAAGTATGCAGATAAGAGAAGAACTGAGACCATTGTTTTCCTTTTCCAACAGTAAGGAAAGAGCGTATGTGTCTGATCATCCTAAAATCACCCTCCTCTTGCAATACTTAGGAGAAAAGACCTTACATTTGAGGCTACAGTGTATGCAAACAAGATTCAAAACCAGAAACATTTCTTGTCTCATTAAGCATGTTATTAATGGATACTTAGTTCAAGTTCATAAAAATTTCAAACAAATGATTTAGAGCAACATATATACACATATTTGCACACGTACCTTATTATTATTGTTGGTACCCCATAGAGAAAGAATATATTATAACATTTTGTTACTCCCACAGATGATTCTAAAAGCAAGAATACTTGAAATGTTGTGTCTTGCTTCAGATCTTCATTGATATCTAAATGTTGCAAAGAGAGCATCAGGAGTGGCCTTTAGGTGATGAGTTACTTTGAGCACCTCAGAAGCCTAGGGGTAGCAGGATGCGTTACCTGTTTAGGTATCACTTGATATAAGCATAGGAAACTGCCATACAGCATATAGGTATGGATGATGAAAGAGACTCCCACTCCCACAGTTACATACCTGCAGTTTCTAATGTCCAACAGTTTCTGCACAACAAACCAAGTACTCTTGATGGAGCACCGCAAGTAAGCAAGCACATTTTAAAGACAAAGATCTCGGAATACACAAGACAAGTTTTGTGGTAAATGCATGGAAAGGATCTCCAAGTTTGACAAGCTATTTGAGTACATCTTTTAGCAGTGTTATCAGTCGTTAGCAGTGCTGTAATTGAAAATCATACATCTGCCTGCTATTTTCAAAAAGTAGCTGCAAGAATGTGATATCATTTTGGTGTTCAAATATGTTTTCTGAATTTGCACGGCTCTGGAGATCTCAGTGACTAGAGAGACAGGTTCAGGAGCTCTCCAAAGCTGTGACTTGTACAGGTCTGGATGTCTGTGAGAGTTATGATTCTGTCTGAGGGCTGAAAGCTTAGCAGAAATTAAATGCCTTTTTTTTGTGCATTTCAGATATCCCTAGAGTTCTTTATGAATTGAAAAGGGTCAAACAGTAGCAGAAATACCTGTCAGAAGCAATTATTGCAGTTAGGAAAAAAGCTGAAAAAAAAACCTCTCAAAAAAAAAAGTTGAAATAATAACCCAACCTGAGGATGAATTTACATCAAATACAAATGTGTTTCAGTTTCAAATGTCACGTTACATTTTTTTAGTGCTTATGAGCCTAATATAGTCCACTCAAAAGCAGGCAGAGGTATCTAAGATATGTGCACACAGCATGGAGACAAAAGACTTGTGGCTCAAAGGGAGCAAGTAATGTGCATTTCTAAGATTGTTAGGAAAAAAGAATAATTTTCCATATAAACTGTGCAAACATTGATTAACAGAGAAAAAAGGTTGTGTAAAGGTAATTCTGTAGAATGCACACTGCAGAAGTATTAGTAAGTAAGGGCTGCGAGGGGAGAGATCTAACAACTTATCCAGCAAAATTCAATGGATTGTCATCTTTTCATCTTTATTCTATACATACAATTCATGTCTGTGCTACATCTGCTCCATTGGTCTTAAATGGCATGTCTAAAAACTGAAGGCTGTGGAGTCCTCTTGGAGATCCAGACACAAACTTGGCAGTTTCCAGACCATATGTCATGAATAGACTGGAGTACAAACCAACATCTCTTGCTCAGTTGGTATAGTTCCCAACAGAAAGCATTGCTACAGCTGTGACTTTTTCTCTGTACAGATTTTGGTGCCAGTATAAAAAATGCTGTGCTGCAATAATGGGTGTGCTCTTGGTCTTGTATGTCCTGAAGCATAACTTGAATTTATACCATTTAAACATGCAGCCACTCAATCATCCAAAACACTTAGTTACTTTTTAAAAAAAAATATTTAATATCCTTTTTCTTCACTCCTCCTAGATTAGGATGATTCCCAAGATGTCTTAATGATGCACTTTAATGACATATTTTGTCGCTTACAGAATTGAATACCCATTAAGAGTTTCACTGGATTTTTTTTCCATCTCCCTTAATGAACATATAGCCATATTCCCCCCCAGCCCAATAATAACACTTTTTTATATTAATCCATCTTCCTATTACAGTTCTAATTATATGCTCTTAAGGCTGTCTTATTCTCACATGGCACGGTTTCAAACACCACAGAAAGAATTTTTAGTTGTCCTAAAATTTGGCATGAGTGGCAATGTGGTTGCCAAACACAGGATGAGACCAGCCTATTTGCTGGTTTGTGGTATCACTTCAGTCCTGTGAAATGAAGATAAAATGCCAATGATATCACCTGTATAAAAAATGCATCATCCTTTTGAATGCACTGGCATCCTTCTTTCTTTGTAGAATGCTCCTGCCATGCATATTAATATGTAGTCTATTTTTTTACTGCTTATTATTCAACTCTCTAAAAACTGATAAGATAATGACATTTCAAAGTTTTAACAAGATTTTTTTTTCCCGAAGACACGATAATTTGCTTTTTTGTTGTTGTTTAAAACATTTTTCCTCACTGTTTATTTTCATTCCTTTCACTGGGCAGCCACACAAACAGCAGCTTCAGCACACATCAATAGTGAATGGAAAGAGAGCATTTTTAAAGACAGGGACTTTCTGGGGCACATTTACAACTAATAGGAAAAAAATATTTTCTCTTGTCAGCAAACTCTGTATTGAGTTTACCCTACCATTCTTTCAGCAAAAGTGGCCATGCTTTTACCTAGGCAAATGTAAAAACTTGTCTCTGTTCTGTTTTTCACAACAAAAAAATTTAGAAGGAAGTGCCTTAATAATATATTTTTACTCTTAGGTTCCTGTAAATTTCCTTGATTTCTTAATAGTACAACATTCAGGGTTTACTAATTCTATTGACAGTTGTGACTGTCTTTATTAAGAAGTATTTAATAGGAGATAAGGAGTATTTTAACATGCATCCAATACTGTACAGGGGATTCACAAAAAAAAAAAAAAAGAAAAACATTTTTTATACTGATATAAGAAATAACAAAGGTCATATTTGAAACAAAGAGGAAGATAGATTAAGAAATAATGTAAATACAATATTGCAATTTAAGAAGCTTCTAGTCTCCAGAGACAGCACCAGCTGCACACCAAGAAGCTTAAGGTGTTCACCCTAATGGTGGTAACATAAAAACATACGATTTTTCAGGCCTTCATGTTTTTAGAATATCAACCTCTAGTGTGATGCCTCTAAGTAGGTCAGCCTCAATACACTCACACATATTTTCAGTGCTGGATTCACTCAGCCAGAATAGTGTCAGTGATAAAAATATTATATCTATTTCAGCCAATGTGAATGTCTGCCATGGACAACTCACCTTTTTGCAGTTACCAGCTGAAGTAGAGGTTTTAACAATAGAGTTACCAGATGATAGAGAACTGCATTTTATAATTGCACTGGGCAAGTACAATATGGCCAGAACAGGTGTTACCTTAATTTTCCTCATCTGTACCTGCTAGCAAGTCTGGTTACCTTTGCATGCTCATTCGATGTGGTTGCTCAGGGAAACCAGTGCAGATGGTGTGTCACTGCCTGCACTTGGAAAAGACTCTTACAACTAGAAGCCACTGTCTCCAGTCACTATGAAAACAGTATAGATTACAGCTAGAGGTTAAGTTAAAATTATTTATGGGCATAACCTCAGCACATGAGGAAAAAAACAATGAATAAAACACATCTTAATCCAGAAGTAAAATGAAAGAAATGAAAACAAATAAAGTCTAAGGGGTGTCTCCTTGAATTTGATATACTAAGGTCTTACAGATGTATGTCGTTAAATTTTTTATCCCATTCCCAGAAAATATATATTGTTTTGTACCAGAACTACTAAATCACTTTTCAGTGATTCTTTTGGCCAATATTCTTAAAAATAAATTAATATCAGTACCCTTCTAGTTCAGAAAATATAAAAAATATTACTTCATAATTGTTAACACAAGAAATATGACTCATACTAAAAACAAAGTATAACACAATAAAACGAGGGGAAATACATAGTAAGTGAAACAGATAAGCAGAGGATTCTTTTGTATCCATTTCATTTGGAATTGCTATATTTTATACTTTGTAAAATATCAGTTTTAATGAATGACTGGAAGTATGTTAGCTTTTAATTTAATTTTTGTAGTGACTAGGAAAGCATTTTGTTTTTTGGGGTTTTTTTCTGATTTTTAACATTCTGTTACTCCAACCACTTTGCAGATGTGCTGATACAAATGCCCTACACAAGTGACAGGGCCAAAGCAATAGCCACTGAAGTAATGGAAGACTGACATGAAGTGTAAGAAAATGATGGTTATTTTCCCACTGAAAGTGTTGTTGAAACATATTTTGCTGAGGCTTTTTCAGTTTGTTTTGTTACAATGGTCTCAAAAATAATAATTTTTCATTAAGCTGTTTTCATTTTAGCTATTTTGAGGCATTTCTAGTTTTTCTTCCTTGAGCTTATGCTGAATCATGCTCTTATGATCCATTGTATGCAATGGTTTTTGAGTATGGTGATGAGATTCTTTTTCCTGACTTTTCAGTGATATTTTATATGTGATGATAATAAATGAAACCTATTAATAAAGTTACATTGATAAACATAACAGTCAATAAAGAACACTCACCTACAGTCAGTTGTCCAGTTAACTGTCCCATGTGATTTCTTGCATTCACTGTTACATTTCTGTCAGACTGTAAGACCAGTGGACTATCCTGGGAAACATGTATGAGACAATAAATGAGAGAACAAAAAATTGAGGTAAAATTAAGTTAGAACTTAGTATCAACATGCATGCTGAGAGGGAAGTTGTGTCAAGCATAACAGCCCTTTTTAATAATTTCATTAAATATTTTACGAGTCAAATTTTTATATTAAAGAATACCAAGAGTTCTAATTTAAACTTGAAATCTTTGTGCATACAATCCCTGCTTCAGAGATCAGATTTGAACTTGATTTCTTTGCACGCTCAAACACCCAAATTTGGGTTTTAATTTCCTGTTAATATTAAAAAGTTCCAAATTCAAAAGACCTTAATGCCAACCTGTTCCACTAGCCTTTCCCATATATTGTTAACCTATACTTTTCTAACTACCTCACCAACACTATATTGCATTATTCCATTAATCTACACAATCTATAATATTTGCATTGCACTTACTAAAACCTTACAAACACAGACATAAAGAGATCAAGATAAAGAGAATTGTTTCTCTCAGAGAAAACAATGAGAGCACTGGAAGGCGAGATCTTGTAACAGAGAGCCCTGATCCACTGCCATTATAGGTACTATTAGGGACCAAACTGATATAGCAAGGAGACAAATACTTTATGCTAAACACAGTCTTAATATCTTTTGAGTCAGTTGGCAGGATGACTATCTGGATCTCAGCACCCAGCTAGGTTTGAGTTTTTGAAAAATGTTTGCATATATAGGTGTAAGTGTATCCTCTGTTCAAAGCCAGCATAAACAATTCCAAAAATAATAGAATTTTGCTTCTTGAAGAACGAGGAGCCAGATGCACTCCTTTAGGGGAAGCGCAGATGTGTAGGAAAGGAGAAAAGCTTCGACAGAGAGCCAAGAGAAACAGCCTAGAAAAAGTGCAAACTCACCAATCATGCTCTCACTGGAGTGGGGTGAGTGCATGAGAGAAGGAAAAAAATAGGATTGTGACTGCTGCAGGAAGGCACTTTTCTTCCTGAAATCACCTGATAGCACACAACTCTGTCCCTAAAGCTTGCAGAGAGACCATGGGTACTGCAATGCTTCTGGCAGTTTGCTAGCACTCAGCATGCTTATGTATGCTTACCCAACAGCATGAAGACATCTGACAGAAACAGCTGGGGATGTGCCTTAGGTAGGAATGGCTAAAGGCTAGGAAGATATTTGGGAAATTTATTATATACTTGTTATATTCTTAGATTCTTCCCTGGGCATCCATTATTGGTCATCCCTGGATTAAGCATGTAAGGTTAAAGAGACCTTGTATGTGTGTCTCTTAATATATTGGTTCTTGCTGTTCTTGAAAGTTTTTTAGATAAGAAGGAAATTACATAAGGAGAAATAGATAAATATTTATTTTTACCTGAATGATGCACAATTTCTCTAAAATTTTCTGTGCTTTACAGTCCTTTCCTTTGTATCCAGAGCTTTCTTGCACAAGAAACATTCTTCCCAGTTGTTTTCACTATGATTATTAACTTTAAATGATAATCGGTTTCCTGGGAAGCCTGAAATGATTCTGAGTTAATTTCAAGGAGTTCAGGTGTATTTAATCTCTCACTGGAATATGCTATGACCTCTCTAACATCCTGCCAATTACCTCTGCTTCACAGATTTTGGCAGATGAAAGAGACTGTTTGGCTTGTCCATTTTTCCAGATAAAAAGATATAATTATCAGTGAGACATTGGGTTCAATTTTACTAGTTTGAGATGAACATGTGATGCAATCAAGGGAGCTCCTGGCAACAAAAGCAGCTGTTAAGGACCTTTTTCTCACCACTTGATTTCCACTTTCCTTATGGTCTTTTGAAAATCATTAGTCTAGGCAACTGCTGCTCTGGGAAAAGCAGTTGTCCTAATAGGCATCTGCAAGGCCAAAGGTTTTAAGGAGCCCTTCTCACTTCTGTTTAGTCACTTTTTGGTTGAAACTCTTCTCAGTTAGAATAATCTTATCCTTAGCAAGGGAGGATACAGCCATGCCTATTTTTGCCAGTTCAGCAAAGGTTTGGAAACTTCTGCTCACAAAGACTGATCACAGTTGGATCTGAAGGTTTCTATCCTCTCGCCATAGAAAAATACTTAACACAAACCTCAGGCTAAAATCTGCCTCCCAGATTCTAGTTTTGAAGAAAGAACCTTGGATATCAAATTCTGAAATACAGGATAATGAAAAATTAGGCAAGCCAAGCCTTCTTTCTTCTTCTTTTCTTGTCTTATATAAAAGAAAAAAAGAGGGCTGAAGAAGTTAAGAACTTAAATCTATATCCCTCATTTTCTGATGATAAATATAGAGCAGCAATCTTAAATATTGGACCAAAGAAAATGCAGTGGCAAAACTCCTATCAATTTAAGAAGTCCAGCATTTCATCCACATTGTTTACCTGCATTTTATTTATGCAGGAAGTGCCTAAAGGCAGAGGTTCTAGGAATTAAAAAAGTCTGCTCAGAGGAGGTAGACATTAAGAGAAGACTTAGCTGAAATAAGTGGAATTATTGATCTGTAAGATGAGTATAAAGTGCAATGAATATCACTCATAGGAATACAAACTCATCTAAAGCATAAAAACACTGGATAATTTTTTCTCTCCATGACCAGACCTGTTACTTGACACAAACTTCAGGTTACAATGATTTGTGATGCCAATTCAAAAATTATACTGTAGATAACAAAACCCAACAATGTAAGAACATTCTTACAGTTACACAGAGCTTTAATAATGTCAATATGCTAATAACTAAAATATTACAGAAGAATACTGTCAGGCCACGAGGCCTCTACCTGTCCTTACTGGCCCTACCAAATGTCCCCAGAGGGACACATTTCAGTCCAGCCCCACCTGAACTGAACTCTTCTGGTTCATTTGTGCTACTTGTCTCCACTCTATAAGCCCCAAAGCATTACAACTTCAAGATTAAAGGTAAACCAGGTTAAAATGTTACAATAGTTACTTATTATCTGAAACAGGTTTACAGCTAGGATTCATAAAAGTAAAAACAAGCTAATTAATTTAGGGGATATTTTCAGAAAGTTTTCTGAAATTTTAATCCAGTTATAAATACAATGAAACATTTGAGGAAAAAAAGGTTTGGTTTTTAATATTTTGTGCTTCTTTGGTTTGGGGGTTTTTTGAGTAAGAATCACAGTTCAGTAATAAATATCAACTTTTTGTTTCAGAATTAGACAAGCATATAATTGTAAGTATATGAAAGGCTGATCGATTAAAATAATTTTAAAATCATTTTACCAAAAAATACTCTGCATGAGCAATCATAGCAAAACTATTTTTTTAATTTTCCACAGCTGGTTCAATTATTTTTAACATATTTTGGAAAAAATTCATGCATTTTATACAGTATTCAAATAGGCAATCCCAGCTAATTAGCCCAGTTTTGAAGAGTCTTTCCAAAACGAACCTTTTAAATTAGAAGCACTTTAAATGGAGCAACTTAATTCCAGTTAGTTTAATAAAACATTGGTTTACTTTAGGTAAGATGGTACACTGTATAATTACATACATTCCCAAATTATGCTCAGAACGCAGATAATTACGACAATACCACCAACTTTGATGCTCAGGAACTGATATGTCTACATTGCTATAGTGCAAGAAGTGGCTCTTTTATGATTTGATTTCTGTGCTTTGGCAAGTGTAACACTTCAGGTCTCTGGACTTCTCCACGGTGTCACATAGATGTAAAAAGTGATGCAATAAGCAGGTAGGATGAGACCTGCCATGCTATCTGCTGGCAGTTTGTAATATCATATACTCTTGTTTGAGCCTACCCCCAGTATGGGCAGCCAAAATAATTATGGCAGAACCTTTCTTTACAGGACACTTCTCAAACATGCCCTGGTACACTCCTGACTCAGAATGACCGTTGCATTACCAAGGTGCCTTTACAGAAAAAAGAAATCAGTATCAAACTTTGGTTTGCTGAGAAACTCACCATTATCAGATTTTAAGAAATACAGAGAATATGTTTCCTCACTGCTGCAGAGCACCACATTTTGTCTGTTGCTTTAGAGATCATGCTGTAGATGCCCCTGAACAAGTTGATTGTCTGCATCTGGTTAGTGACCCCAACAGAAGAATGAAAAATGTATGAGTTATTTGACCACTCCATAGGAACAAAATGAGAACTGAATAGAAAGTATTGAGTACTCTGGTCAGTGCAGCAGACCAAGGGAGTCAAAGGACAGATGAGTAGAGGTGCAATAACTACAGGGGCAACTGCAGTTAAGGCAAATGACAGATAACAAGTGTGAAGAATATCTTGGAGGAATTCAGTGCAAAATGTTTAGAAGAAGGGTATGAAAGGCACAGTGTCAGTCAAGAAGGGTAGAAAGTAGAGCAAAGAAGATGTGAGGGGATGTAAAAAACATTCTGTAGAGTCTATCCATTGTCCAGAACCAGAGCATCAGCATGTTTTAGCAACATTCCTTGCAAATGGGGAGAGATGGAAGATCTAAAAAACCACACATTTGTAGGGCTTGGAGTCTCAGAGACAAACTTTCTATCATTAAGGTTACTACTAGCCCTAAACAAACATGAATAAATTTGCATTAGGAAAGATATGAAAGAAAAGGACCTACAAATGAAAGCAATTGCTGAGTTCTTCAGTACTTAAAAAATTGAAGGTTCCATTAAAACTGTTGAAAGGTTGTACAAGTTTGGAACTGTTAAAACACAAATTAAAGAAAACTATTTTTCATCAGAATATTCCTGTAATATTTTTTCCAAGAATATTTCCAATATTCCATTATACCAATATTTACCAATATTCAGTATTTCCAAGAATATTCTCAAAAAATTCCCAAGAATTTTCCCAAGGTGCAGGACAGCAGAGACCCCAACATAAGTGTTTTTCAAATAGGGAGAAATGAATATAATTTATTGTCCGAGTTATTCCTGGGCAATTCTGAGCTGAAGAGTTAACATGAGTTTTGGTCCAATTTAATTAGATTATTTTTTTCTTCTTTATAGAAAATATAGATATTTTCTATATTCCTGCTTTCCCAAAACAAAGTTTTGCATGACATTTTAGTGTTCTTCCTGTCTAATTGTCCTTTCAAACATGAAAGTCCCAATTTAATTGCTACTAATTGCACTTAAAATCACAAACCTGATTGAAAATTTTCAGTAAACACATTTGGACTTCTGCTTTAAGGAAACATTCCAGATATCTTAAAATTTTGACCAAATGTTATTAAAAGCCTGTATTTCTTCACATGAGATTTACACACTGAGGAGCTTTGGAAAAGCACAAGCAAATAGTTTGAAACAAACAAATAAAACAACCCAGTTGATACTTGAGGTTATTGATAATGTTTCAAGAAACACACTTTCTAGATAATTCTTTTTCATCAAATGATGTTCTCTTGATTCCCAGGCTTTGCTATGTGTCCATGTCAGCCTTGTTATATGCTAAAGACAATCACAGATATTGACTGACACACAAAATCAACTCCTGACACACCAAGTCTCAACCCAAACGCAGCTACACCTACCAAAGTAACATAGATGTACCCAACAAGAATTATACACAGAGTTCCAAGAAGCCACATGAACAATGATCACAGCTATAACCTCCAGACAGAAATAACCTACTTGTTTTACTTCCTTGTATAATGCACCATGAAATTTTTATTATGCAGCAACTCAATCAAGCATAGAGAAATGTAATGATAAAGCAGAAGTAGATATTTAAATAGCAGACGAAAGACATGGCTTTTGTGGAATTTATTTAAACATCAAATAAAATTTAAAATGGGATTTAGGTATAAACATTCCAACTAAAAATAAAGCAGCACTACATATATACTTGGAGGAAGCTTGTTAAACGCCCAAAGCTCAAGACTTAGTCATTAAACTTGTGACACAAAAAGTAAATCTGTATATTACTGAACTGCAAAGCCCCCCAAAACCTTAATGGAGACAAATGTAGAAAACCAATGTAAGTCTCAAAATCTGAAAGAAAAACATTTAGGGTGGAATCACTGTACTTCACTCCTTTTGTACCTGTCAAAGTTCTTGTGGTGTGGGTGCATAAGTTATTGAAAGGATTTTTGTCATTTAAGTTATGCTCAATGGTAACCAACAATTCATTACTCTATTTTCAGCCTTGGAAAGCAGTCTCTCAGTTCTTGTATGTATACAGGTGTTGACCATGCTACACCATCACAGTGAAACAGGACTGTCTTTCCCATGCTGTTTTAACTTAAAATGCTACAACATGAAATATAGCAACAATTAACAGCACGAAGAGGATGAAGCTATTACAGGAAAATCTATACAAATCAAAGTTTATTCATGCTTTTGAAAGCTATTTCCCAACACTCTCTATTGAGTGAGAATTTCTCTAATTATTTTAGATTAAGTAGCTGAGAGAAGAAAAAACAAAAATCACCAAAACCCTCTCAATATGCTGTAGTGAATGATCTGATAACCTGGATATTTTTAAATAATTTACAAGATTTCTTGTTTCTGAGATGCTTATGAGGAAAGTGTGTCGACACCTGTTCACTTGATGTAGGTCAAGAATTATACATCAGTTTTACGTGGCAATAAATGGAAAAACTTATAAAATTGAAAGAAATAGTCAAAATAAGTTTTTTTCATTATATTTATCCATTTCTATGGAAAATCTGAAATAAAAGCTCTGAAAAATGTGAACTCTTCAGCACATCAATAGGTTCTGGGTTCCTCTTTTGTGGGGCTTTGCAGACAGAGCAAAGGACTATATGAAAATAATAGTTCCATCAGCAGTTTTTATTTCACTATGATTTCTTTGCAAGATCTTTTCAAATTCTAAAGCTGAAGAAGAGTAAACAAATTCTAAAGAAAGTTTAGGGAACAAAGAAAAATTTTAGAAACACGTAAATTGTAGCAGAAATCTGGAATGAAGCTTATAGCTCAAAGCAGAAAAGAAAGACTTGCTGTTAAACAAAAAGTATTAGAAAGCCTTTAATGCACATTAAAATGAATATGTTAAATAAAATTGTAAGACAAAAAAAGGCAAGATCAGTCATTAAACCTTTAGTTAGAATGTTTTATTTAGGTGAATATTAAACCTATTATTTTATAGAATTATTCAACAAGTGGCAACTTATATGACTAAGTGATAGCACTAGTATTAGCATCAGCTTTAACAGAAAAAATCGAAAAGTTAACTGTATTTTTTGTTTGTTCATTTAGCTCTCTTAGTTTCTACAATATTATATTTTGTTTATATTTCCTGACAAGCCCTCCTTCAAGCACAATCACTCACTGCTAGATCCCAATTACCTTGGCAAAGCTTTCTGCATTGCTAGTTCTCTCTACTGTTCCTGTGTTAAATAACCAGAAGCAAACACATCTCAAATGAACTTTGAAACCCTTAGTGAACAGAGGGGAAATTATTATTGTCACTTTACTGGGTCTTCCCCTGCACACACCCACTACAATTGTTAGGTGCTTTCAGGCTGCATTATTGCACTTCATTGAGACAAGAACTATCAATTAGGTGGACAATTAGCATAAGATACAACAAGGCTTTGATCAAGGCACCAGAAGGAGCAAGTAAGAATGGCAATTACAGGAATTACAGATAATTCACTGATTTTCTAACCAGAACAGGAAGGTCAAAGAAGGTCTAACTCCCTCTAATAAAGAATGTGGAAAACTGCTAACAATGGATGAGGAGAACGTTGAGAAGTCCTGAGGGAACTGGCTTATGTTGTTGCCAAATCACTCTCAATGCTATTCAAAAAGTCAAGGCTGTCAGGTGAAGTCACAGGTGACTGTAAAAAGGGAAATGTACCTATTTTTAAAAAGGGTAGAAATGAGGACCCTGGGAACTACTGACCTGCCAGACTCACATCTGTGCCTGGGAAGATCATGCAACAGATCCTCCTAGAAGCTGTGCTAAGGCTCATGGAAAACAGGGAGGTGATGAGATATAACCAGCACAGCTTTATCAAGGGAAAGTTCTGCTTGACTAAACCAGTGGCCTTCTCTGATGGAGCGATTACAAGCGTCAAGAGTGACAAGGGAAGGGCCACAAATGTCATTTATCTGTAAATCTGTAAAGCCTTTGACACGGTCCCTCAAAACATCTTTCTTTCTAGATTGGAGAAAGATGGATTTGTTGGATGATCACATCTAAAGGGGGGTGGTCAACAGCTCCTGAGGGATATCAGTGATATATTGTATCATTTTGGGGTCTGTATTGGGACCAACACTGTTTAATGTCTTCATCAATGACAAAGTGGTTGAGCACAGCCTCGGCAAATCTGCAGATGACCCCAAGCTGAGTGGTGTCATTAACACATCTAGAGGATGGGATGCCATCCAGAGGGACTTGAACATGCTTGAAAAGCATGGGAATCTCACACAATTTAACACACTCAAGTGCAAGGTGCTGCACCTGGGTCTGTATGACCTCCCGGTATCAGCACGGGCCGGGGATGAAGAGATCCAGAGCAGTCCTGCTGGGAGAAACTTGGGGATGCTGGTGGATGAGAGGCTGGACATGCCCCAGCCATGGGCACTCACAGCCCAGAAAGCCAAACGTGTCCTGGCTGCATCCAGAGCCCCGTGGGCAGCAGGGGAGGGAGGGGATTCTGCCCCTCTGCTCTGGTGAGGTGCACCTGGAAGGAACCCTGCATCCAACTCTGGGGGCCCCAACACAGGAAGGACAGGGACCTGCTGGAGTGAGTCCAGAGGAGGCCACCAAGATGACAAGAGGGATGAAGAACCTTTCCTATGAGGAAAGGCTAAAATATTTGGTGTTCATCCTAGAGAAGAGGTGGCTTTGGGGTTACCTAGTTGTGGCTTTCCAGTACACAAAATGAGCCTACAAGAAAGATAGAGAGGGATTTCTTACAGGAGTATGTAGTGATAGAATAAAGGGGAGTGGCTTCAAACTGAGAGAGTAATTTTAGATTACATAGTAGGAAGAAATTCTTTACTATGAGTGCTGAAACAGTGGTACAGGTAGCCTAGAGAAGTTGTAGATACCCCAGCCCTGGAAGTGGCCAAGGCCAGATTGAATGAGGCTTTGAGCAACCTGATCTAATGGAAGGTGCCCCCGCCCATGGCATAGGGGTTGGAACTAGATTATCTTGTATGTGCCAGGACTGAAATCTTCAGATGCAATAATCTTTGCATCTTATTGCAAAGGTCTCAGCATCTGTTCTACCAGCTCCTAAGCAAGAAATTCAGTCCAAACTCATCTGTGCAGCAATTTTTTCATGAAAGCAACTTCTGTGGTATTATTGAGAAAATTCAATTTTGACTGTCCAGCTAGAAGAGTCAGATAGCTTTCCATGTGGTCTGGCTGTAAAAGAACAAAAGCTAATTTTTAGCTGTTTTAGTTATGGAACCATTACTTACACCTTTCCATATTCCCTGCAGACAGTCACAGTCTTCTTTTCAGGACCACTGGTACTTGCATCCCTGATGTCTCCTATTTTCTCATAAGAAAGGATCTGTCTCATGATTTCTTATAATTTTCTCTTCTTGATCATTAAGCTTCCCCAGGACTATAAAACCTCTTTTCCTCCTTCCCTTCTTTACTACACACCTATAAAACCTCTTTTCCTCCTTCCCTTCTTTACTACACACCATTCCTGATTCTATGGTTCAGGCTGCTCTGAATTTCCCTGGGGAAATGATATCTGCTGGCAACTTCTCACCTGAGGGAGGAGAGTGTGGTTTTCTCATATTGAAAGACAACCATAAAATTCTCTGTTAACAAACATTGCTGACATAAAAAGGAATGAAGATATTTCATACCTTTGGATGGTACAGCATCCTCAAGTTTTGAAGAGTATACAAACAGATAATAAGTAAGTCTGAACAGTCTTTGTTTCCCAATCCTCCAGACAGGCCCACAACAAGATCTTAATCTGAGTGCTTATTTTTTAACAAAGTATGCGTTTTCTATCACCATAGGGTATGAACAACCAATAGAAAATGCTACATTATCTTGAAAACAACAAGCAGAAGAGAGTATTTTAAGATTAAAACCACCAAATATCTCCTACATATCATGCATTCACCCTTAATCCATACACATCATCATCTAGAATGTGACCTTGAAAAGTATTATCTCAGGTTTTGCCATTCAATATTCTTTAACCTTGCAAAATATTTAATAAGTAGCTTTGACATTAGTATGACACAAAGTTGGCCAATATGTGAGCTCAGAATTTGTTTCATGTCTCCTCTAAAACTTGTTCTCTTTGGAAAGGAAATATTCATCCTCACATTTATTGTAGGACATATCCTATTGGTTCAATAAATTGCCTTTCTGTTAGGAAATTTGCCTTGAGACTTGCCAATCACAGACTAAAACAAGACACTGGACCTGTTCTGAAGGTCAAAATTGAGGAAATAAATTCTGTAGAAAGGATTATGGTTCAGGGAAGGCTGTGGCATATGCTCCTTCAGGGAAGCATATTATTTCCCAGTGGGAACTGCACTATTGTCAACTTTGCCATTGAGATAATTGCCACCTTTTAGTAACACAGGTCTTTTCCAAAGGATATAATTAACAATCTGACTTTCATTTCAACTCTGTAGCTATTCAGAATATATTTCTTTTTCAGTAACTGGGTAATTTTTTCCACACCAAACACTTTTCACTGCAGATTTTAAAATACTGAGGAAAACTCTCTACTTACAAAGACTACATCAAATAGACCTTCATGACTGCACTTTTTCACAGATAACATTTAGGCTGAAAAACATGAGAAATGCCATGGACCTGGATCACTTCTGCAACCTGCAAAATGAATCAATGGAGTCCCAAAGACTGAATTCCTGAATTCAAGATCACTGAGCAATATGAGAAATTAAAAATGGTTGTATTTCCTCAGTAACAGTGGTAAACTGCCAAAAAGATGTCATTCTGGCTTGCATTAGTGTTTGACTATTTTTCATGCTTCTGCATACACAAAGCTGTGCACACAGCATACCAAAAAATTGAGAATGCTTTCTGCTTTTTTTTCTTCATTGTTGGCACAACAGTAGTTTTAATATTTTATGTTGTACTTCAGGCAGCTAGTTAAGCTGTCCTAAATGTAAAGTGATCAAACATTTCCAGGTGATTCTGTATCAGAATTTTATACTAATTGTCAGTATAAACCATTATACTTAACATTCCATAATATTATTCTATAAATTTATAAATTTATTTTACTCTGTAAAATATTTCCAGTGTGCCTTAGTTATTTTCAGTGAAGCTTGAGATGTTAATTTGTTTTTCTCCACTTTATCCTAAGAGGCAGAGAAAAAAGTGCTGGTTTGTGTTTTCAGCTCTAAATTCTGAAGAAAGGTAATGAACAAAATTCTCATTAGTAAACCCCATTAACACATCTCATAGAATGATTCCTGTAAAGCAAAAAGTCTTTGGTTTAGAACTGTCAAAGTGTTTAAATATATGAAAACTATGTCAAAGTCCAAATGTACTCTAAAACTGTATATGTAACATATTTATAATAAATTTAAAAAGAAATTAAGAAACAGTGGACTTTTAAAAGAAAATCTTGAAGACCCTAAACACCTAACAATTTCTTTCTTCCCTGAATTTTGTCAGGCCTTCTAGGATGCTAGAGCTTTATGCACATTTAAAACCACTGTGACTTTAAATATTTTACCCTTAAACCCAGTCCTGCAATTCAAATAAAATTAAGAAAATTTATCATAAGAACTTAGTTTATATTGAACTAAGATACTGTTCAGTCTACTAACTAACATTTTAATAAATATTAAAATTTATAAAATTCCTACTCTTAGTATTATAATTAAATCAGTATGTCTTCCTATTTGATTCTAAGTTGCAATGAAAATAATTTACTAGTTTGTCATATAATCAGGTTTAATTTTGCTAACTTCTTATTAGCACTAAAACAAGCAAACAAGTCTATCAGCTGATCTATATTTTTAGAGCTATTTTTACCAAGCTTCCTCAGACAAAATCTTGCCTGTGAGTAACAGAC
>NW_005054297.1:15016623-15017380 GCF_000277835.1 Geospiza fortis
AGGGAAGTGGCTTAGTGACTCCTTTTAACAAACATTACTGATGCAAATGACCAGTCATTCTTCAGAATTTGAAGGACACTGTATACTTAAAGAGATAATAAAAGTGCTATAGAGATAATAAAGAAGATTGGAAAAGTCCTCAGAAGTTTAAAGATAATTAAAACCAGATACTGAACATCTCTTTGCAATGTTTTCAATGATGTAAGACTGAATTTTCAGATTCTTCCAGACCAAGAAAGAATAATGAAAGAAATAGTGGTTTACCTTCTCTCAGTATATAGTTTTGTTTTTTCCTTCTTGGCTAATGAAAAGCACCCATCCCATCACTCAAATGAACAGGCTTATGTAAACAGACAATAGCAAAAAATAGAATTTACATTGTTTATTAAGACAATTTAAAACCACAGCTCAACTAAGACAACTAAAACCATTGAACTGACAGAGGTAAGAGGGAAGTTCTGCAGTAGTGGATGGGGCTGACCAGCTAGGAGTAGGAAAGAGCAGAGACTTCTTAAACAACATTTGAGCATAGAGACATATTTCTCTGCCAAAGGACCTAATGTGCAACTGTGCTAGAGCCTTCCAATATTTATATAATTTCTATCCAAATGATTTATGGCCAAGTGAGAGAAACTACATCAGAACTTCTGCAGAATGTGACCATGCATTCATTGTCACATTCATTAAGAATTTAAACCAGAATTTAAACAGTAAGTATTTAAAGTTGAAGAGACAAACAAGAAATTATTTTAAAGAT
>NW_005054297.1:15017415-15033252 GCF_000277835.1 Geospiza fortis
ATCCTGGTCATAATTCCTTGCTTCCATACAGGGTTGACATCTATAGTTATGTCCTTATAGACTCTAAAAAACCCAATTTTGTTTAAAAATAAATTTTAAATAATGAGTTAGAATGACTTATGTGCTAAATTGTAGCACATTCTTTACAAGACAAACTGTCCTATCAGTCAGCCCAGGTCCTCTGGGACTCTAACAGATTTGTAAATGCCCTTAACTGGTAACTGACTGTGTGACAATTCTTCTCCTAAATAGGATGCTTCTTTTGTTTTTACTTTATCCATTTTGCCATGGAATTATGTAGATGATTGGCACACTGAGTACAGGAGATTGCCAGCCAAAAAAGTGGAAAGTCATTTCAAGTCAAGTTTTGTCAGATATTCTCACTCTGCTGTTAAATATTCTTCCCTGTAAGAAAATTATGAAACATCTATTTGGAAGAACAGGTTTGCCATCATTGGCAAACTTAAAATCTTTTAAAGAGAATCCTAGCTAACTTACGCAGTATTTCAACGCAGTATTCCATTTTTTTTCCTTTGATCAGTCTTGCTCTTCCATTTGTCAATGCCATGGAGGTGGGGGAGGAAGGTTAAGTGCATTATTTCAAGAATACAAGAAAATATTATCTGATTAAATGTCAATCTAAAAAAAAAAAGCTAATTTTAGATGCATTTGTGCTAACCTATAACCTTTATATAAGAAAATCTGTATTATTAAATTTTCATCCTCTGAAAATGCTATATTTATATTATATTTTAAATTTAGCAACATTCAACCCAGTGTGGTAACTTATCAGCAAGTAATGGAAGATATTCATGTGTATATAGATGATATAATGGATAAATTAACTTGCACCAGGAGACCTTTGAATAAAATAATGACTGTATAATCATGTATGTTGAAAATTGTTTTGGTTCCTCTAATAATATGGCAAGAATTCTACATTACATACTCCAATATCAGCTTGATACCCTGAAAAACTTTTTTTTTTCCAGTTCTCTTGTTCAATAACTTCATTTCATTAAAAATCAAATTTGATCAAACACTTTTTAAATTTTTATTTCAGTCCACAAATCTTAAACCACCATGACTGAAGGAAAGCCCAGGGGCGAGATTAAGCTGTACAGGGACTCCCCAAGGTTCAGGAGCCTCATCATACCCTTGGTAGCCAGCCAGGCGAGGAGGGCCAGTGCTGTGAACAACCAAGGGAGATTTAAGTGTCTCCAGGGTATGCAGGCAACCAGGAGCACAGAAAACAGGAGTTAGGCAGACAGGGCTGTGGCACATCAGTAAGGGAGTGGCACAGCAGTTTGCCCTGTGCTCTTCAATGTTTTCATAAATTACCTGGACACAGGACTTGAATGGATTCTTAGTAAATTTGCAGACAATACAAAACTGGGAGGATTTGTTGACTCCCTTGAGGGCAAGGAGGCCCTGCAGAGAGACCTTGACAAATTAAAGGATTGGGCACTCGCCAACCATATGAAGTTCAACTTAGAACTGCGCCTGGGATGGGTAATCCTGGATGTATGTAATGGGGAATGGGAGGCTGGAGAGCAAAGCTGTGAAAAGGGACTTGTTTATGTTGGATATCAGAAAAAAGTTCTTTACCCAGAGGGTGTTTGAGCACTGGAAAAGGCTCCCTAGGGAAGTGGTCACATCATCAAGCCTGACAGAGTTCAAGAAGTGTTTGGAAAATACTTTTGGGCCTGTGGTGTAAATCTTGGGGATGGTCCTGCACAGGGTCAGGAGTTGGACCTGATGATTCTTGTGGGTCCCTTCCAACTCAGCATATTATGTCATTCTGTGATTAATAGTGCTAACAATTATGAAATGCAATGCTTTCATCTACCTATAGTAATAAACACCCCAAAAAGTAGAACTATACATCAAATGGGGGAAAATCGCAACAGAATTAGTTTTACTTCATCACACTAGTATTAGCTAGTGGATTTTTTTCTAATCAATAAAATTACAAAAGCCATAATGAAACACAGTTGCATTTTCCAATTTCCTGAGTTTGAATTTCATCATTTTTTTTCCTGCACAGACATCAGCAAATAGACCTCTGTCAGCCAAAGGCTGTGAATGCTAGTCATCTATCAGTTTCTTTTTTGAGACTCTAGCATAAAACAGTATTTTAACAGTGTGCTCTCTCTAGGTCAGCACTTCTGAAGTGTCAAAGATCCTGAGGGAAAAGAAGAATTTTAGTTAGGGAAAAAATCTACCCTGAGTCAGCGTCTGTCTAGTTTACAGCGTGAAAAGCTCAGCCAAAATTTTTATAAGAGAATGTAAAAGACAAGGAAAAATGTAGCCATAACCTATATTATCATCCATAATTTTATGTCTCATAAGTTATACAAAAGGAATTATACCGATAGAAGAAGACTAGTTCAAATTTATATAAAGGGAAATGGAGATTTTCAAAATCTTTGATATTCCCATTGTGTCACAGGGACAGAGTTCTAGCTTCATTTTAGTATAAAATCAGGAAGGAGACATTCAGTTTCATTATCTTTATCTGGATATATTTCTATATACCAAATTGATAAAAAATATTGAGTATCCCTTCCAAAATCAGGAAGGCTGTATTTTCAAAATAGCATTTTGCCAACAAAATAGAAACAAATTTTCAAATATAAAATTCCTAGCAGTATAAATAAAAAGCAAACTAATAAAACACTCTTCCATATAATCATCTTCCATGTTGCTTTGATATGATGCTCCTTTTAAAGGCCCTAGCTAATTCCTCAACAGTCAGGGACAGAGTAACGGCTTTTAAACTTGCGTTCCTTTGGGAGTACACCTCCTTTTTATGTCATGTGCACACAATAAGGCAGGTGCTCTACCTGTCAGGCCTCCTAGCCCTGACTCCCTTTCCAAGGAATCATTAAAAGCAACCACTTCTTCCCTTGCTCAGGCAACTCGACTTCCTACTGCTGAAGGGCAAGGAGGGACAGATGCAATTTGTCTGACTTTCATGCCAGAGTGAAGTCAAGAACAGAGAAGACCAAAACCCAGGACCTAGGGACCAAGTCCCACAACACATTCGTCCATTGGCTTTTTCTCCTGACAAGCTGAACTGCAAGCTGAACTTGCACCACGTTTCAAGGACAGGTTCTCAAATTTGTTCTAGATTTCAGTGAAATTTTTTCCCAGTTTGACTCTAGAGGAAGCATATGATTTATACAACCTGGCACCTTTTCCACAAGGGCTTTAAAAATACCACATGTCAAATAATCTGTCCATTTTTAGACCCTTAATCTTTCCTTCATGAGGCTAAGCTACCAATTCCTATGAAGTAGACGGAAATCTTGCTAAAGAACTTCTATAGTAAAGTATTTCATGGTCTTGGAAGTCCCCTTTTACTTAGCCAAATATGATTTATTTTCTAAGATGATTTGCTCTATTTCATTCAGTTTTTAAAACAATGTTCAATACTCCCAGTTCAATATTAACACTTTAGAGTGTTACTTTCATTAAGGGTAAAGAAAGAAAAATTAATTCATGCACACAATGAAGTTCACAGCAAGAGAGTCAGAACAGAGTAGGAAATCTCAAATGCTAGCTATAACACAAATATATTTCCCAAGTTTTTGTCTTTTTTATTTTTACACAGAAGATTGAAATTTTTTTTATTTTCCCCATGCTTTATACCTTTCAGACACAATTTTCAGGTTTTTTCACTATCTGAGGTGCTACACTCAAAATAATCCACTCCAAGCATTGTCAGGTCGTAACACAGATTTTAGTAGATATTAATGCAAGAGGCTGAATCTAAGATTATTTTAAAAACAGATTTCTACATGAGAAGAGGACTAATATTTATCTGTTTGGTCAATTTACCTTCTTCTGTTCAACTGTCTTGCATGAACAGGTTCAGCCTTTCCTTTAACTTTCTAAGAAGATGCAATAAATACCACAGCCACCTTTTAAGGTTGAAATGTAATGTTCTTTTCCACAATGTATTGTATAATACATCTACCAGTTCTCTTTTATTATTAGAGACTCATTTGGAGTCATTCAATTGTACCACGCTACCAGTAATTCAGGATATCTGCAGGCTCTTCTAAAGCCCTGAGTGAGAGGAATGATTGAATTAGGAATAAACTTTCTTCAAGTGTTGCAGGAGAATTATAAACACAATGGAAATTTCACAGAATTTAAAAGTAAAATCAAGTTCTGCACAGTGTGATTAATTTTGAGGATCCCCTCCAGAAAATGTAAGTAATCAATTTCTTAGTGTTAATGACAATGGATTACAAAAGTTTAATTTAATTTTCAACTTTAGATCATTTGAATGACAAGTCTAGTCACAAGTGGTAGACTGCTAATAGCAAAAATGGTTTTTGAAAGTCTTTCATTCAGTTCTTTGACACAGATTAGATCACAATGTATTTTATTATCTGTAGAAGTGGAAGAAGAGATGCTGGCTTTGCTTTGCTGTGAGAGAATAAAGGCACACACATCAGTCAGTCTAGCTGACTTTGTGATGTAGATGCTTTATCAACCAAAGGTTCTTTTGTGCTCAAGTATTACACAGGAATTCTAGGAGGTGTAAATAGCTAATAACAGTTGTAGAAAGACAGGTGCTACAGTTGACATAAGCTTCTTTATGCTGCTTCAGATACAGTGACCTTGCATGTACGTCGGGTTCACCATGCCCTATTTCTGATGGTCTCTGCTTACTACAAAATGGCATTTCAGTATCTGTATGTGGCAATGATATAGCTGCACTGTCTATACTTTGCTGCCACCTAAAATGAGGAAATATTTTTTGATTGCAAAACTGCAATTACAAGACAGATGGTAAAATCTGAATCTTTCGAACTTTCCGAAACAAAGTAAAGCAAAACAGAAAAAATAGCAGTATGTTCTTTTCCACTTTGTCACAACAGGATCAAAGAACCACAACCCAGTGCTCTCACAAAGCTGGTGAGAAACCTGGTGAAATTTGTCTAGTTGAACTCTGTGCTGGATATCTGTGACTCTATCATACCCTAATTGATTTTTGGGAAGAGACGGAATTTACAATATAGATATGTGTTCTTTATAATTTATTGCCAGAAAACACTAAATTACCTTAAAATTCTTCATTCACTAGTTCAGAAAAGTGGCAGTACAATTTTTCATTTTATTACTGAGATAAAAAATCCCCATGTTTGTTTTAAATAATAATAAGTAAAAATCAGCAGGGAATCACTGTTTCACAGGTTGATTCGAGGGGAAGAAACCTAGATTCATAGTTGTTTGAAACAACAAGAGTTACAAGTGCAACCAAATATTAACTCAGTCAATGACCAACACTTTAGCAAACTAACCCATGGCCATATTTTAGCTCATTTACAACTTCAGGCAACAATAGAGAGAGAATAAATACTTGTGTTTAAAACAGAGGAGTCTTGTATTATAAAAATGACAGGGTGAATAAGCCTATAGACACACATACATGGATTTAAGTGAAATCAAGAAAAATCCCAGAATTGGCAACTTCTACCACAGCCACTTAGGCAGCACCTATGCTGCCTTTAAGAGCCATTTGAACAAGGGCACATAAATGCATCCATGTATTCTGTCAATGTTTTGGGCTCTTTCCCATAGGCTTTACTATTCCCGTAGGAGTCACAGTGCATGGGACCCCCTTTGGAACCCTCTGAGGCAAGCTCTTCCTCCATTTGTCCACTGTGTGTGAAACATAATGGCCAAATATAAGGAGCTCTGCCTCACTCCTGGCTTACTGAAAATTGCTTACAATTGCTGGCATTTTGCTAAGTGTCAGGGCTTGCAGAAATGTCTCAATTATTAAAATCATTTTACTGAGTGATATAACAAAGAATTATATTTCCAACCAGTGTTCCTGAGCTGACACTGCTCCACCTGCTCTGTATGCCTACTTGTACATGGATTTCAAAAGGTTAAGACAAAATTGCATGGCAAAATGTATTTGTTCCAACTGCCATATTATAGTAGAAAAAATACTTTGGCAATATATAATTTCAAGCATTCATTCTTGAAACAAAACCAGCCTTTGTCACAAGGCTAGCTGTTCTTTAAAGTTACAAATTTTCGATGTGTGAAAACCCGAATTTCATCATTAGTCTGAGTTTTTTAGAAGAGTAACATGAGTTTATTTGTCAAACACAGAAAACAAAAGTAATTCTGAATGCTTCAAATGGCAGTGGGATTGGGACTAGTTGATATCTGTGGTCTCCCCCAACCCTTAATATTCTGTGATTCTATGAGATATGATTTATATATGTTTTCTCTTTCAAGAAACTCATTTAATTCTGTACTTGAATGAAACAATACATATGTTCCACATCTGTAACACAGGATTGCCTAATCTGAGAGTGAAAATTGACGTTTCTATATAGTGAAATATTATCAGAAACAACAGATTATGTAAAAATTTGATCTCTTTAGCAGCTGAAGAGTGCAAGCAGTTTTCTCTATGGCTGATCTGTTCAGAAATTTATTTAAAATGTTGTTTCCTGATTCTCCTGCCTCAGTTCTCTTCCCTTGAAAAAAGACCATAAACCCTCTAAGATAAATAAACTGTTACTTTCTGTGCACTACTGGGTATATTGAATACACATTGCCCGCTGTGTCACTTAATTTTTGAATGACTGAGCTTAAAAGTCATAACTGTCTGATATGACACAACCAATTCAAGGGGGTTTAATGCTCATGTATCTTGTATGTACCATAGTTTGAATGCCTCTTCAGGTTTTCTCTGAGTTATAACCACATAAACCGACATATGAAATCCTAATATGTAGTCCACTTCTTTTTTTTTTTTAATATGGTGTGAGACTGTTCCAGAGAGATTAAAAAACCCCAAATTTGAAAAATTTTCTAAAAAATTCAGTACCTGAAAAATCTTGTTCATTTTTAATCTGTGTTGTTCCTTTTTAAGAGGGATTATTAGGCTTTTTCTTGGTGCTCAAATCTCTAAAGTATAACTAGCTAAATGTAGTTTTATCCTTTTTTCTTAATTTATTATTTGCAAGATATCCTGTCATGCTCAGACCTTCCCAGAATATTTCTGGCATTTATGATATCCTTGCTGAATTGAATTTACTCTACAGGGTCCTGAAACCACAAGAACAGATTGCAGCTTCCTTTACTCTTTTCCTTGAAGAACATATTGCATTAATTTAAAATGGGTTTTAAATTAATTTATTCTGAGCACAATAAATGGTATTGTTGTAAACCTATGAAGTTCTGTAAAATCCGGAGAGTAAAATGAAATATTACATAGTGTAGTCTCTCTTCCTGCACGTCACAACAGCAGCATATCAAACCAAGAATATCCAGGACCAACAATGCACCTGTGAATCAAAAGCTACTAAGCAGGGAAAGCAATTTCTTCCAACAGTCTGAGTTCAATGCAATCTATGAAATTATTATCTCGCTGCTTTGACTAAAGACAAAAAAATTGAATTGCTATATACATGTATTTTCAAGTCAGAATAATTAATTAATCTATCTTTCATTACAATCTGGATCACAGAACCTTAAGTCAATAACTTCTGCAATGGTCTCTCTTCCACATCCCTCAGGCAAACCATGTTCTTTCCCAACTAATCAAAATTAATTTTATGTATCAAAATATCAATGCACTCCAAGATTTATAAAAGAACTAATTTCAAGTGTAGGAAAACAAAATATAGACAGAAGTGAAATACAGATTTCTTCATGAAAAACAATCTTAGTCACATAAGTTGCAACATGTAACATTCTTGTACATCTTCAAGGATTTGTAAATAAGTGAGAACTCAAAGTGGGAAACTTTGGTGAGAGAATCCACAGGTATTGAGTATGTCTACCATAAACAGCTTGATTCACAAATGAGAATTTTGCATTTAACAAGATTGCTCTATTCAGAGAAAGTGCATAAGTTCTTTGTGTTTACAGTTCAAATTAATTCTTGATATAACTTCAAGTTTCAATATACTAATTGCAGGTACCATATGAGCATAATTTTCAATGTCTTTTGGAAGAGAACTCACTTCCGGAAATTTAGGACTTAAAGTACCAAAGTACTGCAGAGACAAAAACCAATCAATATCCTTTCCTGGCTCAGGGAAGATACTTACAGGGAATATACTTATAAAGAGCTTTAAAAGTACATGCAGCAGATGATATCGCCTTAGCTAAGGCTATACTATATGTATTAACATTTAAAGAACTATCAAGCTCTAAGTATTACCATTATTATTAATTCATGAGGACAGGGCATACACTGATTTTTAATGCTAAGGCAGTTGCCTTCCCTGTCATTCTAGTCACTTGAATTGCACAAAAACATTCAATCTGTTAAATGACTCCATTTTTTTTCAGCTTTGCCAAATTCTACAAGGACAAGGTCTGGTTGTTTTCCAAAGAAACCTGAATATCCTTTCAGAGAAACACATGGACAGATGGCCTTCTTCCCTGCTGATGTTACATTAGAAATGTGCTTGGAGGGATATTCTGTCAACATCCCTGAGTCATATTTTTACCTTATTTAGTTTGAAATATTACATAATGTGATAAAGTTCATTAATACACATTATATTACTGTGGTAAAGTTCATGAATACATGTTATATTACTGTTTTGGTGTAATTTTATTGATACAGAATGTTTTATGTTTTTCTTTTTGCAGGGAAAAAATAGCATGCAGCAATCTATCAAAATAGAAAACTTAGAGGATTGGTAGATTATAGACAATTAGACTATTTTCTTCAGTTCAGTTCACTTAGAATAAACACTGACATCCCAAATACACAGATGGTGCTGAAAACATGCACTCTCAAAATGATTTCAGCAACTGCAAATTGATGAAGGATCAGGATTAGTCAGAATGGATTTATGAATAAGAAATGTCTGACCAAACTGACAACCTTTTACAATGAAATTACTAACTCAGTGGGTGGAGAAAGAGCAGTAGATGTTATCTTAAGGTTTTGACACAGGTATTATTTCAGTCACATTGGCCTGCATGCCAATAAATTATGCCTTCTGCTGAGAATAATAATGGGAAGAGACAATTTCTCAGATCCTACCTTCTCTTGTGGCTAAAGAACAATATGCATACCTGCATGAAAAATTGGATCATTTTCAAAAAACATGAAAAATTTCCAGTACTTAAAGTAATTCTAATGGTAGTGGTCCATTCTCCACTCCACATTCCTCTAAAGGATGAGAGGAAAATAGACTAACTCATTTAATACTTCTTTATCTTTCAAATCAAGACCTGAAGCTACATCAGAAAGCAATATTAGTCAACTTCTACAATTTAAAAAAGGAAAAAAAATTTCAAAATCTTTTTCACTGTACAGAATTTTTTCCTCAATCTTGCACCATGCATCCACTGCCAGGGAAGCCTGTCAAAGTTCCAACACCATGTTATCATTTCTTAGCCAACAAAACTGGTTGGGAAAGTTCTTTTCATTTCTTGCCATGTTTTAAAAGCATGAGAACCAGATAGGACTTCCCCACTTATTCTGGAAATTCAAGGGGTGCCTGGAGTCCAATTAGTTATGTAATTGTTACATAAAACAAGACAAGTTTTTGAAATTGAATTTTTTTTTAATTAAAACCAGGAAAAAAAGCATCACTTTGGACCACAGTCCTCTTAAGTCACCCTGACCTAGATCAGAGACTTGAATATTCAACCTTATACAACTCTATGTATGTGATGAGGATCTCTTTCTCTCACTTTTGCACACATGCAGAAATAGATGCACAAGAGAATCAGAAATATTTAGATTAATTTTTGCAGAGGATAATGATTAATTCTCTTGGAGGATAGAGAAAAACCAAACCAAAACCAAACCAAACTTTTCATAGAGAGAGGAAGGAAAATCATAGGGTGCCTTGTCTCCAGAAAGTCAATGATAGCTTCAGTTCCTCTGAATATAGTACACTTTGCATACTTGTCTTTATGATCAAACTTTATTCACTTTTCCAAAGAAAAAAGCATTTCCTGTGAAAGTATCATAGGATGTGATGCTGTGTTCCTAATGCATTTTTGTAACAAATGTGATATTATGATGCCTTAAATGCATTTGCTGAGAGTCAGAGCTTACTTGCATTATTTTGGAAGGAAATATTTGAGACATGAATGATGAATTGAATCTTTCATAGCTTTCTATCTTACTTTGACAGAGCTACTGCTTACTTTCATATTTCTAGTGTTAGTGGTCCTGCTCACAAAACATCTCAAAGGATGAAGATATTTGCTAGAAATAATTCACAATAACACTGCTTATCATTCCCAATCAGGAGAAATATCATCATGAGTTTCATCTTTCAATGGGGACATTGTATTAGTAGCCTCATTAGTAAAACTGTTTAGCAAAGCAGTAAAATAATGCCAAGCTCTACTCTTTGCAGCTTCTGATTAGAAAACCTATTACATCTCATGAGCAATTTATAGCTCATCAGTCTCAAAACACAAAGGAAATAAATTATAAGGGAAGGATGAGCTTAGAATGATGCCTACAAGCCTGATCTTCAAAACAAAGTAATATTTGTAATAATAACAGAGGGCACTAAATACTAATGGATGATCTCAGTATGCTTGATATAGAATACTCCATGTAAATAAGAATCAGTAATACTTCTGTAATTTTTATTAACACTCCCATTGCCTGATGTTCTTATTTGCTTATGTTGTCTAACAGCACACACAATCATTCAAATTATGTAGGTGATGACCTTCTGTGAGGTAGGGATGTGCTGTTAGCCCAGTTTTGCAGACAAGAAATCAAGGAGCAGAAGCCATGTTGTCTGAAATGCTGGTGAGAGCTGTGGACCTTTAGAAATAAATTCTGATCCTAGCTCTGCTTCTCCTAAGCTTTGTACTCCATCATCATACAGAAGACAAATGGCAAAAAGGTAATAAAACTAAATTCTAAGCATTCATGTGTTGACTGGAAACAGTGCCTTCTGGTCTCAAAAACAGTATGAAACATGAAGGCACTGGAGGGCCAGACATTCTCTGTAGATATCTTTTATCTTTAAAGGCTTATCTCAGTCTAAAAAAGGTTAATTTATTCGCTGTTAGAGACTATTACCAAATTTACCCTTCTTTTTGTTAAAGTGGAAAACCAAAACATATAAAAAGTGAAGCAGATAGTTGTTCAGTTTTCCAGCTTTCTACAAGAATGATTTGGTTTTTTAATAACACATTTTTTATTTTGACAATATCACAACCAGTTTAGAATTGCATTTATTTTTGTAAAAAAAAAGAAAAGTAAAGAAGTAAAACATTGAATCACCAAAGATTATTCCAAAATACAGAAAGAAGACTGAATAAAGCTGGAGGCCTAATAAACATGTAAGTAGGCACATATAGCAAATTCTCACGACACTGTGATTCTAAGACATTACAGCGATTTGTAAAATAAATCTTTAAATACATTTCCTAAACGTACAGTAGATACTTGAAGATTCAAAAGTGACTTAATTATAAAAAAATAATTAAATCTTTTAGCAAGGAAAAGATGAAATACCAAGGTACTTGTGAAATTTTTGAAAACCCCCATGCAGATGCATAGGGAAATGTGGATTCTAATTCTATAAAGATTCCCTACCCGCTAAAACTTAGTTAAAATAGTTTCTTATTTGTATGGGAAAGCCCAATAGGTTCACAAGCAAGAAGACTAGATATTCAAGGTCTAATATAATTGAGACATTTAAGAAACTAATGAACTTCTAAAGGTCAAAAATTAAAAAGAAAGGAGTTTTGTTCATTCTCAGGATAATGATTTCTCAGTTACATTTCTGACTTAGAACTTTCAGCCTTTAGAAATTTCTCAGTTTTACTTTATTTGAATCTTAGGGTTCTATCCAAATTGTCTGTGAGAGAGTGCATTTTCCAGATCACAGCTGAAGACATTAATTAAGCCTTCTGCTTAAACCTCCAGGCAGGCTGACAAAAGAGCAGGGCCCCTGGCATCATTAAGGAAGGGAAGAAAAAGAAAGGGAAAAGGTTGATTAGCAGAAGTGAGAAATTGGTTATACATACAGCAGCGTGATCTAATTACAACAGACTTTTACAATGAAACTTGCAGTGCTGAGGACATAGAATTAGGAAATAGCAGAAAGAAATTCAGTTTGCATGCTGCAAGACAAATCAGGACATATACCAAAGCACAGTATTTGGAAAGGATTAGGACAGGCATTACAGAAGTGCTCTTTTGATGAAAACTAAAATGCTAAATATTATGATATGGATCAGAAAAGATTCTGTTTTAAAGAGCTAGACTCTCATTTGAAAGGGATTACAAGATTGAATTCTGAGGGACTATGCCCAGCAATTGGAAAGTAAGTCCTTCACCTGCAATTTGTCTTCAAGAACAAATGTTAAACTGGTCTATTAAATAAAACCTGAATGAGTAATTAAAATATTGAGGGGTTTTAAATTTTGAAATTATTATTAAATTACTATTCAAAAACTATAAAAAATCTGCAGAACATTGAAATAACCATCAAAATGTTTATGGGCTCTTTTACAGGGAAACACTCCTAGTCTTAATATTTTTAATTATTTGATCCAAGAGTAGTTTGTTTTAAGGGATAAGTAATTCAACAACAAAATCTTGTATGTGAAGTGGAAATTGACCCAAACATGCAATTAAATGTGTCTCATAAATTCCCACTGAAATTACACATGGAAAATCTCAGATGGTGTGAAGCAAGTGTCTCTATGTACCTCATAAAGGATTTCATTACTGTGTTAATGTTTCATTACTGAACTCTTTTGCCAGGGCCGAGATGTCATTTCAGCCTGAGGCACGTATTAGATTCTAGTATCCACAGTTATGGTTTAAATTACGTTTATTTACTCTACTTGCTTGTGTTCCAAGACTGATCTTGGTTTATTCAATGGAAGGGAATTAAGCAGGAAGGTTATATTATGCTGGTTGCATCTGTAACTCCTTTTACACTATGCAGCACGCCCTGTAATCTCAGTTCAGCTGTAGTGAACACCAGATATCTGTAGTCTGTGTGTGTGCTTAACTGGTTCATATGTAGGAACTGAGATACCTGGTGGATAAAGGGGTAATTAGTGCCCACCTGTTTCTCATTGCACTAAGACTGTGTTAATTACATAGTTCCTGAACTGGGAACTGGGTGGAGAGATTAAATAATAGGGATGTACATAGACACTATCTTCTGAATGCCAAACTCTAGGTCAAAATGAGATTTATGCCTGTTATTCTTAAAAAAATACACATGTGCAACATATTTCTTTATAGAGTGCCTCATAAATACTGATTGATACTACTGGAATCACACATAAAGCATCTGTGCCATGCTCATCAGATGCTTCTTCCAATATTTTGATTGGCAATTACATCTAATTGCTGAAATCCACAGATAAAAACTCAGACCAATAAAAACCTGCAAACCTTAGAAAGATACAGAATAGCCCTAAATACAGAAATCCTAAGACCAATTCTATTTTTAGTTAAAAGCAGTTTTTAATGTTCTTCTGACTCCAAAGAAAAATTGATAAATGCTTTAAAATGCAAAGACGAAATATGGAGTTAAGAAAAAATGTGGTCTTCAGCTGGGAGAATATAACCCTGACTTCTTGCATACACTACCAATGTTTCAGCTAATAATTTCTGTGGTTTTTGTGTGACAACTTTAGAACCATCTCAAGACACTGCTTCTCATCTAATAGGAGAAAAAATTTGAGGAACTAAAAATCAAAGAATCATCAAATGGTTTCTGTCAGAAAGGACCTTAAAGATCATCTGTTTTCCAACTCCCCTGGGCAGGTTGCTCAAAGCCCCATCCAACCTGGCCCTGAACACTTCCAGGGCTGGGGCATCTACAACTTCTCTGGCCAAGTATTCAACCACCACCATCTATAAAAGACAGAGAGAGACAACTGCATTCTTCCATTGACTGCTTTCAGGTAATCCTAACACCTTATCTGAACAGTATGAGAGTCCCATCAACTATTATGCTAATGTATAATTTTTCTCAGTTTCAGAATAACAAAATTTTGTTGTCCTTATTCATGGTGAACAAACGGTGAAGTTATGCCAAAATTAGTATATTATTCAATATGATCCACACTGTTTCAAAAAAACCCTGCATCCTAGTAGAGAATATTTTACAAAAGAAGCAGTACCTGCATCTTAAAAGAGCATTGAGTAGTATCCCTGATCTAAATATTCATAGTAATATTTTTTATTATAATATTTTTAAAACTAATTTGCTGCTTGTAGAATGTAAAGTAGTTTCTCCTGAAAAAGCCAAGCTGCTTCCTGCATTTTCTGCAGCAGTGTTTTGGCTCAGCTTGTCAGGAGACTTAACGGACATTCTAAAATATCTGTACTTTATCAAAATATCAACACAAGTATGGAGCACTTTTCTTCTGGGATTTTGTACTACACTCACAGGCCAAAGATTTATATGAAGATTCCAATCTGGTGGGTGCCAGTGGAGAAACTCAGAGGCAAAAGTAACCTTTGTCCAAATCTTGTGATTTATATGCTGATCTAGTGAGAGGGGAAAAAAATCTAGCCATTCTACATTCTTACTTCAATTTTCCTTTCTATTAAGAAAATTCTTTCATGTAAATCACCACTGGAGTGCCAAGTTTAGTATCACACAGATTTCACTTTGACTAATCACATTTACGTATAACTTTATATATTTAAAAATAATTTCTGCTTCAGACCAAAAGAATATTCAGAGTCAACCTTCAGCCAACTACTGCAATTTCCACTTACACTTGCAAAGAGTTCAGCAAGAGTATGTAGCTGTTGTAGAATTATGCATGACAGATTGCCACTCTAAATTAACAAATTTTGTGAACTATAGTAACTTCCTTTGCAGAACAACTGATTTAAATTCAGCAAAAGATACAAATGAGCCTCTGGCTGAAGCCCAAGAGCCAACTTTACAGTAAATCCCCAGCTGTTATTGTACAATCATACTGCTGAAGCCATAATTACCAATTCCTGTACAGGATGCTAACTTGTTCAGCTGCTTCCATTACAAGATTTCTACTTATGAGTTTTCTTTGTCCTAATCTCACCCACGGATTTCACCATCTATAGTTTGAAGTTCTTGGTAGTGTTTATTTCCTACTGAATTTCTAACAAAAAATATCTTTCCCTTACTTTGTGTCTATGAGATAGAAATAATACACCACACAGCAATGAACTGGTTTGCTGTTTTAAAGCTTTCCTTCTTGAATGTGAGGTCTTTGCATAATTTGGAGATTTAGCCTTGAAAATCCCACACACTTAGTTACTACCTTAAAATATTTTTTGAAATTTAATTCTAAGGCTTTTAAAAAATATCAATTTCAGTGAATTAGCAGAGTAATTAAAACTGAGTTTTAAAACTTAACTTTGTATAACTTGTTAAAGATGAGAAGTTAGGTAATGTTTTTATTTGAAATTTTAACCTACCATAATAGCTTGAGACTAAAGGAAGTGACTCATCATACACTTGGTAATGAAAAGAATATAAATTGTTTGGTTTTCTGCAATTATTTCCTGAGGATGCTCTTCAAGTCAACAAGGCTTTTAACTAATGTTAACATTACTTATCACTCTTGGATGGAGGCCAGTGTCAAAACACTCTCCTTGTTATGGTATAATCAATGCTTCCATTTCATTTCCTCAAATAATAAATTTCCAGCTGCCTTGCAATAACAGTGTTAGCAAAGATTCAAGAATGCAATCCATAAGATGATGAAATGTGGTACTTATTTTGCATCTAAGAAGGAGAATGATTGTTCTACATGCCTGTTTTTAAGGAGGAATTGAATTAACCATATCTTGAATATCTATAAGCAAAAATAAAAGTAACGTATTTC
>NW_005054297.1:15033298-15060903 GCF_000277835.1 Geospiza fortis
CTAAAATGTTTTCATAAATTTTAATATTTCATTAAAAGAAGTGCTTGTAGCACTTCTTGCATCTCTTTACCTTCTTTACCTTATTTTAACTTAATTCTTCCCCCAGTACAGGTAATGCTGTGGCCATATTGCTACCTGAAACTGATGGAAGTTCGGCAGCCTCCTGAGAAATTAATCTGCCAGTATAAAAACCCATGAAGTTTTAGTCACTGAGGGAGGGATTTCAGAACTATATAAAAGATATGGAAGTTTATGTCACAACACCAGATGGACAGGGAACTCCTTCAGGGAACAGTAAAAAAAACTCAAAAATCACTTTGTAAAGACAGTTTCAAAGCAGAAAATTTCATTGTTGGACACAAGTTGTTTCTGAAACTAGAGGTTATAACATGACACATTTATTATGACAAAACCAAAATGCCTGCTTGCTATCTAGGATAAAAAGTCCAGCTCTTAAGACTGACCAAGCAGGTCAATATATATGTCTTCATACAAAAAATATTGCTTATTATGAAGCAGTAAAATTCAACTTAGTTCTTTCTGAAAGGAAGAAAATGTGAAGCTAATTTCAAATGGGAGAGGGACAATATTTTAAATGAAATCATTATATTTGCTTGTAGTGGCTGTCAGAAGCTGTGGAGGAGAAGCAGATTTTCCCCTTTTAGAGAGCAATGGTGTCCTAATAAGACACTGTCATGATAATTATTCCATAACTTATATTTTGAATTTCACTTCAGCTAGTTGAGATGAGATTCATTTTTTTTTCATCACAAACTTTGAAATATTCATTAATTTTCTCTATTGTGATGGCAGACACAATATTGTGTGCAGTGTCCCAAAATGTAGAAGTTAGAAGGCAATTTTCTTTCTTTGCTAAGGGACTCCTATTCTTCCGCATAGAGGATAGAAATATTGAGAACACTAATAGAAAAAAAACCCCAAAACCTCCACCCAACAACCCTGGTTCTAACACAATACAGATCTGACAAATTATATAAATAGGTAGGAGAATTATTTTTTCTAAACTGCCCCATGAAACTCTGGAAGAAAGCTTCTATGGCTTTGTCACAGATGCCATCAAAACTAAAATTGCTTTAGAACTTCTCACCTCTGATCTGTAACAAGCAGTGTTTAGGTTTAGGGAATTTGGAAAATTTTATTGATATTTATTTTTGTAGATTATTAATAACTTGACTATTTTATATGATTTCACAACAAATGTTTTTAAAGAGAGAAGTATCATGCAAGACAAAAAGCATTCTGAAAGCACAACAGACAAAATAAAAGAAGATTGTTACAATTCTGTTTTATTTCAAGATTAAAAAAATATCTCTATATAATGGGTAAAATTAATTTTATTATTTAACTTGTATTTCTGGAATTTACAAATTCAAACTTTAGGATGCAACATTTGTTTCAGAATAAATATCCTGAGAATCTGTCTTATATTCATTTTGAAAGTGTTATCTTTGAAGTTTTGATTTGATCATTACCCTCAATACTCTTGAAATTCATCTGATGTTAAACAGGAAAAACAAAGAGTGTTATTACTAATGAGTTGGGAATAATTAAAATTTTGAACAGTTAAAACTCCAATGCTTTCATTATTTTTCTTGTTCTCTTTTGCGTCTAAAAATTACTTGTTTGGACGCTGGTCCTCCGAGTTGTATCTCATATGCAATCTTGCCAAGATTGCACTGTGATTGTCCAGGTCATTAATGAATGACCCCAGTACTGACCCCATGACTACACCACTGGCCTCCAGTGGTCACAGCCCTTGGAACCCAGCAGTTTAACCAGTTCTCAGGCCACCTCACTGCTCTTTTAGACTGTTGATCATCAATCAAGAATATGTGATGGCAGACTAAAGGCAAGATTAAAAATAACAATTGTCCTCATCCACCAAGGATGACACTTTGTTGTAGAAGACAGCTTGGGCAGGCATGATTTCCTGTTCAGAAATCCATTCTGACAACTTCCAACATCATTAGGCTTATAATTTTATTACATGAATATTCGCAACTTTCAATACACTGAGTGGATGTGAAGTATCTCCTTCTAACTTAAGACACTCACATTTACAATGTTTTTTGTGAATATATATCTTTTGTCTACCAAAGGCCTAAGAGTGAGGATATTACACTTGGGAGAAATACGTTTAAACTATCTCAGCAGCCCTCAGGTCAGGACTAAAAAACTAACAGTATTTTTGGGAGATAAAACTACGTTAATGTATTTCATTTCTGCTGAATGTCTTCTGTGGATATTTTTCTGCCACAATGACTCATATTTTTGCCTTTTGGTTTTACCTGTGCATCCATAGTCCTAAGGTTCATACAGAGGAGCAAAACTAAGGTGTTCCTCAAGGTTATAAAATGTCATGCAAAGGATAAATGTTCTCCAAAACAAATATAAGCAAATTCATACGGAAAAAAGATGAAGAAAGACAGAGATTCTTCCTCTTTTCAAGTCACTTGCAAGTAATCTGCTTTTACTTTATTGTGTTGGATCAGATTTTCTATGGAAATATTAATACTGTTTTAAACACATAGTATTTCTTTATGTGCTTAGCTTGTGTAAACTGCAACTAAACTATTTCAAAGTTGTTCAGGAAACAAAGGTCATTCCTCAGCGTAAGATGCCCATAAAGTTAAAACAGCTCAATCTAACTACACTCTACCTGAGAATCAGATACAAAATATTATGGACATCAGACTGAGATGTCATATAGTTTCATTGAAATTTTCCCCAGCAGTACACAGATGTATTATATGAAGGAAGTATTTGGAAAACTGAAAATGTAATTGAGGCTAAAAACAACAACAACCAACCCCCAGAGAAACAGTTCCAACTTCAATAACTTTCCCACATCCATCTGAAGAAGGGCTCCCAAATAAAATTCAGTTCCTTAGGCTGGTATAAAATTGGGCGGATATAGGCCTCTCATTACTTGATTCATGAACCATAATCAACCAAAAAAAAAGGCTTGGGTAATATTAACTCAGATTTTAGTGTAAAAAGTAGAAATCCTCCTTGACTGAGCAACAAGTCTCACCAATAATAACAGAACTAGAGGCTGACATGGAAAAGCAAAATTCAAAAGATAAAGTTGTTCAACTGAATGATGCCCAGACAGATTCTATTGAAGTATAACAAATCAAGAACAAAATCATGAATCATGGAAGTTCTTATCAGCTGTCAGCAAAGACCAAGCACAGCCAACTCAATTTCAGAGTGGTAGTCCCTCCAGAGACCACCAACAAATATAGGAGTGACTTGTCCTTTGGCAAAGCTTGTGATGAAGAAAACCTTGTATCTCTTTCATATCAATAAAAGTGACACTATTGGAATGACATGGTGTTGAGAGCCAAAATAACTTAAGGAATCCTTTATGACTGTCCTAGCTCTCAAAACCAGGACAATGCCATAATAGTGACTTTATCTTTAGTGACAGGTGAGTGATCCCAAAGGGCAATGCCTGAAGAGCAGGTATCAGAAAAATTAACTGGGAAGCATTTCAAGTTTTATCTGAGTGGATTGTGACATGTAGCTACAGAAATAAATATTGCATTTCATCCTAAAGAACTAAAGAATCAACTAAAGAACATCAGCTAAAGAATCTGCAATAACCGTGGCAGATTCTTTGGGTACCTTTGTGGGTTTTTTTTGATATTACAAAAAAATGTGCAATGACATCTCCTAAATGGAGTTTCTCTGATACCTATATACCTCAGTAGGGTTACGACTGCATGATTCTTGAACTAGTTTTGACTGCATGGCAGAAGGGTATCTCAAAGAGCAGAAAAAAGGGTTGATATAGCAAATCTGGCCTTGAAATTGTGGGAGAACATCTCTGAGTGGAATGTGGGGGAATATGCTCCTTCTACCCAACCCTGAAATCAACAAAACCCCCATCCTGCCAGGCCCTTACAAGAGAGTATGAGCATCTTGAAAGGAAGGAAGACTTTAGAAACTACAGCCCAGTCAGTCTCACATCACTTCCTAGCAAGATTATGTGGGAGACGCCCCTAAAAATTATTACAATGTAGATATGAAAAAAAGTCAGTTGGGACAAAATAAGCATAGGATTAGTAAAGGAAAGGAGTACCAACTTGTGGTCTTGCAAAAAGAGAAGCCTGTCTCAATGCACAAGAGTGTATGTTCTTCCTCAACTTCTTAAGGGTTTTTGATGTGATCTCCTAGGCTGCATCCTTATGACTCAATCAGAGAGAGAAGCTCAACAAAGACATTGTCTCAGAAAAAGAATTTGAGGTTATCACAAAGGCACCTAAGGCCCAAACATAAACCTAAATATATGCAATGATTTGGCTGAAATTAGCAAAAGTAATTCTATTTTGATGACGATATACACTCAGAGAAACAGTGATGAAAGAAACATATTTTAGATTAGCTTTTGCCAAGATTGACCCAGGTATGGAAGTAAAACAATGTCAAATAAAGCTCTCTAAATACTTACAAGGATATTCAGTCTCTTGAGTAAAAATCTGGAGGAAAAAATACCTGAAAGAAATACTGCTTTGAACCCCACCTACAATTTCTTAATTCATTCAGAATCACATATTTTGAAACTCAAGATAAACACAAAGTTTTCAGTTTCTCATGTTCAGAAATTCATATATATTCATTATTTCTTGTTTTCTTGAAATTTCCTCAAAGACTTGGAAATTCTGTGCTCTCTAAGGATATCTCACACTCATTGTGGCAGGAAAACACACACTAATTTCAGAGAACACATTTTTAACCTTATTAATTGTGAAAAAAAACCCTGAAGTAATCCCTCCTACTTTAAGGAACAATGGGTTACTTCTTTTATGGAATGGAAACAATTTCACAAGGAGAAAACTGGATTTTTTTCAGCCCTTAAGAACTGTATGTGCAAATTGAAAAGATTAAAAAACCCAGGAATGCATTCTCAAGAAAACACCACAAACACCATATAACTTTTATTGTTATATGACAAGCTAATAAGACTGTACCTTGATTGTTTCCATTCTGAAGTGCAGTAGTATGGATGCAGTAGCATGGTAATAAAAACATTTAATTCAGAAGAACTGAAATACTGAAATAATTCAAGATCGTGCATTGTGTGATATTTGATTTCATACATCTCATTAAAGATACACTATAAAGAATAAAGTTTGCATCATAATGATGCAAATGATATAAACGTGAGAACTATAACATGGTCTGGATGAAACTTGCTGGTTTCAGGTGAGCAATTTGATCAAAACTATACAGTTAGACCATTCATAGCCAAAATGTTATTCTCTGTAAGATTCATTACACAGACTACACATGCCCTGGTTTTGGGGATATAAAGATGTCAATTCAGGATCAAATGAGCCCTTATCTGCTCAGGGTGTGATGCATCATTTTAAATTCTGACATGCAGAGAAGCCATTTGATGAAAATATAGAAATTTCTTTGGGTAAACATAGAATTAGGGGTAGGAACCCATAGTTTGGCAGACACCACTAACTGTGTATGGTAAAAGGGCAAAACAAGAGGAGCAAGGCCAGGGAAACAGCACACTTTGAGTAGCCTTCTCAATTACACAACTTCTACACAAGAGAAAATATTCATTTTAGTCAAGACCTGGCTTTTTCATTACTACCTTTGGAAAGAAAATTTTATACTGTCAGACGTAATTGTCACTAGAAGTTTTGTTTTTAAGAATTCACATACATTTGTTTTCCAACTAACTTAAATCTAAGTATTTTAGCACTTCCTTTGAATATTCAGGGTTTCAATGAAGCAATCACAAGATAAAAGGCAGTATTTCAACCTATATACAAAGTTCAATACCATTCTCTAGATAAAAGCAGTTTAAGATCTGCACTTAACACTGAATAAATGATCTTATTTGGGCATCTGGCTATGCAGCAGGCAAGTGGCCATCAGTAAGCATATGTGAGCTTTACACTAGCAAATCTAGCCATTCTCACACTTAAATTGCAGCAGCACAGAGCTCAGCTCCGCCTACCTACTCAACCGACTGCTGGGCACTCTTATCAGCAGTAATTCACTATCAGAGGTGAATGCTGCCCTCTCAATGAACATTTTTATCACTTTCAGGTTGAGCTTACTAAAAGATAGCACCAGCAAATGTGCAAGAATTCCAGTAATGCCTCCTAGCCATAGCACAGCACACCGCTGCTGCATCTCACTCTGCCCTGAGCTGCAGTGGGAGAACAGTGAAGGCCTGGCCTCCTGAGAGCTCCTGAGAGCCTCCATGGAGCTCCCTCAGAGGCCATTCCACAAACCATGCTCTGCAGTGCAGAAGAAATATACCTGTCCTGCAAAGTTACTGCTAAATAAGTCATCAGGGAATTAATCAAACAATGTCACTTTAATGGAAGTGTTCTTTTATTGGGGAATGAGTGTAGGCTTAAAGAACTAACTCTCCTTCTAGAAACAGCAATAAGTTGTTGATTTCACAGAATATTTTAACTCCAGCATACATCAAACTTAAATCGTTATTACTTAAATGGAAAAGGCAGACAAAAGCATTCCTGTCTGTATTACCCAAAGTAAACATTAATAGCTGGTGAGTGAGCAGGATGGTTGCTCAGAATATGCTGTCAATACTGGCTAGGTCACTACTGACTCTGATGAGATCCCAGAAAACCTAGCTTACTTTTAGATTTCAACAGCACTACGGTCACTTTTTTATGTACCAAAACAGCTCATGTCACACGCAGATGCCATACAGCTGTAGAAATACACTGCAGATACATAACAAAACTCTACTGCTAAGCTGGATACAGCTCCAGAGGTTTCCTTCATCATTTCCTTGTGGTATTTCTATTTGCATACAGAAGTTACTGAACTTCAGCACAACTACTGACCAAGTTGGAAGAAGACTGGAAAGTGAATCTAGTTCAAAATTTCTGCAAGATGAGAATAAAGCCTGTGTTAATACCACTTTTTTATCTAGGTGACAAGTGCCTTAAAGTTAATACAGATAAGTAGACTGAGAACTCCAAAAATATTTTACTTGAATTATTTTTTTCCAGTTAATGATCAACTCTATTTTCTGCTGGCTTAAGAATATTTACTGACAAGTGTCGTTTTTTTCATGAGCTTCACTGGACTATTGGGATCTTATGTTAGGCATCTGGTAGATTCTGCATCCCCTCTTTTACAATAACCATGCATTAAATATGCATAAAATGCATTTTTTTCTGAGATTTGTTAGCAGTGAAATGAAATTAGGACCCTACTCAAGTCTCATTATTATCACTTGAAACAAAAGTTTCCATCTTCTCTTTAAAAGAACCAATGTTCTGCAGTATGAAACACTGGGCAAGAAAATATTCCAAATCATCATTACTCTCGTGTACAGTAACAGGACATGGAACAATAATACATCCTGTCCACTCACAGAAAAGAAATTATAAAAATGCACACATCATAAGTAATGTTCTGCAGCCTTGAATGAAAAGTATGCTCTCTGCAAGGTTACTCAAATATTATAAAAGTTTTCTTTACCTAGGACAATATTGCTGCTCTATCAAATATTGCAAGATCTTCGCTTTAGAGAACAAGAGGATAAAGAGACTACCTCAAGGATTTATTAACACAAGAGCGAACTAATTAAGAGAAATGGGAAATTTTCATCTCATTTATGAATGTACTCAAGACTTATATACACAGAAGACAGATTTCAACAGACAAAATTTTCCACAAAGGAATTTAGGGTCAACATACTTGTGATTCCCGTCAAGTGTTTCAATATGCACAATAAAATTCTTTTCAGATGACTGACTGAAAGCCAACATAATATTCTACTCAGATCATAGGTAATCACTCTCGTGGTAAAAAGATGATTTTTCCAGCATTTCAATATTTTTAAAATACATTGACAATGTTAATATAAACAACATAACTGAATAAAACCAAAGGATTTAAAATTACCTACATTGAATTGCATAGTACAAAACTTCTTGCTTTTCTTTTTTTCTCTGTAATAATCTGATGATATATGATAATTTCATTTAAGCATTTAAAAGGGTTTGCTTTGAAAAATTAAATCCTAGAGACATTACACAGTATAGCAGGATTTCCTCTACCTAATGAGCAAAATAAACCCAAACAAAAATTAAAAAAATAATGAAAAATAAGAAGTCATGATAGCTAGTGATAAAAAGAAAAAAAACCATTCCTTATTTCACTGCATTTTGAACTTTTCACCACTCTTGCTTTCCTGGACTTTACATCAACTGAGAGTCAAATGCTCCATTCCCATTTCTGAGGTCATTTGAAGTATAAAATATATATGCTTTGAATCTCCTTTCTTTAGGATAAAACATTTCTTTTAAGAAGCAAGTAAGATTTCAGAAAAAAAAATGAGATAAGGAAGCCTTCACTGTTAAGATACTCTCAAAGCAAACCTCTACTGATTGCTAATCTAGGAGGTGTAAGAATTAAACTTTGTAGTTTGTGACTGAAGAGATCAGTTTATATTAGCTGCAAATTAAGAAATAAAGATGAAAAATACCTACCTTTCGGGAATGGATTTCTTTCACATATAGTGGAAGTAGAAATTCAGATATTCCTTCAAGTCGTATTCCTTTTTTAGTGACTCTCAAATTTCCCATTCCATCCTACAATCAATAATATACATATATTCACTTTAGGAAATAACCTTATCCAGAACAACCTAAAAAGAAGACAGTAGTTGGCTTAATCCCTAAAAATAATGAGTGCTCTCCCACTGTCCCCAGCTCTACTCATGATCTTGGGCAGCAGGTAGATGGGCACATTTGTAGTCAGAGCTTCACCTAGGGCTGAAGTATTTGACTGTGCAACCTGATGGTGATCTGCACACTTTCTTTCTTGGATGAACCTAGCGCCAGGGTAAAACTGTGGATCATCATTATTCTGTGAATAGGGTGAAAATATTACAATTGCTGAATTTAATTTTAAAATTGCTCAATAAAAATATTTAATTTTCTCCATGTAACATTTTTTTATGTTTAAAGCAATTTATAGCTGGAATCCAGTGCTTTTGCTTTTCCTGGTGATTAAAATACATAGGAAAATATCATGTAGGAAGAAAGAAAATAATTTTTAGTGGTTGCTCATCACTACTAAGAGCATGTTGCTGATGAACAACTTCAAAAGTGCTAATTTTGATTGTTTGTGTTTATTTATCAGAATAGAAATAGGAAAGGTGCCATTGTAAAAGTGGATGAAACAAGTAAACCACAAAATTCAATGTCCAATAAAATATAAGCATAGGAAAGTGGCATAATAAAACTTCAGCTGCACTCTTACAGGAAAAAAAACCAATTAAACATGCTTTATACTCAACAGACAAAATTATTTTGCACAACAATAGAAAGTAAAGATTTTTTATCCTGAGAATCTTGTTACTATGTTCCTGATAGAAGAGTAATTCTTCACCGTACAGCCAGTGGAGTTTAACTTGATCCACTTAAGTGCAAAATAAGCACATTTAATCTAACCACTAATTATGTATCTCAAAGCCATTGTTGACTCTAGTCTACTGCAACAATGAGAACTTGCACTTTCGTTCTGCTGGCTGAAGTGTGAGGCAAGTAACCTCTGCCTACTGGGTAAACAGCTGGGTAACAGTCCTCCACTACTACAGCTGAATTCTCAAATAATGCCTCTTAAGAAAGTGGTGATATATGTTAAAGTATTTATCTTAAGACAAGAAATGTTCATACAAATATTTTCAAATTTCAGGTTTTTGGGGGTTTTCTAACAAAAAGTGGAAAAGGAAACAGTGATACCTGTTTTTGAAAAGGAAATAAAGAAATTAGAGCTTGTCATGGAATGTGCAACCTGCATTAACAAAAATTAAATCTCTATTTGATCAATCCTATAGTAATAGAATATAAAATTTTAATAGTAAAGGATAACCTGGGAAAACACAACAAGCATGCTGTAGTTTTCACCAGTGAATAAATACTCAACAAGAATTAGGGGGTTTTTTTTGATTTATTGATTTGGATATAAACGTGTTTTCTAAATGAAAAGGCAAATTCAGTATTTCATTTTACCTGATTCTGTGGAATGTTTCTAACTGACATACATAAATTACATTTACAAGAAAAATAGGGAAGGAAGGAAAAGGAGGAAGTAAAAAATAAACAAAAAATACACAAAAATGTAAATTCAAGCTTTCAGAAAACTAGAAATGCTGATATTAAAGTTACCTAAGAAGCTTCCATCTGCTCTATCTTGCAAGTATGTTTAGGATAAAATTATATATATATATATGTGATTTACCCTCCTGAATCTCAGCTTATTCCATACAGAATTGGCACAAACTTCAATCAGCAGCTACTCACTATTTTGCTTTCACATTATTATTGTCTTTGCTCCTTATTTATTGTACTCTGTTAAAACTTTGCTGTGAAGACAGTACTGTCAGTATTCTTCTAGACTTCTGTTCACATAAGTGTTTATTACTGAAGTAATATCATTCCTCACAACTATTAATTAATTTTAAAAATACTTTCAGTAACTTTATATGGTGGTACTATTCTTATGTTACTGACAGAGACCTAAAGCACAAAAATCAATTAATTCACTATTTTTTGATACTTATCATATTTTCTCTATTTATTTTCAGCAGTGGGAAGTTAAATAGTATAGCAAGATTAAACTGTCCGGGTCTCAGAAGCAAAGTATTGATAGAGCCTACTGGGTCCATAAGGGCTTCCATTTTTCTGAGTGACCTTTCTAGGTACTCATTCTTTAGTCTTCAGCAGAATCCAACAGATTGAATGCAGACAGGCTCTGCACAAACAGAAGCACTAGCTTCAGTAAAATTACATGATTCAACATAAAAAGACAGACACTACATTCTGGAACCTAAGTCACAAAAGGTGTTATTAAAATGGAATAGGGTGACTGCAACCTCAATTCCTTGATAAACACAATAATCTTCTGGACAATTCCTGAAGTATGTAATGACCTATGTGAAATAAGTCTGACTAGTAAAATACAGAATATAGTCAGACATGCACTACTACGACATGCTTAACGAAGATGACCCCACTAAAAGAATTACTTCCCAGTATGTTTTTTTCATCAATAACCCCTCCATCAAGTTTAAACAGGGGTTGGAATAAGAGGAGTTTCTTGTTTCATTAGGTTAAAACTATGCTGTTAAAGAGAAAAATTCAAGGGTTTCCAAAATTAACACAACTTGGTTAAAAAGTAATTAATATTTAAAAGATTAATCAGAGGAAGGTCCTTCTGCTTATTTCCATAAATAAACTCCATAAAGTTTAGGTTTTCCAGGCAAATAAAACTCAGATTAGCCTTTTAGTGTGATTTGATTTTATTCAAGTGCAAAAATAGACTTGACTGAACTATGCCAGTACTTAAAACAAGTGTCAAGTTTGGTACTAGGACTGAGTGGGATGAGGTTTTCTTTCATCATAGCAACTGGCATAATAGTGAGCAGTTTTGGCTAAAACACCAGTGCTTTGGCTATTGCTGAACTGTGCTTCCAGAGTGTCAAGCCTTTATCATTTTTCCCCCTCTCTGCCCCCAATAAATAGAGTGGGGATGGCCAAGGAGTTGAGAGGGAACGCAGCTAAGCCAATCGAGCCCAAGTGGCCAAAGGCATATTCCATACCTGTAACATCATGCTCAGCAAGAAAAAGTGGTGGTACAGGAAGAAGGGGGCTGGAGAGACAAGGATTGTCTTTCAAATCTTGTCTTTCAGGCCACTGCTTGGAGACAGAGTGGGCATCAGTCTGTGCTATGTTGTGAGTGATTGTCTTTGCATCACTTTATGTCCTCTTTATTATTATTCAATATTTATTATTATTCTGTATCTTACACCATGTACAACTTTCCATGATTCTCATTTAAGAATATGAAACAAACTGTGACCCTGCCTCACTTACATTGCTCTTTTCCCTCACATACAAAGAAAAACAACCCCTTTACATCCATAAACATGTCTTATAGAGATTGTAAAAAAAATCAAACATCACTATCAATATTTTACGTTATTCTTAGAGTACATCATGTTTCAGTGATTAAAACCAGAAATTCAAATAAGAAGCTATTAAAATATGAAAACCAAGCATTTAGTTTATGCTGTTTGTCTTAAAACTGCAGCAACCTAAGGAAGAGTTTTACTGACTTTGAACATTACGTTAAAGTCAATGAAGTCCTAAACTATACTTACTATAAATCTGTGATAATGAGAGTATAAATTTGAATCAGAACATAAAAGAACTCCCCAGAAAAATATTCTGGGAGGCAAACAACAATACTGACATTCAGAGCTTTTTAAAGCTTTGACCTGCTTATAAACAGGCAGAGATTTATGTTCTTCGATGATCCTGTAAATGGTACAGAGATTAATTCACACTGTCTTTAAACAGGCAGGATGATCTTTTAAAAGATTAAGTTATTTCTTCACAATGTGCTGAGAATTCGACAAGGGTGCATTACTTATGCAGCCTGTATAATTTCTGCCCAATAAACTATTACAGCAGCATGTTTTATGACAACTACAAATATAAAGCATATGCCATGAATACTTCTCAAGAACTATGAATACTTCTCAACAAGTCAGGAAGTTGGCTAAACCTACAATCTGCAGTAGTCTGTCTACAATCTAAACTATTACAACTAGTCCTGGGCTATACATACTGCTATCTAAAGAAATATGTGGTGGTGTGCTTCCTTTCTTTTATTGTTCTCTCTATGTTTTTCTTTCTTTCTTTTTTACTTTTATTTGTTTAAGCAGTAAGACATTCTAAGTAAAAAGAAGAGGATAAGGAATTCTACACAAATTGCTGATAAACCAGAAGTGTGAAAGAACAAATTTCGCTTTCTACATAATAGAGCCAGTGCTTTGTGACATAGATGACAACAACTGGAGACCTAGGACAGGATTCACTAAGCTGGCTTAGAAGGGGCAGTTTTGAAGCCAAGCTGTGGAATATTTCAATTAGAAATAGTATTTTGAAAGTCAGTAACTCTATCTTATAAACTCACTCCACCCAGATGAAATAACACCTCCTTGCAGGAGATCAAACCCAGACCTTTAATGTTAGAAAATTCTGCAAATCTATCAATAACATTGGTATATGAAAGACATTAAAGTGGACAAAACATCTGCAATTCCTGTGTAAGACCAGAGAATTGAAAATTCCTTGGTCTGGGGAAAAGAAGTTGGAAGGCATGATGCTCCAGGTCAGGAATGAAAGCTCTCATTACGTGGGGTGAGAACAGCACTCTGATAGATCCTCCAGTAATTTGTCATGCATCTCATGAAGTGGGCAGTGAGAAGGCAGTAAAGAACTCTGCTAACTAAAATACAGGCTTTTTCCTTAGGATCGTGAACTTACATGCAGTAGCACAGTGAAAAGTGAACTGAAATGTTGGTTATTATGAGTTGACTAAAACATTAATAAATAGTATTAATAAATATATATTTCAAGTTTGCATGGTATTTTTTCTGACTCCCATAACAATAACAACATACACCAAATACATGTTTCAGTACTTTACAGCAGGAACAAACAAGTAGTTGGTGGGTCAAGAAATCCATTCTTATCAATAATATTCAAGGTTTTCAAAAGTCCTGATGTTAGGTGTGATATCCTGCATGTTTTCTGAGTATATATTTAAGCCCAAACCCTGTCTCCAAAAACTCACATTCTGAAGAAGGAATCATTACACAAAACAGGGAGAGGGAAAATGATAATAATAGAATAGGAGGGTTTAAACAAAGTGCCTACATCAGATGTCCTATACATTAATAAGAATTCAATGTCTGTTGCCTTGTAGGCATCATAGCACAAACCATACATGAAATGGAATTTGGATGATGTGGCTGCACTGGTATGAAAAAACGCAGATGAAACATCTACACATACAAACATTCCATGCCAAATAAAAAAAAGGAAGGTATCCTATAAGAAGAAAGGTGAATGAACAAATGTAGCAGTAGTGAATTATAGTGAAGATGGAAAAAGCATACTGAACTTGATAGGATGGCACAAAAAAAACAGGTAATGTAAAGGGACAGTTATAGGGATGATTAGGAAGATGACCTATATTAGCAGCTATGTTGTTGATAAAATGGAAGATGCACACAAAAGATTGGAAGGAAGATGACAAAGGAAATTATTTGTATTGTATTCACACATGCAAAAACCTGGATGTAATAAACAGAGCTGGAAAATATTCCAGTTGGAGAAAAATGGTGCTTGGATGTGATTAGGGATGTACAACTGAAGGAAAAATTGTAGGCAGCAAAAATCTTACATAAACAAAATGGGTAGTGGCATAAGCAACAAAACCAGAGTATTCTCCTGGATTACTAGGAAAGATAACTGAACTTCAACAGCCAAAACCAAAGGTAACATAAAGGCAAGCTATTCACTGGAATGGCAAAAATCTGGATTGATGGAAACACCTGCCTTCATCCATCTGCTGACAATAACAGACAGCCTCTACAATACGGACACTAAGTTGATATCAGGATAAAGCTAGGGAGGAAATTACTGTAGTACAGTGCAAGAATGTTTAAAGAGAAACAAACTAAGGAAAAAAATAACAGGAAAAACCATTAAAAAGAAAGAGAAGTCAGAGTGCTATCCAAACTAACTGGAATTAAAATTCCTTGAATACATGTTACTTTGGAATGGTTTTTGAAAGTGTGGAGTATGACCTGGTTCTTCAATTATAAACTACCTATATTAATATAAAATATATACTTATCATGACAATAAGATGAAATCCCTATTTCATGCTTAAAATTTTGATTTTATTCCATCACAAGGGGAGTTATGATATTTTTCATTCAAACATAGATGCGTCCTTTAATATCACCATTGTGAGACTACTTACTATCATCTTTGAAAGGTTGCGGCAGCCAGGAGAGGCACCTGAGAACTGAAAAAATGCAAATGTCACCCCAGTCTTCAAAAAGAACAAGAAGAAGGACCCAAAGAACTACTGACCAGTCAGCCTGATCTCAATCCCGGGAAAGGTGATGGAGTGTCTCATTCTGAAGACCATCCCTATCCATGTAGGTGACAAGAAGGTGATCAGGAGCATGGATTCACTAAGGGTAAATCATTGACGTCTTCTACAAAGAAAAAACTACCTGGAGGGATGAGGGGACAGCAGTGCATATTGCCTACCTTGACTTCAGCAAGGCTTTTGACGCTGGTCTGTCACAATATCCTTGTAGGCAAACTCAGGAAGTGTGGTCTGGATGAGTGGACAGTGAGATGGATTGAGAACTGCCTGACTCCAGAGAGTCACAATCAGTGACACAGGTTCTGGTTGGAGGCCTGACACTTGTGGTGTCTCCCATTATTCAATATTGGGAGCTGTTTAACTTATTCATCAATGACTTGGATGAAGGGGCAGATGCCTCCTCAGCAAGTTTGGTGATGACACCAAGCTGGGAGGAGCAGCCAATACCCCAGAGTGCTGTGCAGCCCTTCAGAAGGGCCTTGCCAGGCTGGAGAGATGGGCAGAGAGGAAATTCAGTGAAGGCAAGTGCAGGGTCCTGCACCTGGGGAGGAGTGACCCCATGCACCAGCACAGGCTGGGACTGACCTGCTGGAAAGCAGCTCTGTGGAAAAGTACCTTGGGGTCCTGGTGAAAACAAGCTGTGCAGGAGCCAGCAGTATTGAGTGTGAGTGTGTTTATTTTGTCCACATAAATTGCAGTTTATTTAATCCACTTCCCTGTGTTTGAGTCCTGGTTGTAATTTCAGCACAGAATCTTGAAGATAATTTAGTCATGCTGAAAATTTAATCATACATTATTCTTTTTTTTTTCAAGTGATTGCCTGACTTCAGAAAGAAAAATTAAAAACTGATATAAGAGGATAATAAACAAATATGCTCTATACAGAAGCAGACAACGTTGTTGATAAACCTGTAAAAGTATTTACCTATAAGAAAAAAAAGTACAGTCCCACTGGTTTGTTGTGTACACATATGACAATTAAAATAGAGAAGAGGTTCTGACATTTTTCTAGGAGATTTTACAAATAAGTTTTAGGACTTACCCTTATTGTGTATTCCAGTGAAATACACTGAACTAATGCAGTTTTGTCTAGATTTTGAGAAGGAAAATTGTTATTTGGTTTGTCAGTCACATGCATGAAATAGCTTGTGTTAATGCAATTATGCGTTTTGAGCTTTTCATGTTTGCACTTTGCCCTGACGCAACCAAAACTTTAGCTCTTGCGGCACTAATCTCTAAGTGGGGCAGAAGAAAAAAAAATGCTAAACAAGCATTAGTAATTATTCTGGCAGCATTTATACCTACTGAAAAATGATAAAGCATGTCTTGAACTGAGCTGTGGGTGTAGTGAAGAGGTTCTGTAAAGAATATTATTCTCTTACAATATTGCAAAGTCAGCTCTACCTTAGCTGCTACAGATGTAACGGTTTGCTTTTCTCTTGTTCTTTCCCTTAAAGGCAGATTCTATATCTTCTTTAAGCAAGTTACTATATTGCCTCTACTATCTTTAAAAGAATTTTCTTCATACATAGCCCAAAACTCTAGTCCTATAATGCAATTACTTTTGTTTGCCCTTCAGATACATTGTTGCTTAGACTAAATAATCACAGATCATTTTCTTTGTATGTTATTTTGCATCTTAATGCTTCACATTGCTCCTAGTCTGCCTTTATTGCCCATATCTCTCTAAGTAGAAAAAAAAAAACCTGAACAAGCACAGCTTGTGAACACTTACCATGGCTAAGCAGGGAAAAATAATCTCACTTGTTGATTTCAGCATGTCTGGTATTTCTGCAATATTATTCTGATTCTGACTGATGATATGCTACAAATCAGATGTTGTCATCAGAACAAATGAATTTAGATATTGGAATCCACAAAGTAGCTAGACAGTAGCTTCTCTTTTATGTGCTTATTAGAGTATGTACCCTGTCTATGAAAGGGACAACTTTTTTTAACCTCCTTAGTATGTGATGACTAGTCTATTGCTATCATAGTAGAACCACATTGCTCTAATGGTTGCTCTTTTCTAGGTAACCATCCAGTTCATACAAATAATAAAAAACTTATTCGAAAAAAAACGAATTTGCCTTCAAAATCCTTAATACCAACATTATTTTTCCCAAAAGACTTTTTTAATATTAAAATCCATGCTGCTCCATCACAAAAGACTGAGATCCATTTTAAGACAAGTTGCACAAGCTTGGACTCTCACCTGCAGATCTGAGTCCTAGATTTAAAATATTCCCTGATTTAGATTTCAGCATCCAAAGAAATTTGAATTTTAATTTCTACTTTCTTATATTAAGGCATGTGTACCTTCCTAAATATTTTGCTATACTATGACTCTGTATCCTTTATAAAAACTTAACTTACGATAACCTCATGAACCATACCATGGAGGTCCTGAAGTACCCACAGCCAAGCATATCCTTCTGTAACTCCCTGGACTGGCACTTGTATTTAGCAAAGTGTGCTTTTCTTATAACAAAACAAATATCATTAAGTAGGACCTATTACAGTGCTTCCTTGATCACATTGCAGCATTAAATAGCATCAAAGAAAACAATTTTCAAAACAGTCCAGTTTAAGGAACCTATTACTGTCAAAATGAAAAATGTTTATTTTCATGTGAGGAAAAAGTGTCGTATCAAACAATTTTACAATTCAAGAAGTGTGACTATATAACATTGCAGCCTTAATATTATCCAAGTTTAGACAGTTACTTAGTATTACAGCACCAACAGTGCAAGTTTTTCAAAAGAACTTCTACATATCTTTCACTAAACAAAACATTGCTCCATTGATACACTCAATAAAATAAATGGGACAAAGAGCAAAGTAGCTTGCTGCAGAGATCCATCTTGTGCTATCAGGGAAAAGAAAATGGAAGTGTAAGAAATGCTACAAAGTTGCTTAAAAATAGCTCCTCTTTTATCTAACAGCCTGCTCAATAGAACACTCATCTCCTAAATGATAGCTTTCAGTTCCTTCTCTGCAGTGCAAAGGGAGTAAAAATACTAACCTTCAGTTTTTTAGGGAGTGTTCAAACCACAGTGGAAATAGGACCTACCTAATCTCTTTGCATATAGCTCAGCATGGCAAAAGTCATTGAGAAGTTATCAGTTATGTTGGCAAATGGTAGAAGCCTTGTAAAGTGGATAATTTCACAAGAAAACATGACAAAAAGATGTACTGCATCATTTTGAGGGATGTTCTCAGATATAAATTTCCTACGGTGTGTCTAAACTGATCACAGAAGCACAATGAAAGATAAGCATTTGTGAATCAACACTTCAATGGCTTGCTGACCTTTGTAACAGGGAAACTTTAGAGACAGATTGCAGAAGGGACTTTAGGAAGAAGTTCAGTATCACAATTCACCCCCTTAAAAGCACAGCATCAAAATCACTGAAACCAGGGAACACAGACCTATATCTTCCAAAAGCAGAAAACAGGAATGAAGTGTCCCTGCATATTCCCTTTAGGAAACTGGCAGAAGACCTATAGACAAAGTGATGAAACAGAGAAGCCCATATGATACAAAAGGATATCAATAACATTAGGCATGAGGAATTCCAGTGCAAAAGTGATTGACCAGCTGGAAAGGAATGCAAATGCAGGAGTGGCAGACCTGGAGGCTGAAATGGACACCCTCCAAAGCAGCTGATTAAGGAAGCAAATGGTCCAATCCCCAACAGCAAATGTAGAATCCATCTCAGTCCTAGCAGGACTGAAGCTATAGGTCACTTACACCAAGAATCATGAGTTAGAGTGGATTTCAGATTCACCAGCCTGATTATTGCCTCATACAGCTGATTTGTAATGATAGTAGTAATATAACAATCTAAGGAGAGAAGGAGGTTGAAGAATCCAAATTCATGTAGTACATCTTGTGGAGGAAGAACAGAAAGGGAGCATGGATGAATCCACTTGTTTTGATGTTCAGACCAAAAAAGAGAAAGAACTGCTAAGTGACTGCAAAGGACATGTACAAACTTAAAGAGGAAAAACAAAACAAACCCCAAACAACATTACCAGTTTGGGATTTCCCTCAAAGACCAGAAGCATAAATTAGATAATGTATCTGTGAAGAGTAAACCAGAGCACAGACCTCAGTGATAATATAGGTTAATGGCTAACATCTTTTATGAATACAGTAGGAGACAGGATGAAGAGGAAGCTCCTGAAATGCTTTCTTGAGGAGTAATAAGGGTAGATAGGCACTGCTTTCCATTTGGTTCCAATTAACAGTGAATGAAGAGTGAATGGGAAGATTAAGTGGTAATGTTGAGATTGGTCACAAAAGGACAAAATTCTTGAAAGTTAGATTAGAAGGAAAATAATTCAAAGGAAAAGCAGTGCTTTTTTAAGAAGGCAAATTCAGTGAAAGGACTCTTAGTTAAAATTTCCTGGGAGATTTGCTGAAGGTGAAAAAGAAATTAGAGTGAAGTGGTAGTTCTTTAACAAACTAATTTACCCAAAGGAGAAGAAAGGCTCCTGATAAATACTGAAGAATTTTGGCAGTTATTAAGCATGTTTTTCTTGCTTTCTAAATTTCTTCTTTAGTTGAAAGGTTAAAATAAATTGGTTTTCTGTTTTAATTGGTGCACCAGTAATAAAAGATTAAGATCCTGCAAGGAAAGGATGAATGCATTTATGAATAGTTGCATAACCTAGGTATTTTCAAGCCCACTGAGTGAAATGAACTTCATCTTGAGGTATACAAAATCAGCAAATGATAAAATATTAGCTAAAAGGTGTCTACAACAGTGACATAGCTCAGAGCAGTAGAGTGCAGCAATCCCTCATTTCCCCACTTACTCCATGTTGGCTCACACTGTGGGGCAGTTTTTCTGCATGTGAAGGGGATTCCTTTTGGATGAAATTAAATCAGAAGATCTGTTCAAAGTGCAGCAACAGTCTCTAAAAGGAACAGAAAGGTCTGAATCAATGTGTGATCTGCAGCACAAGCAAGTCCCACAGTAAGTACCAAGTGCACATGCACCAACAGAATGCTTTCAAATCAGAGACCTCCTGTGTCCTTCTGCTTCTTGTACCACTTAAAAGGCTAAAGGTCTCAAGGTCAGTAACCAGTTCACACAAATGCTCTCAAGCTAAAGGTATTCCTTTATATTATATCAAGACCTCCAATGGTTAAATATATTTTCTTCTTGCTTCAGCTGCTGTATCCCTCTTCAGCACTTTTCTAATTTGCTTGTCTTACCTGCCTGCCTTTTTCTCCCTTTTTTTTTTTTTCTAAATTGACAATGATTTTCCTTTTCCATCTCTGCTTTCCCATCAGCTCCTTCAGTCTCATAGAAGATTCAATACATTGCAGTCACAGTACCAGTTCATAGTCAAGGGTCTCAGCTGTTTCCCTTTGTGTCCCTAAGTTCTGTACCTACTGTCAGTTGTCCCCAAGATTTTGAACTTCCATCTGTCAAAATGCAAAACTGCAAATCCTCTCTCATTTATCCTGCCTATTGCTCATACAAAGAAATAAGTGAGACATTGAAAGTCATTATTTCAGGGTGTCTACTTAATCACTTGCCTCCAGCACAAGACTTAAGATACCATCTCTTCCATTCTAGCCAATACCCAAACGCAAACTTAGGAAGCAACTGGCACTAGTGTTGCATTTAAGTGAACAACTAAAATAAGACTTGTTTTGATGGCAAAGGGCATGAGAAGACCCATGTCACCTCCACTAAACAGATAAGAGTATGCTCTGGCACTTGCTGAAGCAACACCAGGAAGCCTGGACAGCTGAAAGCAAGAGTCTGTAAAATAGCTTTCCTTTGGCTGTCTTTGAGCAACATGTATAACAGGAGATGTTTTTTCCAGGGCACCAGAGTAATCATAAAGTAAATAAATATGCATACCTATACTCTAGCTTTTGGGTCCTTGGTACAAACTGTCTTTTCTACTGATCTATTCATATTGCACCACAGTAGTTTTTGCTGTGTGGCTCATAATTATGCAGCCTATGAGTACAAAGTCTGTGAGAACTCATTAAGGATGGATGAGAGCAAACTGTAAAGGTGAAAACTAGAAGAAAGAATTGGCATTTATCTTTTAAAAGGCAAAAGAGTGGCAGTAAAGATCAACTTACCTGGAATCCTTTGAAAAATATCATGAACTCTACCAGAAGAGATAATCAAACAAGCTATTTGTAGGAAGCTGGAAGATGCCCCTGAGATCTATGAGATGCAAAAGCAATGAAAAACCAAAACAAGATAAGGATGACACAAGGGACAATGCAAATAAACATTAAATAATAAGGGGGAGGTGGGAAATTAGAGAGACATACAAAGGGCTAAAATTGATGCCGTTAAACTAGTGAAGAGAAAGTAAGCACACGATAATAAAATATGAAAACACTTGATTCATGCCTACTGATAATAAAACAATAAACAGTGAACTTAAAATGAAGTAACTGAGAATCAAGTGGGTGTCAGTAGAATATGGAAACTGGACCAGAAAGATCTTGCAAGGTTGTGCAATATCCATTTTAAATGATTTTAAATAACTTTTTTGACAGACATATCAAGAATGATGCACAGTTTAAGCTATGTTGCAGCAAAGGGTGGAGCAGTGGGCTTTTGGAAACCTTTTCCTGACATTCTCTCTATAATTCTTTTCAGATTTCCATGCAGAAACTATTACACACAGTACGTATCTTCACAAGATGTCTCATCTTTGTTGAGGAAATCCTAGTACAAAATACATTTAAATATCTTTTAAGCCCACTCTATAACACTATGCATATCTAAGCCACACGATTAAAGAAAAATCAAAAGATGTTAGAATACATTTAAATTTTTACTTTATTATGTTTTGTGGAATATATTCTTATCATGCTTAATGTACGTACAGTATTTTGCTGAGTCCACAGACAAATGGAAATAAGAATGTTGTTTCCATGCAACATCTTACAGATGTCCAAACGCAGCATATCTGCATATTTTTCCAAACATCATTAATACTAAAAAAAACCAAACCCAAACCAAACAAATAAAACCAGAAAAAAACCCAAACAATTTCCTCCCCCCTCCTCCGAAAAACAAAAAAAAGAAAGAAAGAAGATTATAAGAGATGAAGAATGAAGTATATCTGAATATTCAGTGATTGCCCTTTTGGTTGTTATAGGCATCATAATTTGTTCTAATAGAGCCTTTGAATCCAAACAGAAGCATATTTAACATGTAAGTTTCAAGACTTATTGCTGACCTCATTATTCAGGAAAATGTATGTACACTTGGTTTAAGAACTACACTTGCCTTGACTTTTTCAGGATTATGATAAAATTACTGTAGTGATCACCAATAATTGACAGCTTTATTGGATTGCAAGAAAACAAAGCAGCTCTTTCTAGTTAAAATAACTGACATAATCTATATCCGTGGGGTGGTTTTTGTGTAAGAAGTAGTAGAACAATGGAACAGCACAATTTCTTACTGTGCAGACAGTAAGGCAGTTTCAAGAATACCTACATAAGTTGTTCCGTAGTGCAATTAAATATGCAGGAAATTATTCACATATTTCATTTACTTATATTCCTCAACACTCTCAAGAGAAGGGTGAACAGGGTCCTTTTTTAGATACAGAATGGAAAACAAAAGGCGAAAGGCCGTGAAAACTGGGCAATAGACCGAGAGCAATCTGTTTATGTTCTTTTAACAGAAAACTGAAATGAAACCCCAGAAAGCATGAATCCAAATGTGAGTAGTGTACCACTGTGCACACTGCAAAACAAAGATATCCATAAGCCATAGTCAGACCTAAGTGCAGCTGTCAAATAATAAAGCAAGAATTACTCAAACAGAGAAAAGGGCATTAAGCTTTCAAAGACATAACATATAATATTTGATCTGCCTGGTATGCAAACCTATAAACTTATCTCACACACACCTGAAAAAGAGGTCTAAAAACCATGGAAACTTAGAAGTGTGCCTTGGATTACAGAAAATATTTTCATGCAGCATCAGTAGTGGTGCATGTATTCCTTCAGTCAACTAAAACAGCAATAGAAACACAGAATCATTGCAACTGGACTGACTGGTGTTTGACTCATCCAGCCCACTGGGTGCTCTCAGCAGCCACACCAGCTTGCTCAGGACACTGTCCACTTTGAACTCTGACTGCTTCCAAGGACTGGGACTCCACTGTCTCCCTGGGCAACCTCTTTCAGTGCCTGATCAACCTGACAGAAAAAACCAGGTGCTTTGGGTGCACTTTATTTAAATTTGAAAGCTAAGGATTTTATCTCAATTTTTTTCATTACAAAAAGAGAAAGGGAACGGAACATACTGTCAAGGCTTAAACCTGGAATATGCCAAACTAACATGAAGCTCATACAGTGAAATCAAGAGGTCCCTACTGCCTGCTGCAAGGGAAATCATGGGTCAGGTGAAGGCACTGAGATTTCTGCTGCCCATCTCTTGTCAGTATTTCAGCAAATACATGCAATATAATTTTCAGTATCTGAGTTTTAATAATTAACAATTTTTTAAAATAATATAAATGTGACAAAGGATGAGATCTAGTACTTTGTCATTTTGTTTTTCTCCCAAGAGAAAAGCAACCCTATAATGGAAACCTGGTCAAATGTGAACTTTATTTCAAACTCTTATAATAGAAGCCCAAGACTTACCATAATATTCACACAGAAATGGAGACCATAAGGAACCTGAGTTGATTTCTTCAGCAACTCAATTTTACTTAGTAATCCTTAGAGGCCACCCAGAGCTTTGTAGTTTTTCTCTGAGATAGGTATTGACTTTTGATGCCATGATAAAAGCTACAGATAAGTCATAATTTTGGTTGGTACTACCTTGCACTGCATCATGCACACTTTTCTACAAATGTCCAAGAAGGTACACTTAACAGGTCCAAAGTATGCTATATGCAGACTGAAAAGCATCATAACTCTACATTTCTGAACTTATCTTTATAAATCCAAAGTTTGCAAACATTCAGAGCCATGTTAGTCCCTATTTGTACCGTAAACAATTTACATAATAATGGAAAAAGTAGAAGGAAAAATGTGTTGTTCACCCCAGTTCCCACAATCAAAGCATTCTGTCTCCAAGCTCCTGGTTGTCAATGCTACGAAGAGCTTAAAGAAATCAATAATATCAAGACATTCAGACATTTTCAGAAAGGCACCTTTTCCAGAATGTATTTTCAGATTTTAACTGCATATTTCATTGCTATTTAATAACCATCACACTGACAGATATGGTCACATAATGCTGAGAATCTGCACTATTATATAGCACTCTAGGAAGACAAGACTGCATTGGCTGAAGCATCCAACATTACAAACAAGTTTTCTTGAATCTAAGACTCCACAGTATATTTCAAGAATGTATTTAACAATTGCATGATTAATTAAAGCTGCCACTGAATGATATAAGAAAGAGGAAAAAACCTGCAAACTAACCAGCAAAACAAATATGAACAGGTGGTAAACAAAGAACTACATTAAAACAAGCAACCTGGTACCAGAATCCTAAATGCTCTTTTGCCTCATAGTCTCTAACATGCACTGTTTTAGCACATTTCTCAAATAAATATGTTATCTTATCTCTACAGATTCTGAGATAAAATATATTCTGAGATTAGAGGCCAAGTTTACATGTGTAAGCAATTAAATTGAATCAAGAGTAATAAACCACAATTTTAATAAGTACACATTATATGGGGTTTTTTTTCTTCTGCCTAGGTATATCATACAGATTTCAGCTTTAAGTAACAAAAAATTATCAGGCCCATCTGCTTTGTTATTCCCTTTGGCACCAGCTAAACATAACACAGAGGTCTGGGATAGATTATATGTTGTTTTATTAGGTTAATTTGATCTTGCATTGACATTAGAATATGTCAAAATTAATGGCTTTTTAATGACATGCTAATGGCTAACTAGAAGTACTGAGAAGGGGTGAAGGCCTAGATTTAAAAATTATTAATATGACAAGTTTTTCAATATTACTATACATAAAAATGAGAACATGTGAACAAAAAGAAAGAAAAGAAAACTTTAATTAGTTTTCCTCTTCTTTTCATTCTGGGAATAAGAGGAGAACGGTAAACTACAGAAATATTATTTGCTTATATTAAGTCTGTGAGTATTCTCTCTAACTCCCCTTTTCTCAAGGTATTTTTCCCAGAAAATAAAGACTAAAAAAAAGAGTGAATACCACATCAGCATGATAATTTATATACAAAAAAAAAAAAATACACAATTCAATTGTCTTTTTGATACAAGTTCATTACTAAATTATAGTTGCAAAGCCGAAAAAGCACATTACATTCCCCTGCATGGACCCAATTAAAAAATGCAAAGAAAAGGAGTTAGAAACAATTTTTTTAAATGGCAAAAATATTTTAAAAAGGGAAGTCCTTAAGCCATTTTCTTCAGGAGTTACAAAACTTCACTTGAGTGAAAATTTATTGAGATAAAACCATTAAGGGATGAAAAAGTGTCAGTATTTGTAAAGTTACTAGAACAATGGGATCCAAAGGAGTTTTTCCCAGATCTCTGCCAAAATCTAAAATGAGTAATATATATTTTACTTTTATGCAAACAATGTTATGTAGTAATGATATTGTTTCACCAATTGAAATACAATATTTCTCCACTGCCCTGTAACAAGCATGATCATGTAATGGTTGATATAAAAAAAAACCCCAACCAAACAAAACCTCCACAAATCCTTCGACCTTAAAAACTAGCAAAAATGTGGATTTTGATGTGCTAATTATTTATTTCTCACCTTTATTTACCTCATTTAGCTTCGTGTTTTTCTGCTGCTATTCCATGCCCCTTTAACCCTGTTGTTTCATTCCTGCAAGCCTCTTTGCATTGAGCTGTAACTTAGGAAACTCATTGCTTGTTACTTGCTACTTGTTACTGCATGGTTGACCTGCTTGTTATTCCTCATTCTTACTTAGCAATGACCTTGGTATTGACTAAAATTGCTGGGTTCAAAAAGCTCTCAGTAGGTGGACTTTGGCTATATTTGAGGCCTTTTGTGTGGTTTTTGGGTTTTTTTGGTGGGTTTTTTTGTTTGTTTGTTGGTTGGTTTTTTGTTTGGCTGGTTTGTTTTCGGGCTTTTTGTGTGAAATCACTTTATTTCTATGTGTACTACATTATGTTCCTTTCAAATACGTAATTAACAACCTCTACACATTCCACAGTAGCTCTTGATCAACTCTATCATAACATTTTCTTCAATGTTGTTGCATGTTTTCAAAATTTTGTTAAAGGTAGATTATTTTTGATTGATGTCTAACAGCAGCCTAAAATATAGACCATTCCAGAGCAATTATATAACTTACAGAGCATTCCATAACAATTAACATGAACACTGAGCTATATTCAATTTTCAAAACACTTCAGTCACTTTATGCAGACAGTAATTCCAGTCTGACTAATGACATTTCTGAGTCATATATGCTTGAATAAATGGCTCAGTAAATTCAACAGCCTGCATGTAAAATGTCCCCACACTGCGTAGTCAGCAAGGGATTTCTGTTTGGAAATTTATATGTATGCAGACAATGACAAACACTACTGTACATTAAGGCTTTTGACACAGCCAGCCATGTTCTTCTGTGGAATCTGAGGAAATTCTTTGCAAGAACAAACCACTAGTTGGGTAAAAAAGGAAAGAAAGAGACCAACATGTTTGAGACCTGATGATCAAACTAATGGAAAAAAAGCAAATGCAAAGGCAGTGGAAGCAGGGACAGATATCCTGGGAAGAGTAGAGGAATGCTGCCTGGCTATGTAGGAATGCGGTCAGGAGGGCCAAAGTAGTGCTGCAGTTTAACTGGGCAAGGAACGTGAAGAATAAGGGCTTCTACAGGTATGTCAGCCAGAAAAGGCAGGTCAAAGAAGGTGTGCCCCCACAAGCAAGACTGACAATCCACTAACAATGGGTGAGGAGAAAACTGACACTCCACATGTTTTTTTTTGCTTCCAGTCTCCACTGGCACCTTCTCTTCCCACATTTTTCCAGTGGGTGAACAGCAGCATGGGCAATAAAGTAGTAAAGTTCCTCCCACTGTAACAGAAAATCCAGTTTCTGACCACACAAACACAGTTAAGTCTGTGGGACCTGATGACATGCATCCCTGAGTCCTGCAGGAACTGGCTAATGTAGCTGCCAAGTCACTCTCCATGATATTTGAAAATCAGAGAGGTGGTGAATGCCCCATCCCTGGAAACATTCAAGGATATCAGGTATGAGGGGTCTTTGAGCCTTGCCTAGATGATGTCATCCCTGGTCACTGCAGTCAAATTGAACTAACTAACTCTTAAAGGTCCCTTCCAACTCAAACTACTCTATAATTAGCCCAACTGTGTAAAATTTTTTTGAAGACTTGGATGAGGAGGTGGAACAACCCCGCTGTGGCCCAACAAATCCATAGATGATGCTAAATGGGAAAGATAAGTGAGGAGCTGATAATGCTGAATAGCAGAGCTGCAGAGAAGGGCAACAACAATCTAACAATTTCTACCAAGACACACAAGGGAAGAATAATGGTATGCGTGTAAACAGGCTGGTAAAAAATTTCCC
>NW_005054297.1:15060954-15072550 GCF_000277835.1 Geospiza fortis
AACATTAGGAAAACCCATTTTTCTAGGAGAGGAGGACAGTGTGTGAGCAACACTGCATACTTGGAGGTTTTCAGGACACCAGCTGAACTTGCTCTGGTGTTCATGGCACTTGACACAGGAGGCTGGAACAGAGGACTTCCAGAGGTTCCATCTCTCAATATTCCCATGAATATTTGTGTGCAAAATAATTAATTGGAAGAATCTCTACAGATTTACTGCTATAAAAGAGGTATACGCTTTTGAAAAATGCTGCTTCCTGTAAGATAAAGCAATGTAGACATGGAAAAAAATGTGACTGAAGAAATTAAAGCTTTGCATATAAAAAACAAGGTTTAAAAATGGAAATTATTTAATTTAGATGTGGTATGAAGGTGGTACACAGCAGAAAGATAAAACACAGCAAGAGGTAGAGCAGAGAAAAAGTGAGTGCCACAGAGAGTTGTCATATGAAAATGAAAGAGAAAAACAAAAGTAAATTAAAACTTGGGGGTAAAAAAAGAGCCTAGCTATGTAACTAATTTGTAGAACTCCATGCCAAAATTCAGCACTAAAGCCCTGTGATTCACAATATTAGCCCAGGATTAAATAATAGAAATATGAAGTTGGAAAGAAAGCCATCCTGTTAGGCTTTCAGTAACCAAGCATTCACTAATAGACTTGCTGAAATATTTGCTGCAATCTGTACTGGCCACTGCCAGAATGTCGGGCAAGACAGTTCAGTGGTGTCCCTGGAAAAGGCTTTGAAGGGTGGAAAGCCCCACATACACAAAAAACAGGTTCAGTGCAGCCTCTACCTTTTAAAATGTTGACAGCACTGAAGTACCCATGTGACAAGACCCAGAAGTTTGATCTTTCCATTTTTCCATAATAATAAATCAAGTGGTGATACAATTTATTCTACTATGCCTTTTGAATTCCAGCTGGTAGAATTATGCCCTGTTAGCATAAAAACAATGCATTATTACTGCCAAGTGCCATTTATCATTTCAGATGTTAAATTCTTAGTGGTATTAATTATTTATAAGGCAAAGCCAACTCAACTATTAAAATATAAAGTAAGGATACAAAGCGTCCTTTGATGTATATCCTTTGACATACAGAAGTGCCATAAATCTTCCAGTTGGGTATTTTTCCAGTTTAAAGCCATCAAGTTATATGAACATATCAGAAATGCTTTGTGCTGTTCGGTTTCAGAAAGCCACCTATTCACTAGGTTATACAACGTGCTTTGCAACAAGATCAGATAGTTGCAATTCACAGAAGGCATCTTGCATGAGCAGACTCCAAAGCCCTAGTTTTGGAGCTCAGTTTGCAGGATATGGGAAGAGTACATTGTGCTTGCAAGTATAGTAAACACACACACAAAGCATTTTCCATCAAGATGACAAAGCATCAAAGTTTTCTTCATAGATAGAGGAATGGCATTGCTTTAATTAGAAACTACTGGTTACATAAAGTATTTGATATTCTAAACCATGATGGAAGATATAAAAAATGAGAATCAGTCTGGCTTGTACATTAAGCCAGGTGTCTTTTTAAAGTTTAAATAATTCTAAAGGATGCTACCCTCTTTAAATAAGCAGAATTATAATCAGGCAAAAATTTCTTTCTAGACAATAATATTTAGCTTTAGCAGCAATTATAATCTAGAATAACATTTTTAAAACTAGAAACTGGGGAGAGGGGAAGGCAAGTCAGGAAAGAACCCTAAATTTATGCAAAGACTGGGAAAATTATTACTTTATTACCTTATATATAAATATAATTGACATTATTACATTATACTTCGTAAGTTTAGGTGACCATATTTTTTTTTAAATTAACTTTCAAATTACCTTTTATTTTCTGGTTAGAAATAACTACAGAGTCAAAAATATGTGACTTGACTCTAGATCAGGGGTGAATAAAAGTACCCAAGAATCCTACCAAAATCCAGTGATTGCACTGCGCAATGTAACTCAGCAGTTTTCATGGAAATAAACATATCGGTAAATAGGTTGATCATGAACTAACTTTTCCTGTCAAGAATATTATTTAAGAGATTTAGTTAGATGTAGAAAGAGTTGTGCAAGAGTTCAATTGTACAGTCATTGCAACATGATGACTGCACATTCTCTTTATGCAACGTGTCTGATTCTTCTGGATTAGGCATTTTACATATCTCATACGAAGCAGATCCTTATGTTATGTCATTTAACAGATGACAACAACACTGTAAGGAGTTCGTAACTATGATTTCAGCTTAAAAGTGGCACCAGCAGTTGAGTTTGGAAAAAACGTACTCTTTTTCACCTGAAGGCAGGGAGTAAAATTTTCTCAGACTGATGCCACAGGGTGGGAGGTTTTTGTGTGGGTTTTTTGGGTTGGCTGGCTGGTTGTTTCTTCAATCGAGCCACAGTTATGAGACAATTGAGGCAATAAAACCCAATTAAACACAATAAAAGTTTTCACAAGAAAAGATTTCAACACAGTACTGAGAGCTCAGGGAATTTGAATCGCTACATCCTGGGATGAAAAGTAAAATTTTCAGAGATTGCATAGGCAGTGCACTTACAGAGGTATAGGTTTTCCTTGCCAAACGAACACACAGCAGCATTGCATAAAGATCTCCAATGGTATTCACCTTTTTGATGAGATGGTGAGTTATCTCATAGTCTTCAATAAGTGAGACAGTACATCTAAAGAACAAATAACTGCTCCCCCTAGTTATGAGAAATAAATTGAGTTCTTTAAGCATTTTATTTTAAAACTCATTTTCAAACCCCTGCATATGCACATAGTTGAGCATTAAATATTTTTGTCTTATTGCTATTCTTTTGAGAATAAAAAGAGAAGACACAGCCCAGTATTTCCACTGGGGCATCAACCCCAAATTAATTTCAAAGTCATTGGGGGTGCAGGGGCATGAGTGGGTGGGCACTAAAGTTCTTCATTTTTTCATTTTGAAGGGTTTTTTGTTGATGTTGGGCTTTGGAGAGTGGGTGTGTTTAGGGGTTTTATTAGGTTTGGGGTTTTGTTTCTCTGTCTTTAAATGTGTTCTACAGTAGCATGAGTCTCTCATCAGATAATCCATTATGACTTTTAATTCTTTTCTAAAGACTTTCCTTCAGGTTAACATTCCTCAACATGTTGCTAAACCAATGATTTTTGTCCCTAGCTAAATAACTTCTATTCAAGTTTTGCTCTGTGTCTGGGTTTTGAGTTTTGTTTGTGTGTTTTAACATGGCATTTGTATGAATGTTTGATGCACATGATATTATAATGTACTGTTAGCAATTTTTCATCCTCAAAAAAGTTCACACATCCAATGTATATGTTATGCCCTATATGCAACTAATTTCTGCCATCAATTAAAGATCATCTAATAATAAATAAAATAATAATAAATAAAATAACACTAATAATAACTACTAATAATAAAATCACTGAAGAGATTATGAGATCCATCTATACTCCAAGACTAACTAGACAGTTTTGAAACTGGTAAATGCATCTCTTATTATTTCATTTTATATTGCATAGGAAAGAGTAATGAAGAATTATATCAAAAGTCCTGAATTGCATTGATCACAATTATTTTATCAAGCAGTATGCAATACTGATTTTTCCATAGTCCCTGTTATAAATGCTGCATGGTGGGCCTAAGAATAACTGCAGTAGTGCAGTAACTTGCTTTCCTCAAGTCTCTTTTGGGTCTGTCTTGAAAGCACCAGAACCACCACAATGAGGAATTCATTGCTCAACTGAGTGCAGGGATCATTAGGATGACACTAACAAGATCAAAATCATCAACTTCCTAACACATATCTGAGTATGTGCATAGCATGAGTCTCATATAAAAGAAAAAGAACAGTCTCTATTTATGTACCAAAGTACTTTTAAGAAGCTAACACAGTATGCTTTTTTTTTCTTTTCAAAGAGAAAAGAAAAAAAAAGTTCAACAATATTTGCCACAGGAAGAATTTGAGCTATATAAAAGAATTTTAATTAAAAATTTTGCTGCACTCTTCCAGTGCTTTGAGCAAATGATATCCTGTAAAACACAAGAAGAATTATTTTCGAGCTTGAAACCAATTACATTATGTTCTGTTTGTACTGTATCACTGTAACTTGCCTGAAGCATGCAAAATGTGAACACTGATCACTTACACAAGTTTCTAACATATTCTTTTTTGCTATCTATGTTACTTCATAACAAAATGAAGGAACAAAATCCAAAAAGTTTCATATATATATATCTAAAACCACATAAATTTATGTATACACACATACATATATATAGATGGGAAGACAGAGAGTTGGATGGAAACCTACCTAACAGAACAGAAATATGATATTTTGGGATGCAACCACTTAAAAAAAAAATATTCAGATATTTTAAAGGTCCTTCCAATATTTTTGGCACATTATTATTATTATAAGTACTATATTATTTTCTCACACCAGGGACTAAAATGAAAGATCACATAATTCTTAAATATCTTGTATTTTTCTATGTGAGGGACCTGTCAGTAACATTTGGTATGAGATATCCTAAACAATAATTTTCTAACATGATCTCAGACCCCAATAGATAAAAGTATTTCAAAGCCGCTAAGATAAAACTAATCTCTGGGTGGTCCACTGACCTCCAACACTTATATCTGAGTAGCCCATACAACTTGTCACAAGTGCAGGGAAGGGGTGAACACAAGAACTCCTCTGCTCACATCATACAGATTCTGTGCACATGCAGTACATCAGACTCAAAGTGAACAGGATATCAAATTTCTCCCTTGAAGAAGCTAAGAGGAGTGAGCTGTAGAAATTGTTTAAACACTGTTTTGGGGAAATCCCCCCAAAATTGTGCATGTTAGGACTATTGTGAGCAGAGTAATTGTCCAGCTCACCACTTCATTCTGAAATGCCTGTGAACAAACTGGCCACTAGCAAGCTCTACAAGCTAGATCAAATCCTGCTCTGATCAAATCCTAATATACCAGAGTCAAAAAGCTTTTATCAGAAAAGTGAGAACAAATATACCAACAACCCAAAACTAGAAACATTTCCAAATAAAAACATCAAAACCAACACATTCAGTTATGAGCGTAAGAAGGCTTTCTTAAAAAACATATGTTCATTAAAAAAAAAAAAAACCTCCAAGAGTTCCAAAATTGCTCTAAAATATCCAATGCACAATGATAGAATTAACATTTTAATATGCTTAAAAGAAACTTCAAGATCTCAAGAACTCTCATACTAACTCAGACCCAAGGTCTGTCCAGCAACCCCCACCCTGTCCTGACAGCTGTCAGCAGCATTTGATTAGAAAAATAATAAAACAGGACCAGGGCAGAATGATACTTGCTATAAAGGCTCTGACATGAGACCTTAACTATTGTGTTTAATGAACACTGATGAATATATCTTCTATTAGTTGGTCTAAGAGTTTTCTTTCAAATCTATTTGTACATTTTCCCAGCTGCAATCTTCACAGTTCAAACACGCACAGAACTAATTTGAAGTAATGTGTTTAACGTTTCCACTCCTAATTTTATACTTCCTTATTTATTCTTCCATAAAAGTCATTCTTTATAAGGCATAGCTTTCCATTCTATTATCTGTTTCTCCAATATTTTATTCTCAAGATGCAATGAGAAGAATTTTATGGTATATTTGAAGTGGAAATTTAGGTATGGATGGATGGAGTAGGATAATAGCATAATTCAGGTGTTTAGGACTTCTCTGGTAAATTCCAAATACATAGTTTGGTGTCAGAGTAACCACTGGTCTCAAGTATTCAAAAGTTCTAAAGTTTATGTGCCTTATTATAGATGTAGACAGTACACTATCTTAATCAAAATAACAATGAGGGGACAACAAAAGACCAACCACTGTAGAGGAAAACATTTTGTTCTTAACAAAAATAAATTTACTCAGATAATGGAAGTAGGGCTGTGGAGGATTATTTAATGACTTATTGTTAATTTCTGCAGTTAGAACATCCAAAACCTAAGGACGTATAAAGATGGGTTTAGATATTTTACAGCTCCTTCATATAGTGAAAAACATTTAAAGGTGTGAAGGTCTTAAATACCTTCCCTTTTCCTACTTATGTGAAGTGAAGCTCGTGAATATTTTTTCCTTTATCTGATGTTTAAGAGAATATATGTTGGAAATTTTAAGTGTACCTATATAAAATGCTCTGTCCTTAATTTTAAGAAATTAAAATCAATTTCACATCACTAACTGTGCTTACAATTACAAAACTAATTAATCCTACTCTGTTTAATTTTCTCATTAAATAATGTATTAAAAATAATTAAAAACTACAGTTTCCCTAGCAGGGGACAAACCTCTGCTGAGCGCAGTTAAATTGTTTTTGCAGGCAGGGACAAAGACTGCTACTCCTACTTAAAAATTAATTCAAAGAAAAATAATTTTCCATTTCTGAGTTCAACTAATAATCTTCAGAAAAATATTAGTAACTGTGACACTGAAAGAGGATATTTAAAAAAAAGAAAAATAATGCATGACTTTGACATGTATTTGTATACTCTTGAGTGCCAGTAACACTTAAAACAGGTTACCACTGTTTTCTCATTATTTAAATTTACATTGTTTAGCTTATTTGTTATTAAATCTATATAGGTAGGGGAAATGATCTCAAAGAAAAAGAAAAAATCAGCTCATTCCAAGCTAATATCCTCAAGCTCCTGAATGCCACAGGTAGATCCAGTCAGACATAGTCACTGTTATCATCCAACACAACCTCACAAAAAAACAACTAGAGTTTTGTCCGCATGACACTTAACATCTATTTTCATATAACTTTCACAGAAACCATAAAAAACACAGGCAAATAGGAGAATAATTTGTCTGATTACTAAAATAGTTTGGATGGCAGAGAGTGAAACAACAAACACTGAGATAATGGTACTTGCTGAGCTACAGGAGATATTGTTCTGGTAAATGATCCCTGGCAGTTTTCTTCTATGAATTTCTTGTAGGTTTTTTTTTTCAAATAGCTACCTTAAATACATGAGTTATGATAAAAGAAAAAAATTAAAATCAAAACAAACAAAACCCCCAAATAACCAAAAACCTAACCAACCAAAAAAAAAAAAAAACCAACCCAAAAAACCTAAAAAATCACAAGCAAACAGACAAAAAAACCAATCAACCAACCAAATCCACTGAAACTCCAGACCATCAAACTAAAATCCACACAAGATATTTGTCTACATTGTCAGTTAAAATGAACTACACTGCAACCATGGTCATTTTTTGGCCTTGAAATTGTGAAATCTCTCCCAGCCAAAACTCTATACATTCCTGGGTATGTGTTCTCTATTGCACTGTGGCTACCAAAGCAACTAAGAATTAGAATAATCCTTGTAAAATGATAACTGATGAGGCAAGACAGTAAGGAGGTTAAATAATGCAGAAATAATTCAGAGGAAAAAAAAACGTAAAAAAAATTAACATCTCACTTGTGGCTTTATGAGAATATTTTTCTTTCAAACACAAACCAGAGAGCATATTTTCATCAGGCCTATGGATTTATTTTCACTCTGCAGAGCATCCAGCCGTCTCAACTGTCCAGAGCTAAAAATGTGCACTGGGAGCATTTGAAAGGAGCCCATAAAGTCAAACTCTACATTGTACATAAACTATTGCTGTATTGATTTTTGCTATTCTTACTGAAATTGTTCTGTTTCCCAAAAAAATATTTAATATTTATGACTTTAAAATTAAATACATTCATATATATGTCTTCAAATACCCATTAAAATACTCTGAATCATCTTATCAGTATTTTGAGAGTAGAAGAGTATGTGTCTAAGCATGGACTGTTGAAAACAGATTATTTGCATAAATGCTTCAAAACTAATTTTACTTATCCCATGACTGCACTTATATAATACATTTGATTTATTACTTGTGTTACAGTTTACCAGGTAAAAATCCAGCTGTGCTTAGCATTGTACAAAGAAAAGATAAAACTTGCTGCTATCTGAAACATAAACCTCATAATCTAATAAATCATAGACACTGAATAATGAATGTGACTGCAAGAAACAAGTAATGGAAAATTATGTGTGCATTAATATGAACTTGAATTTACATATACAGTAGAATTATTCAGACACAGCTTAAAGTATACAAATTTAAATATGGAAATAAACAAACATAATTATGAAGCATACTTTAACAACAACCCCTGAAATTTCTACACTATTTGGCATCAGCCAGTTGTCTTCCATGCAGAAGGCAGGCTCTGCCACAGGCTCTTGCAGAAAGAGAATCTTCCTCCAGGGAAGTGGGGAATGCACATAGATTTGTGTTAGCAATGCTGAAATACCTGGCAGGTATTCACGTACAACTTCATTTAAAATGTGATAATGTTCCAAGTAAAACTCAAATTAATTACCTGAAAGCTAGTTTTACTGCCACTGAAACCAAGTAACCACTATTCTTAGATTCACAGCCAGGCACAGTAACTGGAAGCAAGGTGATAAACTGAGAGCACTTACACAAGCAGGGTGATTTACTCAGGACTACAAAAGGACTAAAACTGTATATTTGATGGGTGAACAAAGGATCCAATAGCAAAAAAGCCTGTGGGTATCAAGATCACAGCAAGTGTTCAGCAACAGATTTCAATGGGTATGAAGCTTTTTGGTAGCAGCACAGAGCTTGTAGCTCCAAGCTTGTGGAAGGAGATGTGTTCCAACCCAGCATTTTATGTGTGTTTTAAATGGTGTAGAATACCTGTCCTGGTTTGGGCAGGACAGTGTTAATTTTTTTGCAGTAGCCAGGAAGGGGTGTGGCTACTAGGAACCAGAGGTTTTCCTACATCTCCCTCGGGTAGTTGCTGAGGATGGAAAGGAAAGGACTGCTTCAGAGGAGAAGGTTCCTGCAGGTTGAGAAAATGTGCTGGGGGAGGTGTCCACTATTATTTATTGTCACATGTTTTCCTTGTGAATTGTTTCTTTTCTCATGCCTTTTGTCATTGGTATTTTTTGTTGTTACTGTTTATTCTCTTAACTCGTTGTTTCCAGTAAGTTGTTCTTATCTCAACCCATGGTTTTTGCCTTTTTTGCCTCCAGCTGGAGAAGGGAAGGGGAATCTGCCTGTAGTTTTAGAGGGAACACTAAATTTAAGAATACCATTTCTAGCTCACCACAGTAACAAACTTCAGAAAACACTGGGGTGGTGGGGAAATGCAAAGCATTAACAGAAGCCATACAGAAACAGAGCACAGCTTAAGGGAATGCCACAGATCTTCAGATAAAGAGGGACAGAGTTGAGAAGAGACGCTGATTTTTGCATTTTTTCTTCTACCCTTTCTTGGAGTCAGTGGAACTGTTACCGCATTTTGGGAGAAAGTCTTCGTGTACTTGGCTTGTTCTGCAGAAGCACATCCAGGTCTATGCAGTTCCCACTTCATAGATCAGAGATATGTGAAGGAAGGAGAACAGAATCATTCCTACTGTTGTAATCTAGAGCTAATATGGCCTTGCCAGAGAGACATAGCTTTTCTCTGAACTACTTCTGCTCGGCTTTTAAACCTCTATATAATTCTTAGAGGATCAATTATAACTTATACAAATTACTGTAGGCTACAGTTATAGTCTCTCATATGTCTATGCCTCCATCTATTATTCCTGCAACTTTATTATTAACTATAAACTATTTATTAAGCTTCTTTAACATTTATCACCTTAAAAACTTCTGCTCACACATCCAAACCCCTCAATGAAGTACAGTCCTGAGAAGCATTACTTTGACTTTCTTTAGTGACTCAGCCACTTGATAATTAGCAAAGTCCCTACCAAGATTGATCACCTAGAGTCTAATTAAATACTCAGTGTGAACATTTCCTGATTAAATTCAATTGCATTATGCAAAATTAACACCAAACCCAGACACCTATTCTTCACTTGAGGAATCTGTGCCAGCAGTATTCTGTTTTATACCATTATTTCATCCCAGCTTACCATTATTTCATCCCAGCTTCAGTTTTCAATGTCTTTCATTATAAAAATACTACAATTTTTCATAATTTTAATACATAAAATATAGAAATGCTATCTTCAAGCTAAAATAACAAATAAAGAAATAACAGCTGAACATGAGAGCTGAACACTCCCTCCTCCAAAATCAGTGAGACTTAGCAGAGTCACTGGCAGATTTCCTTCCAATTCAGGGGGACACCAGACTGTCACTCTCAACTGCTTAAAGCACAGACTATTGCATAAATCAATATTCCACATAATTGAAGGAATATAAAAGAAAAAAAGCCAACACACACTGATTTTGTTGTGCCATTGCACAACAGTGCTGTCCATTGTGGCCATGAAGCCATAAAAAGTATCATTAAATCCAGAATACAATTCCTTTTCTCAGGATGCCTAATAAAATTAAATCCCCTCTTCAGAAAGTAAGAACTTTTGAAACTTGGAGATACTGTCCCAGTGCAGCGTCACAACAATGTCCTTGTGAAATACACAGATTCAATGCTTTGAAAATTAAAGACTACTGCAGAGATAAAAAAGACCTAAAACCATAAAGAATAAAAAAGGCTAGAAAGCTCACAGTTCATACAATTCACACAGAAGTATTCAGAAAAGGAGCCAGGTAGTGAGTTTTTGCAGTTCACCCCACTCCTCCTAGGGCCACAGGATCCTCACACATCCTGAAACAATCTTCACCTTCAGCTTAATTTTGTTGACATAAAAAAGAAATTAATGTCTGAACACGGCATGGCATCTGGACATCTTTATACTAAAATATCTTAATTTATACTTTGGGAACCCTTGATCATATTTTGAACAAATAGTCTTGAAAGTTAAAAAAAAAAAGGCAAGAGCCTAAAAACAGATAAAAAGAATCAAACTCAAAGAAGATAAAACAACCACAAGCCTCTTGTTGCACCTAAGTGATCATTATTCTACCTAAATAATGGAAGCAGGGCTGTATATTATAATGTGGAGCATAGGAAGATAATATAGTTCACATCTCAATTGAAAGAAATAATCTTATATAAACCTTTCATCAGCCAGAAAACTAAATTTAGAGAATAACTGAGGAGCAGCTAAATTCATTATTGTTACAAATGACCCTTACAAAATCTTTTGCCAACACTATAAAATGGGTTTTCACTGGATATCTTACAGTAAAGTGAAAGATGAATTTGAAAGGCCTTTTCAATTTGGCAAACAACAAAATTTCATAATTTAATCTCTGGATAAACTAGAACAAAGAAAGTTTCCTATCAGTAAATGCAACTATGCTAAAACCTTCTTTCATGCTGACTTTGCAACACAATTATAACATAGCAAACAGAACACTAAAAAGATTAATAGTCACATGCAATGATAACTTCACCACCAACCATCAAAAAAAGATGAAGTAAACAGCAAAAAGAAATATCAAAGATTTAATAATCATCATAAGATTCGTAACACCATGAAAAGTGGATATCAAAACCAGCTAGGTCTGCTGGCTGTCCTAGTTACAGAGAGAGGCAGTGGAGTATTTTAGCACTGAGTGGGGGTCACCACAATGTTTATTCAATACCACCAAGGCCATTGCTGGGATGATGGTTTCA
>NW_005054297.1:15072641-15094558 GCF_000277835.1 Geospiza fortis
CCCCCCCTTCCCTTTTGTATACTTTTGCTATTAATACTGCTGTTGTTAGTATGTTTTTAGTAAAGCGTTATTTCAACTCATAATCTCATTTATTGTCCTTTCCTTACCAAAAGGGGCAGATGAAAGGGAGTGTTGTCCTTGTAGTTTAATTTTCCTGATGGTGCTAAAACCAACACAAATGTTAATCGTTTAAGGTTTGCATACTACCCAAACTAGTTTCATTCTTTTTAACTTGAAGTTGACTGTTTTTTCCTGTTTTACAATGTATCATATGAAATATTCTTTTCCCATTCATGAAAGTTAGCAAATACTTTATGGCAAATAAATGTGAACAAAGGGGAACTGTGTACCTGCCTATGATTGCAAAACCAGGGTTTTAAGAAAATACCATTAAAAAAACCCTTAATATCAAAATGGTGAATTTACCTTATATGACTAGCAGAATATTCAGAGCAGCTCAATGAAGGTATTTCAAGAATGCCTATCAGTGGTTTCCGCACAAAAATTTATGCTTGTCAAGGAGAAACAGAACCTTTCAGCTACATTTATGCTTGCTTAGATCCCAAGAGCATTTTTAGGCCTCCCTAATTAAGGCAATGCTTTACCAGTGCTCCTGCAGTTGCAGGTAATTGGCAATCACTAACAGCAGGGTTCTGATGAGGATTTACTTTGTTAAAGTAGAAAAAATAATAACCAAACAAAAACAAAAATAAGAGAAATCTGTTTTCTTCTTTTATTTATCTAAGGCTAAGCCTACAAACAATGCTAATGAATTTCAATTTAGCTTATATTCCACTAAGTGAGCTATTTTATCAGTCAGTTATATGAAAAATTCAAAGACCCAAGCCATCAAAACAGGGATTTCTCATAGCTGCAAAATGTTGAATTTTAATAGCAAATGTTAAACTTTAAACAGAAAGTTTATGGGTTTTTTACAAATACTGACAATACAGAGACAGAAGGGGAAAAACCACAGGAGATGATTCATTTTTCCTGAAAACACAGAGATATATTAAACATTACGTATGAGATAATAATTGCTACATATAATGTGGTATGGCATAACCCTTCAAGTAACTGTTGCACAAACTGGGGACCCCATCCTCACCACCTGAGCCTTCCAGGCCTCTCTACTTTGAGAAACAGTTCGAAGAGGTGAGGTACCAGCAGCGCATGAGGACTGAAGCAAGGACTAACTGGGAGAATTCACAGAAATCAGTGGGACTCAATGAGGGGCTGAATGAGGGTGCGGAGGAAACTGGCTGATGTTCCTGCAAGGCCCTTCACTATCATCTTTGAAAAGTCATGGAGATCAGGGGAAGTCCACACCAACTGGAGAAAGACAGCAGTTGCACCCACCTTCAAAAGAGGGCAAAATGGCAATCCAAGGTTGTGGACAGGTGGATAAGTATGTGAGTAAAAGTGGGCTGGATAATTAGACATGCAGAATAGTGATTAGTGCTCATTCCCTGTCTGGAGACCAGTGACAAGTGCTGTACCTCAGGGGCCTCTTGTTTCAGTATCTTTATCAATGACTTGAAGAAGTCAAAAGAGGTGTACTGTCAAGACATTTTACTGAGATATTATTAGTCAGATACAGTTGTAAATTTGAACTAATTCTCAAATTTTCTGTTTATAATCTGTATGTAGATATATATATATGTCTTTCTGTGTACATACTCACATAAATAGTTACCCCAAGAGCAAACTACCTAATGAAAAACTTAATCATGTTGAATTTATCCCTGATGAAAGACCATTGGACACCTTCTACTGAGGAGCTGAAAAATGTAAGAAAGCTCTTTTACACAACGCTTACAAGAATAAACCTATAAACTTGTATAATATCACTCTTCATTGTTACACAAAGAAAAAAATCATTAAAAGGTATTTATTGCAGCCTTTTTAGAGAAGTTCTTGCACATTTCTACAGGTCATATATGAACATATTCTCCTCTTCTATTTTTGTTTCTATGAATCATACCCTCTTCTCCTTGAAGTTTTACCTATGCTAAGTGTAGAGACCATTCACTCAGTGAACATAAATGTCTTATGTGGCCTTTCTGATTGATCAATACTAATAAATCCAGTTTTGATATGAAGTGTTACCATTTCTTCTGTGTATTTGGTATATATTTCTACAGTCATTAAAATGTCTTGAGCATTAAATAAGCAAAGCACAAGAGGAATGATACAGAATTAAAATACTTCTGAAATTTTATCTATTCATAAATAAGTAAGAAAAAAAGAAAGATGATTGACGTGTTTTCTGGAAATAAATATCCTTGCTTCACTTGGTAAAAAAATATATACTTCATACAAAATATGCACACTATCAGATGGGCTAAGTTCTGTATCCACCTTTAACTACAAACATTACTCTTTTAACAGCTTAGGACAATTAGGCAGATTATTGTGCTGCATCAATAAACAGGCTAAGAAGCAATAAATATTACAGTAAATGAAATGTCTCTCTTCTGAGACTTGAATTTACTCCTGAATTCTCTACCCTTTTCCCCTGCACTGGTGCAGAGAGGCAGGAAATGGAGGTTATGGTCAGTTCGTCACATGTTGTCTCTGCCACCCATACTCACACCCTTACTACCGTCCCTTCTGTGTGCATTTTTTCAGAGAAGCCACTCCTATAGACCACTGTCACCTCCTCTATCCCAGTATCAAAACTTTGCCACACAAACCAAACAGACCATTAAAAATACTTGAAGGTGGGACACTTGTTTCTGAAAAAAATCTAAAAAGTGAAAACTTCCTTCTGAACCTTCTGTGGAAGAGACAGGCACCTGTCAAGTATTAGGAGTTTAAATATTGTCTCATTTATTTTTATATGAAACTCAAAGTATAAAGGTCAAGAGAAAATCAAGAAGTACATTGATAAATTGAGGAGAAAATTTAAGGATGAGACAAGTATTAAAGGACTAGGAAAATGTTGCAAAGCCTTATACTTTATTTTGAAAGACTCATGGAGCTCTGTCTTTGAAGTTATGGACAGGAGCCAAAGTTAAGGAACTACAATCAAAAACCCCACTCATTATGTGAAAGAGAAATTCTATAACGATCTTGATACAGTACCTAGGAACTAAATATAAAAGCAAGGTACCATACATGCTGTACTAGCAAATGAATGGACTTTCTTGTTAATATTACAGAGGAAGTTTGATGAATTGGCCACAGTAGATCTTTCACCAGCTATGTGATAAATTAATTCTCCTTCCTCTCTTCTTCTTATTTTAAATTAAATTGCAGTACTGCTTAGAGAAGCTAATCACGTTAGAGTGATTATGATAGCTGCTACACAGACATAAAAAACTAGACTATTTTTGATGTTTGCAAATTAACACAACAGGAAAGAGAGATTACAACGCAATATCTCTCTATCAAGTGGTTAAACAGAGACATGTGGCTGATGGCCACGTATCACAACCATACCTTTCTAAGCAATAACCCCATTCTGTGTAGGTTTATGGAAAGAGCGCTATAACATGGCCAAAATCACAGAATATTGTTTATAAGTACACCTCTCCAACAGATATGTTGAAGAGTATGTGAACAAAAGAGGCATTGTTGATTAGATCTTGCTGACCAGAATGGAAGTTTTATGTGGTCTGAACTTAGCAATTCTGATCTTTTAAAAATAGAACACAGAATAGACACTGTAAAAGAAATGCAGTAATTCTGTCACTTATTGTGAGAGACTGTCACGTCAGCTAAAGATTTTAATAACTGGATCATAACACTTACAAAGAAAGGGTATATATATATCTCTTTCCCCATGCTCACTGCTTAAGCTGAAACTCCTTGTTCTGGACACTTGTTTAATGAACATCATTTCTATAGCAGTGATGGTCTGGCAAAAGTGTCTCATACCATTCCAGTACTTAAAGGGAGCTTATGAAAAGGAAGGAGAGTGACAATTTACACATGCAGATAGTGATAGGACAGTAGGGAACAGTTTTAAACTAAAAGAGGTGAGATTTAGATTAGATGCTAGGGAAAAAAATCTTACTGTGAGGATGATGAAGCACTGGAAAACATTTCACAGAGAACTTGTGGATGTCCCATCCCTGGAAGTGTTCAAAGCCAGCTTAGATGGGCCCTGAGCAAACAGATCCAATGAGCAGTATCCTTGCCATTAGTGTAGGGGTTGGAATTAGGTTATCTTTAAGGTCCCTTCCAACCCAAGCCTTTCTACTGTTCTGTGAAAATCAGGTTCAGTTAGCATACTCTCCTCTAAGTTCAGGGCATCCTGAACTTATGCATCACAGGTAATTTACAAGCAGCACCTAAACTTACAAAATACAAATTCACAATATCCATCCAATGTGCATACACTATTATAGTTTGTTATTTTACAAATCACATTTTTGTATATCCCAGATGTACATACTATGATACTCTGAATTGCTAACATAGCATCCCCAAAAAAGCAAAGCTAGTAGTCCTAACAGAAAAGTCTATGTTGTCAGAAACTAGTATGACAGCTTATTGTAGTTGAATTTTTGTGAAGATGATTTTATTTTAAGCAGTACTATATAAATCCTACTGTAACTAACAAAAAGAAGTTCTTTGGAAGGGATTTAAAGTACCAGTGGCTGTGGCTACTCCTTTGAAAATTATTCCATGAACAACCAAGAAAAGCAGTGGAGTTTTGTTTGGATATGCATTATTCAACTCTCAAAAAAGCCCCCAAAAGACTGAAAACATCAATTGAAAACCAAAATCAATAGTAACATGGTACTTATGATAATCTACTCATTATCCAGAAAAATGAAGTACTAAGACTAACCTCATGACTAATTGCATTTTTGCACTAAACAATGCTTTTTTGCCAAATCTCCCCTTACCACAGTTAAACTGGACAATTGGAATGCAAATTGAATTATCAGCTTACAAAAGCTGTACAAGGAAGCACACAAAACAAATCAATATGGGTGAAATGAGAGAAAACAACTTCATCCCTGAGGAAGAGGCATCCTAAAGTAGAAGGTGAAGTAGTGCAGTCATAGCTGGTATTTCTTACATTTCTCTACAGCCTGAGTAAATTAGCATATTTAGATACAGTCTGTTCTCCTCAGCTTAGCTTCAATCCCGTTAAGGCCAGAGGAATGACAAGCACTTGCTGTATCAAAGGAATGGGATTTAAATGGGATCAGAGCTATCTGTGGAAGTCTACATCCTTTGTTGTGGTCATTTGGAGAACAATATCCTAAATCCTCTTGCTTTCATTATTCAAAACCATAGTTCTATTAATATATAAACAGGTTTTAATGCAAGTGAATGTTTAAAAAACCAGTGGCCATAAATCACAATCTAGCATACTTTTACATAACTGTAATTATATTCTAAGTTTCGGAGCCCGTGAAGCATTTATTATTTTGTTAGTATCAATGTATGCAAGCCATATGTATTAGTTTTCAATGCAGTTAGAAAACTTCCACTGCTCTACAGTACAGTAGAACTTTTATAAAAACAAATATTGGAACCAATGCAACACACAGAACAAATGTACTGTGAAGTCAAATACTACTGTGAATTATATTTGTATTGCTTCTGTCATTTACAATTACATAAACTTACAATAAGCAAACATTTGGATAAGACCAAGGTTATTTGACATTTTTATCAACAGAAAAGGTTTACAGGTTTTCAGAGAGCAATTTAAAAAAAAATAAGTACTTTTTAAATCAATCACAGATAAAATCTGCGAGATTTTGTCAGAAAAACAAAGCTGTAAAATTTTATATCACTTTGCATGTATTACAAATAATGATATTTATGCTTGGCTATTTTCTATGAGTTATAGAGTAGAATCTAAAATATCTATTGCAACAAAACAGTTCTTTCTGTGAACTGGAGGCATAAGTAATCCTACTTTGAAGTTGAATTTGGTATTTGACTTGGGAGTTCTACAGCTGGCATCTGAGTACCTTGATTCGTCAAACTCCTTTTGGGATTTTTAATTGTCAGGAAAAAATCCTACGTAAAACCACCATTCTATTAAGGTTAATAGCAATTCTTTAATCTCACTCTAAAATTTAACAATTTCATCTGCAAACACAAGGGTGGATTATATTTTAACTTGATAATAAGATATCACATTTGTTTTAATAAATAAAGAAGTTTGAATTTCCTGCATACATGACATCTCTTTTGCCCCTGACAATTTTCCTTCAAGCACGGGAAAATGCAGTCTCTCAATGAAATGAAAGTCTTCAGAGGTGGAAAATACAGATCGCCATTCCTTTTTGCATAGGCTTGTATACACTTCTGCAAATTGTATGACCCACCTGTATCCCATCTATTCTCACCCTACACTTGTATCTAAATAGCATTTATTGAATGATTTAGAGATCTGAAATGGTGCATACAGACAACTGTAAACATCCTTTGCTTGGATTGCTAGAAGGGATGTTCTTAGCATATTCAAAACCAATATCCAATAAAAAATAACCTAAGTGCAAGGACCGACTAATATTGACTGTCAAATACACAAAAAGAGATTCTGTGTTTGTTCCCTATAATAAAAAAAAAGGAGTGACAGATCAAGTTTTCACTCTGATATGAAAAGGTGACTAACAGCTTCCTCTTCTCAACACAGAAAAACCATCTTTGTTTTCATCTAGATCAAGCTCTTGATAGAGCAGCTCAAAGTTAATAGGAGTTCTTCATTCTAAATTCATGCATCTCAAGTTTTACTGCAGAACACTTGGACTTTACTGTTGCCATCTTATTGTAAATCTCCCATACCTTCTCGGTGATTTCTCATGGGCGCCTCCTTGCAGCACTAACTCCTTCTCCGTCACAGTAAATCCAACAAACTCCCACTCTCTCCTCACCCAGCCAACCCACTCTTGTAGCACTCTTATTCTTATTGGACACAGCTGTGGCCTATTAAGGGCAGGCCTGTTCCTAATCTTTGGTGATTAGCACAGCTGTAGCTCCTCAGGGGTGAGATTACCTTCTGCACTATCTTTATTTTCTCACATACTATTCCTCCACACTTTACAGCCCTTATCTAGCTTGATCCTCATCTTCTGAACTTCTTGAAGGCCTGCACAAGCCTTGCAAACAACTCCAAGAGTAAATTTAAATTTATGGTTTTAGTTCAGGTGTGAATCTGCTCAAGATTATCTCCAGATCATTCCCACTTATACTGCTTAATTCTCTAAGCATATGAAAAACAGAGTATTTTCTAATGAAACTGGATGGTCTCTAAATCACTAAAGGCTATTCAGTCCATGGGATATACAATTCAGGACAATAAAATCATGCTTCCTATTTTACCACTTTCACCCCAAAACTTTCAACTTTCTGAAGCAGATCAGAAAGATTAATCACTTTTCACTAGCAAGAAAATGCATCCTAAAAAGAGCCCGTCTCACAAGTACTTTGATATCTACTATCTATCTTATATAAAACAGGGAAATGAGACAAGTAGGTTGAACAGAAGAAAGGCAGCCACACACCCAGATGCTGCAGAAAAACAGTTTTTTAGTTCACCATCTGGAGTCTACTGCTGCCAAGCACATCTTGTGAGTAGTCAATGGTACTGAGTCCATTGCTGAGGCCCATTACCTAAGATGGCACAGGATTACACAAAGATACTTCTCTAGTACCAGCAAGGAAACCTAACTAAAGTTATATGTGTCAATCCAGTCTGAAGAAACAGCCAGAAAAGAGCTTTCCATATGCAAATTGCAGCTTTAAAGTTTGGGCAAAGCTTTTAAAAACTGAAATAATAATACTTGAGAGAACAATGGAATATTTTTGTCAGTATTGTTTTGTATGTTTTTCCTCTGGAATATTTTGTTTTCTTCTCAAATATGTTCCATGTACATTATCAACACACAGCTTTGATATGTGGTCACATACCAGATGCAAATATTTTAAATTATAAAGGCATACAAATAAAACAACAGAGAAAAATTATACCATAGTGTCTATATTCTATTATCTTTTATTGTTGCAATTCTAGTTTACACGAGCACTAATCTGTATGAATTGAGTCAATCATCAAAAGCAATTAAAACACTAGATAATTAATGCAGGTTGTTGCATTAGTTGTAATTCTACTAAGCTCAAGATCGTATTCATAAAAACCTTGGACTTCTCAAGCATAATCAGTATGAAAATAATTTATTTTGTGACTATCAGAGGACTGTAAAAGGCTGCTTTGTAAGCCTTAAGACATTATCTGCAGATATTCACTTGCAAACAGTAGGATTCTGTTTCAATTCTATTTTATTTTCTTACATTGTATACTTTTTTAGTTGCTGACTTAAAACAGGATTATACAACTAGAAGAGATACCCCTACTCATAAGGGTCAGTCTCTTGACCTTCACTAAGCAGTAACATTCCTTCAGTAAGGTCTCTGATTTTATCATCCTCTCAGTTGCAGGCACTGGCTTTCTCCAAGAACATCCAGAGCAGTGTAGCATCATGAATATTCACACACATGCTGTGGGAATATTGATAGAAAGGCATCATGGAAAATCACATCTACACAAGAGTGTAGTTGGCAAGTAAGTAAGTAAATAAAAAAATATTGCTCTTGGCAGTAGAAACTGCTAATATTTTTCTAAACTGTAAATGACAGGATCCTTATCATAAAGGGCAGTATGTGTTTATTCCTTCAAAGGGGAAACAGACTATGATTTAGACATAATTGATTGCTAGGTTCTGTGAAGAATTAAGACTACTTCTCCGGTATAACTGGACTGCAATGCACAGGTTATGGGATGTAATAAGAACATCCCATTTTCACATGGTTGTTCCACGTTCTGCTGGTCCTGGACACTTCCTGATTGCATCCCCATGTCTTGTCAGATATTATCAGTGGGTGAGTGCCAAGCCTCCACTCACCCTCTTCCCCAGTTCCTGTCTGATCATGTGAAAGAAACAGACACAGATAATTGTGTGAGTGCCCAGCTCAGATTCCTCTAATACCTCTCATTTATGGTGATCTGTAGTTAAGCCTTTGCCAAACAATAAAGGCTTTCCAACAGAGCAGGTTTGTGCATTGGTGTGATATGGCTAATGTATTTTAATTGTTCTTTTCTCTAGTGGATTTTGATGTTTGAATGAAGTTAAATATGCACATTAAACAAAATTTACCAGTCCAGCATACACACTGAAACAGTGATGTAAATTAACTACATCTCTTTTACCAAAAGTTATTTGGATTTCAAATTGCTTTTAGTTTTCTAGACTACAGAATTCATTGCAACACCATTTACCCCCAAAATGGCAATGTTCTCTTTAACTTTTCATTTTCAGAGATGATTCCTTCTTCAGAACAAGTTCTGAAAATTAAGGCGGTGGTTATGGTAGTTGGGAAATTTGCCACTTACAGAGTCAAAGAATATTTTCCGAGTATTATATATACAAGTCTGCATCACACCAACATGATCACATCTATTTTCAACAGCTTGTATCACAAAAAACCTTTACAGTATTTTCATATGTTGTGTCACAATGTACTGGTTTTATCTATCACAGCACAAGAAAATGAGCTTAAATATGGGAACTGCTTGCCAGGTTTCCAAGTTTATTCTCTTTTTGATACTGCCCGTAGTCTTTTATTTCTATAAAACATCATTTTGAGTGCCGCTGTACTCACTATAATCTCTGGATTTCACCAGTAAATTCAAACCCATTTATTTTCACCAATTAAAAACATGTTCTTAATATAAGGCACCAGAAAGTCACTATTTAAATTTTAATTTGATATATTAGTATTAATGCTATTTAGTAACTTCAAATATTTTTGGGTGTTATTTTAATAGATACTTTAGTAACTTGTGAAGTATAAAAACAGTTGTGTTCATTGATGATAAATTCATCAACATTTGCTTCATTCTCATATTTCAACGTGGTTTCTAATGTAAATATGGTTTCTAATGTCTTGAAGATTTGACATGTTTTTGCAGCTAACACTCTGCAGCTTGACCCCCTCCCCTTTCTTTCTCACATATATGTATATATTAGCAAGATATATAAATAGATAGATATGGATATTCAGAAATATATTTCTGATCCTAAATAGCTGATAAGGTTTCGCCTTTACATAGGACCCAGTAATGGTTCTTCACTAAACTTTCTGTGCTAAATATTTCACTAAATATTCTGTGAATCACTAGTGATGTACCATAGTAGTTTGTAGACTATTTTTAAGAAAATTTTTTCCTCTAAGTTGTAGCATTATCCACCTTATCCAAAAAAGAAGTATAAATTTCTGTAATGTAAAGAAACAAAATGGAAAGAAACTTCTGCCTAAAACCCCAACAAATAACTATCTATTTTATTTAAATGCTTGAAGAAGAGGAAGGTGGGATGTTGGTTTGAAAAGTTTTTAAAAATTTCTGAGGACCAAAAAGATTCATCAGCTATATATTAAGGAAAAATTTCATCAGCTTTTATTTCTTATATTTTGAATCTCAGCTAAGCTTTTTATTTCCAGGTTTGTTTTTTGTTTTGTTTTGTTTTGTTTTGTTTTATTTCAGAACTCAGCATGGATATATATGACTGGTCTACAAATGATTCAGAACTTTATGAATCATGAGAGAACAAGGGGTCAGCACCATCAGTGATGACCCTAGAGCATGCATGCACTGAGGAGAACTTGGTAAGATACTGCTACTGATGTAACCTACTAGAGAATTAACATAATTATGCAAAACTTCTAATAGTGAATTTATAAAATATAATCAACAATTTTTAAGATATTCAGTACTCACAGATTAAATGAAAATGCCTATTTCCATACTCTGCTGTCATAACATAATTTTCAAAATAGAATATTCACATCTTCTACCTTTCTGTCAAAGATGGTTTTACATCAGATTAACATGTAATGATTTGAACACAATTCTTTATTTCAGAAAGATTGGCAGTGCTTTGTTGCAAATAAAGCTATGAAGCCAAAGCTCATTATAGTCCTTGATAAAATTTGTCTGCGCTAGGAAGGATGGAACTTGGCTTTTTCTTGTATGTCAGTATCAATTACCAGTGCTATTCAGAAAGGAAAGGACACAGCATTATATGAAGGTCATTATACTAGAACTTGAGCAAGATTTCTGTTATTTTCAAGACCTCGTAAAGTAAGCACCATTATTCATTTCAAAGAATGAAAAAATGAGAAGTTTACTTTATTCAAAAAGATTTCTTTTAAGCTGTAAAAAACTAAATTGTATTTCTTCAGGAAAAGATCTTCTAATGAATGCAAATAGCTCATTATAACACATTTGTACACTGCAAGTTGGGGGGGATATTAATTTTTTGATAGTTCATTGTTTAGGCAGCTTTCTACTGGCATGACTTCTAGTAAGTTTTATACAGAAAGCATAGGAAAATCCAACAATATATGTAAATCCAGAATCAGAATATCAGACTTTTCTTGGCTTTTGTAAACACCCCAAAAAAAAGACCTAAAAAGATCTTTTTGTCTTCATAGCCTTACAATTGTAAGCATGTTGATGGTGAGGATTATGAAGAGGACAAATTCAGAAAATGAGTCATAGGCTTTATGCTAAGATACTCAGAAACTAGGTCTTGCAGAATAACTGGGTTTTGTTCCTGATATGTCATTATTAATTCCCATTTAGGTGACAGCTGGTTTCAACTCAGTAGTCAAAGGAAAATATCTAATCAAGAGCCAAAATAAATGATCTGAACTCAGTCTGCAAGGAAGCAGCATGTATCAGCTTCTTACTAAAGTGCAGAGGATGCTGTGCTCTATGGCAAAAAGCTTAGAATTTTTGAGGCGATTAATTTACATTTAAAACCAAATAGACTGCTGAGTTTAGATTCTTTGCTCTTAAATAAGCTTCTTTTGGAAAGGTCGTATATGGCCAGAGACAAGCACACATATTAAATTTGGCTTTTTCCTATTATAAAATTAAGGAATGACCTGGTAGCAGTAGGGAACAGAATCAATGCCATGGTGTATTGAGGCGAGTTAATATTAAGATTCACATTCAGCTAAAATAAGTATTTTGGGATTCATGACGTAATTATAGTAAGTGCAGCCATAGAGCCTGATAAACTTCCATTTCACTAAAGTAACAGAATAAACTGACCATATCCATTCTTCATATGTATCTTGTCACATATAATTTGAGAGACAATGGATGCATTGGCTAATTCAAGTGGACTTCTGGGATTCCCTATAGAGGAACATGAGATAGGACTGCAGTATAATTCTGTCAAAACTACATAATAAGGAATAAATTCACCCACACACTGCCAGACTCTCTAGGATGAATAAAGAAAATACATAAAAAAAAAGGTCTTGAAAAAAATCCCACAATGGATAGATAATGGTTTCAGACCACAGCTTGGAAGTGTGGTGTTGAGGCTTCTGATAGGGAGAAAAAGAGTAAATCCAGATGTTTCAGGACTTTCATACCTGAAGTGTAAGTGTAGAGGACTTCACTGAAAATAATTTTATTTAACCTGCAGTGAGCTCTCTCCACAGGTGAATAACAGTGTAGCAGAAAAAGCATGGAGAGCAGCACTGAGCTTGAACTGATTATTGAGCAAGATTTTGTATTTTTCTTGCTCTGTATGGTTTGATATGAGCAGATGTATTCTTCTAGCACTGTCGTAGTCAGCTTCCTTGGTCTTCATTTTTATATAGGGAAGAAAAGGAAGGTAAGGCTAAACAGAATGAAGATGACCTTTTGTAGCTGACTGAAGCAAGACTAAAGGATTTTAGTTTCCATGCTCCTATGTATCCACTTAGTAAAGCAAGAAAGGCATTGCTCTAAAATAAACATTTTCGGTTCTAGATTCAACACAACAAATCTGTCTCTAGATTTCGTTATTTACTCTGCAATCTTTTCCAAAGTGCCATTAATTATGTGCAGCAAATCTGAGAATACACAATGCCTTCATGTTGTAAACCTAAAACAGGTTGTACAATCTTTGTTTCAAATCTCTCCGATTTTGTCATATCCCACATTGTTCTACCTGCTGGTATTGCTGTCCCTCAGGGCTCACTTCTGGCTGGTTTGTCTAATACCTGGATCTGGAAGGTGGCCTCTATACACTCCAGGAGTCTCCTGGATTCCTTGCGGCCTGCTGTGTTGGTTTCCCAGCAGACATCCAGGAGGCTAAAACCCCCATCAGAATGAGAGATTATGAGTGCAATGCTTCCTGTGTCTGAAACAAGAACCTCATGGGGTCAGGCACCCACAGACGATTCCAGCTGAAAAATGTCCTTTGTTGGTCCAGGCCTCCATTTTCACCCACAGGCCCTTAACCTGTTCACAGCTGTTACTCAGAGGCAGCTCTTCACAGTCTATCCATTCCTTAACGCAATTCCAAAACAGCAATAGCTCTGCCCCTCCTTCTCAGCCTATCCTTCTGAAAAGCTTGTAGGGTTCTGGTTCTGTAACTCATCCCACTATGTTTCTGTGAGAGCAATTAGGTCCTAGATTTCTAACTGCATCATGTTTTCCAGCTCCTCCTGTTTATTACCCACACTGGTGTAAACTCATCAATGGCTACATAAAAGAAGCAAATACATGTAATTAAAATCAATACATGTAATTAAAGTCAATTACACTGTGAGCAGAAAATTGCCAAAAATGGGGGGGGGAAGCAAAAAAAAAAAAAAAACAAAAACAAAAATACAAGCAATGAAATCTCCTACTAGTGTAGGTGACTATCTTTTGAGGATTTTTCTCCTATTACCTTTCCCTGCCTAGCCATTACCTAAACTAATTTCAAATTTTTCCAATAATTTACCTTGAAAGATGTCACCTTTAAAGAAAATAACCAGCACTTAATGAAATAGGATTTTTATTCACTTATTTAGAAATCTGACTGCAGAGTCTAGAGAAAATGTTAATGACAAAAGAATGATTTTGTGTTAATCCTTCAAGTGCTATCTCATCCTTGCAATTTATAGACTAGGTTAAATATATATCTTTCTTCCTAGGATTTATATAATTCTATGGCATCTATTTTGATAGGAAATATAAAAATAGGTATAAGTAATCCCAGCATGCAGCACATTTCTAATTCACAATATTAAAATGACCAAATATGAAAGACTGCACCAAATTAATTTTTATTTCCAGCTGTATATGTCATAAACTACCAAAAAGCAAGTTGTGTAAATATCATATATGAGAATAGAATTGAATTATGTACAAGTGTTGTGAAACAGACTAAATGGAAACTTAAGCTTTACAAACTTTATCTATTCAACACTGAACACAGAGATCGACAAGCAGCAACCAAATTTGTTACAGACTCAGGTGAAATATAAGTCAATTTTAGGCAAATAGTTTTTCCACGCATTGAGTACAAACTATTAAGCTACACTATCTGACCCTGCTCCACATCCTAGCACCTGGAAACTCTAGGAGGATGGTTCAGCAATCCCAGCTGCATTCCCTCTGAAGTTTTAATGAGCAATTTTAATTGGCCAACTTAGGACCCCTTAATTCCATCTAGAAATTTAGAATTTAGAAATTCATGCCAGAATTGTTGCAAGAAATTCAAGCAAGAAATTGTCAGAATCAATGCATTTCTTGAAAAACATTTCATACACACACCAAAAATTTAAAAAAACCCTTGATGAAATCTAGAAGATAGACTTAATATTCTGAAAAAGCCTCATTCAGAATTTTTCAACCAGTTGAATAACACCAGTGCTACCTTGAAATGCTGTAGAGAATTTCTGCTTAAGGCAACAGTAGGATGTATATTCTCCTTATGCATACTGAATAGTCTGCATTTAAAGAGAATTTCTAAGTAACTGATATATTTGCATGATACTAATGTCTGAGAATATTTTGTAGTGATATAGAAAATATTCCTCCTACATGAATCCTTAGTTCCATGTAAGCATGCACAGAGATTGAAAAATTTATCTTTTTTCCATTCATTTCTATAAAATGCCATAGGAAGTAGTTTTTGCCATAACTTGTATATGATGTCATCTTGCTGGCTTTGTTCAGAAAATGACTAATTTTATATGGGTACTAAATATTTTCTCTTATATTTCATAATAATTTGATAGCCACATAAATCTGTAGGGTGATACTGCAAATTGTTTGCTGTATTCAAAAAACAGACAAAAAACATAAGGCTCATGTACTCAAGACTGAGTATATTTTGTATTCATTTGTTCTTCTCTGATCTGACCACAAGAGTTTTATTCTACCTAAAATCCAAACCCGATCTTTTTCTGCAATTTTTAAAAATATTCCTCTTCCTGTTTGATGTAGCAATTGCATCAGCCACTAATATAGTCTCCTGTATAAAAACACACACACACAATATTATTTCTTTCATGATTTTAACAAGAGTGACTTACCCAGGAGTAATGAGATAAATTGCACTGGCATTATAAAGACCTTTTTTTTACTGCAGTTACACTAATGATCTAAAATGCAGAGCTGAAAAAATCCAGACCATCTGTTTCCTGCTAAAGCAAATTTACTATCAACACTTTTGTATCGCACCATCTCTACTAAATTCTTTGATTACCAATCTGGAGAACAATAACTTAACACCATCACAGGAAAAACACTGTTTTATAACCCATTTATATCCCCACTTTACCTATTTGTACTCATGTCATTTGAGTAACTATCATAAAACTTCTATAACAGGTGGATTAAATGCAAATTTGGCTTCTAGTGATGGATCACACTTTCTATACGCTAGTCAGGGTGACTAGCACTTACTGCTGGATTTACTTGTCATTCAAGTAACACTGCAGTTTAACATGAGTTTCATTTTTGGGATTAGAGACAGACAAACCTACAAGGAAAACTTTTGCTGAGTCATGGTTTTTTGTTACAATACTAACTAGAAATGCGAAATGCAACTTGATTTTCCAATTCTAATTGGAAAAGAAATCTATGTTCTCTCTCTCTTGTGATGGGCAGGGCCATCTTCCACTATGACAGGTTGTTCAAAGCCCCATCCAACCTGATCTTTAAGGTCCCTTCCAAATCAAACTGTTCTCAGGTTCCACTATGAATATCTTATAAATATATTGTGTTAAACTAACTTGTAGTCAACACTGTTTAATATTCCAACCACACAATAAAGAGGCAATTTAGCAAATCACACCTGATTAAAGCAATTGTTTCTAAAATCAAATGAACAGTTCTGTAGATGGAAGTGAAAGTAGATGATGTAACTTATCTTGATTTTAACACAGCTTTTAGATCTTGGTAACCAAAAAAGTACATATGAACTGGATTAGTGAACTGTAAAATTAGTGGAAAATTGGCCAAATTATCAGTAGCATCAGTAAATTTAAGGGGAAACTCAAGAGAAGCAACACTGATAAGCAATCTCATACAACTAAGCAGCATATCCACAGGGCATTAAAATCAATCAATCAATCCCAAACTTTTTGTCTAGCAGCCATTACACTGAAAATCTGTTATGCTGCTATTTTTCACATAGACAGAATGATGTGTCAGTAATAAACTGGTCTGTCTGAACAGTGTAAGGAGATTCTGCACTTGCTCTTTCACTAGATCTAGATTGTGCTAATGTACTTTCAGAGTTGGGTAGGGAGACTATTAATTTGGACAATATAATCAAACCTTTTATGTTAGTAGTTTAAATCTGTATAAATAAGTGTCTGAACATATATAAAGTAGTGGCATATACTTCTGAAAGGAAAATACAAATGAAAATTGTCATTGACCAAAAAACCCCCCTTTTTTAAATGTACAGCATATAAAAACAATACTTGGATTTTAAAGGGATAAGAGTGGCCACCCTGCCTATTTGGATTTTACATCCTGCTAGAGTTTGATTAATATTCTTGAGCACTCCGTGAATCCTCAGAAAAATTAATCAATATATCATCAAGGATGTTGACAGAGGAAGTCTGCAAAGAGCTCAGAGAGAGGTTCATAAACTTGAAAAATTTCAGTGGTCTGTAAGTGACAGCAAATGCTTCTGAGTTTTTAAACATAATCCTTTCATAAAATGGTTTAAATGGAAGCAGAGAAAGGGTCAGCCACAGTAAAGAAAAATAATTGTACCAAATACACATCATAATCACTTAGCAAATAACACTTAATATTTTCGAATCACTTACTGTCCAGGCACTGCATAGCACTCTAATTGGAAATTCTTCCCATTTAAATAAGATGTCAATTTTTAGGGATTTTAGGTGTACAGGTTTCAATGCATCAAGATAAATATTTCTAAGTGGATATGAACATGGTCTGTCGAATTGTGAAAAAGCACTGATAATGGCAGATATTTCTGTTTCAAAAAGAACAGTCTCACAGCATTTCCAAAGAAAGGGTGGTACCACTTCTCTGTAAGACACTTAATGTTTTACTGTGCCTGGTGCATTACTATTTATGACAGTTTAATTGGAAGCAATTCTCTAACATTACTGGGTAATTGCTGCATAAATTGCATATGTTGAAAAACTCTTACAGCAAAATCAGTAAAAAAAAAGAAACTCTCAAATCTTAGGACATATTTCCTTATATTAAGTTATTAAAAAATTTAGGATCAAATAAGTTCATCCTTTTAACAGCTTATTGAAGCAAAGTTGACATTTGACATAACAGAATTTCTATTAAAACATTTAGGTTGAAGTCCCTTCTTTAACCTAATCCCTTGATCTTCCAACATCACTTAAATTTAGAACTTATAGTACTGAATTATAATACTATGAAAGTGGAAAATTTTGATGGAAGATATTGAAGTAAATTACAGATATCACAGGAAGTTTTAGAATCTGTTCATTTATTCAGTGTAGATTTTTGTAGAGCTCACAGAAAGCATAAGAGCACAGTTCCATAAGTCTACATTGAAGCACTCAAATAAAAACATCCTATTACTACCACGTATAAAAAAAACCCCACTATTCTGTTAATCAATATTATAAATGTCTGTGGGGAAAAATTTCCTTTGCCATAGGGAAATGCAATGTTTAATCAAAATAAATGATGCAAATGAATTTCAGCCAGAAATAAATTTCAGCCAATGCTATAGCCCTGAATTATTTTTAACTTCTGAAGAAATTTCCTGATTGTATACTGTCTCTATCAATTACTGACTGAAAAATGCATATTCCATTACTTTGCACAGAATACATTTCTTATACTACTGAACTTGTACAGACTTTTAAATACAATAATGATCTTTCATACAAAATTACAGATCCCACTTCAGAGATTCCATTTCAGGGTAGTGTCAAAGCACACTAAAAAGCAACACCTTTGAAGACATACAAATCCCACCCCATTTGCTCCCTCTGCAGTCTCAGAATCCATTGCTGTTCTTAGGGATACAGAGCACTCCTAATCTCTTCATAAAGGGTTAATCTCAAGTGCATCACTAGCTCTGGGTGGACAGAAGAATTCTGATAAAGCAGAATGAAGAGACTTCCTTATCCTAAATCCCATAAAAGAAACTGCTGCTTCTGAAGCAGAACTGGTATCCCAAAATAGTTTTCAGAGTTGCAAATTGTTCTAACTTCACAAAATAACCTGGAAAAAACCCGAAACTACAGTGTAGTAAGATGGCAGCTTTGAAACCTTGCTCCTAGCAGAGAACAGTAAGCTACTGTTTTTTCCTCTTTGCTGTAAAGCTTCTATTAAGTTTACAATATCTTGAAACAACTTTGAAAATGTACATCCAGTAAAGAAAGGCATAAATTGTTCACCATAGTGACTGCAATTGCCACTGACTGTAATCAATGAGAATTTTTCTGTCATAGCCATAGACAAACCCTGTCATCGATCCACAATGCTGTATTTTTCACTTGAATCAGGGAGCACACATACCAAGGTCTCTGTCAGACTACCAAATCAAATGTCAGAGAGTGGAAGAGGAATGCATGAGACCTGGGAGACACTTGTAGTAGCAGCCAGCCCAGGCAACAGTGGCTGCATGCACTGATTGAGACTGGCTCAAGATGTAGTCTCACAAAGTAAAATTTGCAGCAGCAGTTGCTATTCTACTTCTTTCTTTTTTTTTCTCTCAGACCTCTACCATTGGGAAAATGAACTGAGAAAAGTTTTAAAGAAAATAAAAATTCTACACATACAAAAAAATGAAAATATTCAAATTTCCTGATGTTTTCTTACTCTTCCTGACTCTGCTCCCAAATGCCCAAACGCAAAAAAAAAAAAAAACAAAAACCAAAACAAATTAAAAGAACACCCAGCAAACAAAAATACAAGGAGCAAAGTATTAACATCAGAACACAGCTAGCCTGCTGTGTTGAAAGAACAGGAATGTGTAGGAGAAAGAAGAGATTATTGGAAAAGGGCTGCTTGAAAAAGATTTCCTGTCCTGGCAATACGATACAATGCAGAAGCTACATGACTCTTTTTAATAGAATCAAGAGAACAGAGATTTACAAATGCCTAAGATGTTATGACTCCACCAGTTTCAGACTGCAGTCCTGAGAGAAGAGAAACCTCAGAAGAGATACAGTCCATGGCAGCAGAAAGGCAGTTCTGACATTGTCCCCACCCCAACTGCAGGTGCTATCCAGACACCATGACAAGCACAATGGACTCACTACAGTGGTCAAGAGAATGTGAGAGAAGGGTTGAAGTGGTTAATTTTTTTTTTACAGGACTGTGTTCACATATCCAAGCAAACACTTTAGGAGTAAATAATTGTGGTTAGTACAGTCTCTTCAACTATATGCCAGTCCAAATGCCTTTAAGTGTGGATATGCCTTTCCAGCAAACAAAAAGTATTATAACTTCGCCTGTAGTTGGTTACTGTGAAAGAAAAGGTGGGATGGGTTTGAAGATATATTTGGGGTGCCTATAGCTATTAGCAGTTCATACACTGAGAGCCACAGCCACTACCAGAATAGATTCTATCTAGACAACTCTCAAAGCAGCAAGTAAAAATTGCAATCAATACTACATCAAGAATATCTCATTAAAAAAAAAATAAAAACCAGAGATAATTCCAAATCTGGAGATGCACTATAGTAAGCCTCTCTGTTGATAAAACATAATAAAATAATGACAAATTCTCACAAAGAAAATTGTGAAATTGAATTATATGTTCCATTGTTGTAATCCCAAGAAGTACACGCCATTAACTCAGATACATTTTTTGTCATTATTCAGGAAACTGCAGAATTTTCAGGTGATAAAATTTTCAAAAGAAAATAGTAGTTTATAGGATTACTAAAAAAAATATTAGAAATGTGCTGACTTCTAATTTGGAAAGACATCTTCAGAAGTACTGGAATGCATGATCAAACACTATAAAGCTGCTATATTACCTCCTTTGAACTTTGTCTCCTACATCCCATAATTGCAGTTTCACTGCCAGACTACTGGACAGTTCTTAAAAATGGTAGAAAGTTTATATTTGTTTCAGTGAGAAACAAGAAAAGTTTATAAAATTGCAAATATTTTCCTCTACTTTTCCTCATTTACTGAAAATCCTTTATTTCTCTAGATATTTTCAGTATTTCAAAGGAAGTTTCATATTGTATTTCACATTTATTTCCCTGCTTGTAATCACTTCAGTGCACTGATTCTGTGGCTACACAGGAAACAGTTTCCATAGCAGCAATGTTCCCATGACTTGAAGTTTCTATTAAATAATACAATTTAATGGATTTTTATTCCTGCATTCCTTGTTGATGACTTCCAAATGCTCTTCTAGTCTTCTAACCTCAACTTTCCATTCTTTTACTTTAAACTCATTACTATTTGTTTTTTCTTTAAGTTAATGCCTGCTCAATGAAGTTGCAGAGTCTTGGTCCAGAGGCATCACAAAAGAACATGTGAAGTTACAGTACAGTGTGAAAAACAATGCACACAAATTGAAAAATATAAAATGAACAATTAATTTTATTGAATTACTTTTTATATAATAAGTCTGGGAATTAAACAACTTTCATTTATGTGATGCAACATATGGCTAAGTTTTTTCATCTAGTGAGATAGAGTAGCAATGGCACAGGGGAACTTCTGTGACCAACATGATGTGAAATCCAAATAAAAAGCATAAATCTATTCTTATAAAATTCATGCTGCTTTTTACAAATTTGATTTTTCCTGGATGTTATTGTAAATAATCCCCAGAGGAAAACTGCTTGGTTGTAACCTGGCAAGAATCAGGTCCACAACAAGACAACACACAACAATTGTCTCATTTTCAATGTCCTGAAATCCCAAACATAACCATTTGGGCAAAAAATAAAATTAAAAAAAAAACCAAAACAAACTATCCTGTGTAACATGCTTAATATGCATCAATTTCCCCATAACTAGAAAAGATTTTTCATCACCATGCTCATGCATCCCCATAAAGTATTAATGAAGTACACAGTCAAAAGTGCCAAACTACTTCCATTAACAGGATGTTCTCCCTATCATGCTGGAAATTTCACAAGAAAAAAGCAATAGTCCTTTCTTGAGGATGCATACTGTTCTTATTTCGATTATTGTGAAGGCTATTGAAATAAATATTGCAAATTTTGAGAAAGTAGTTTTTTACCTTTTCTAGCAAATACTCAATGTGTAGCCAGAACACTAATACTGCTTCACAATTTTAAAAATAATTATCATAAACCAGATCATCAGGCATGAAATTAGCCATCTCTGATAAAAAAATTAATACTAAACAGGAGTTAGCTTTTTGTGGCATTTCATTATATTTACTGCCTTGGATTGAATACAAAATAGTAACATTATTGTTGTTCTATGTGAATCCTTTTTATTACCTAATTAGCTTTTTTTATTTATAAATCTGTTTGTGAAAACAGATAAACCTCTCAAACAATGAATGTTTGTCACCACATCCAGATCTTTAACCTTCCTGGGACAGTGAGGCTGACTGAATCCTTTACAAAAGGTAACAGTCATTTCCTACATGCTGATGTTCCCAAACTACAATGAATTTTTGTTTCCACTC
>NW_005054297.1:15094568-15126961 GCF_000277835.1 Geospiza fortis
CTTGTTTCAAGAAAATCAATCATAAAATCTCTATCAGATCCATTCAGATTGCATCAATCTATTATTATATTTATCTTTATTTTTATTAAATTTTACTGCTATTGAAAACACATTCAGAAGACATGTTTATTGACTCAGATGGGATGTACCTTCAGCAGATTATTTCTCAAAGGATCAAAAAAACCCTCTTGCTTAGTCTGAGCAGCTCAGTTTGTACATGTTTGTTACACATTATACATGTGAAATTATATCTGAAGCTGTGATACTCTACACTCTAGTATTTTTAATTCACATGCATTTTCTCATAATCTCCCATAATTCTTAACTGAGATGACTGAAATTATCTACTGATTAATTATTCTCTAGCTAAAGTGCATGAAATAAAGTAGCTAGAGACAAATGTTTCTGTTAACAGCTAGATTCTGAACAGTAGGTTTGGTTAAATAACAGTATTTAAATGTTAAAAATCAGCATGTAGATTATTGGGACAGGGAGAACAGTTATTTAAGTTTTAAATGAAAATTGGAACTTTATTTGGATGTATAATCATTTTTCCTATGTGATTAAAAAAATAATATAGTACATCAAGTAATAAATGTAATTCTAGCTAATAGTTTACTTCTACACATCCTTTCCTAAACTGTGCATTACAAGTTGCTTTGTTGAAATCAATTTTCAGTAGCGAGAATAATTTTCAATAGTAGTTTCTACCCTTCAAATGAAGAGAATAAAAATAGATCAGGAATAAATTATGCCAGATTATATAACACATCTTTAACAGCTGCAAAATTCTACAACAAATAGCATTTCAGGCACTCTCTGCTGAGCCTTAGATTTTATTTCACCCACGATCATCAGATATTTGCTGAAAGGCAAAACATGCACCTGATTTGATCTGTCAACCTCCATGTCCACAGTGCCTGTTCACTGAAATTTTAGAAATCTTTTGACCTCATACAGAATGTCAAGGGTCAGTTTGCACAAGCAGCATGAAATCGGATGTGCCATATTGTTCAGCATCTGTTCCTTACTTCACACCAGTGTTTCCCTGGAAAACACAGGGCTGTCAGCATCAATAATTCTATGCTAATCCATCGACTTTTACCTATATTTTGCCTCACCAGTTATACTCCTTAGAGCTTATTTAGCTGTCTATACCCAGCTAATGTGTCTCAGATCAACAACCAGAAAGTGCCAACATAATTTGCATTGAAGAGATGTTTTTTTCCCTTTCTCTCTCCTTCCTTCATTTTCTTCCTTCCTCTACTCTCATTTTCAAGACTTGGCTTGTATTGCTCTGCCTTAGTATGAGCCTGAAACCACTTCTTCCTAAAGACCTTTCTCTCCTAGTACTGTAATTTTTACAGTATCATTATAGAGTTTAGAGACAGCTTTATTGTAAGTAATAAATATTTCTTAAAAGAATTCCAGCATCCAGCAATTGTGTTTATTTAATGTCACTAGCACATCACAAAAGATCATAACCATTAGAGGCCAAAAGCATTTCTAAATTAATATAAAATTTATAGCTCTCCATTAATTGAAAAAAGTAATAAAGAGACAACTAATGAGTACCAACTAGATATTTCAAGCACTTTTAGCATACTTAAATATTTCAAGATACATTTAAACCTAGAAATCATATAAAAATGAATGTGCCATGTACTTCATGCCTCTCTGCTAACACACACATGCTGCATCTGTAGTGGCACTGTTAAAACTCACACCTGCATAAATAACACCTTCCTGGTATTGCTAAATATGCTAGAATTTATCTTCCACTGATGTGAAAGGTAATCATAATTTGTAAGAATAAATTTATGCTTCTTCTAGCAAAGATTTTCAGAGAAAATAAACCAAGTGCCTATTTCCTTGAGAGGTAATAAAATATATTCACTATAGTTCCACATGAATAAAATGCCAAAACCACTCTAAGAACCTAGTTTTAGGTATATTTCAGGGTACGTCTCTGTTCTTGTAAAATTTGCATAGTTCTGCGTTAGACACTTAAAAAAAAAAAGGAGTACAGTTTTTGGTTTTGTCTTAATTTTCACGCCTTTTTTTTATCTTTTTTTTTTCTGTTTCTTCCTCTATCTGCAATTTTTCTTGACTCTCATTTCCTTTTCTTCCCTTTCCAAGGCTATATACTAAAAAGGCTGGTTTCCATAATTAAGTTGACTATCAGAAAAGCTTTTCTTAATAACAATGTTTATTTAAAGACAGTCTATTACGAGAAAGAATGACAAAATCCAGGAAATAAAAAAAATTAGATACTTGTACCCGTACTCCAGGTGGGGTTTCACAAGGGTGGAGTAGAGGGGTAGAATCACCTCCCTCAAACTGCTGGCCTCATTCCTTTTCATGCAGCTCAAGACAGAGCTGGCTCTCTGAGCTGCACCCTGATGGGTCATGTCAAGCTTCTCATGCACCAGAATCCCCACAGCCTTCTCAGGACTGCTCTCATTCAGGTTGGCTTTCCAACAACTTTCATTTAGAAGTAATAATCATTAACATTCTCAGCTAAGCAATTGCAAAGAGTGCTAAAAATCAAACCCTGATTTTCAGTCGTTGTTCAATGACTTATTCAGAAGACTAGAATACTTCTTTGCAATATATCAGATCTGCTAGTGCTGTCACCATTTTAATTTTAGTGATCTAAAAATTATGTATTGTTTTTCATTTTTAAAACTTATTGCTGCCTGCGGCTAATACATTTGTTAGCTAGGAAACCTCTTTTATATGAAACATAAATGGCTTTTTTTCTTTATTTCAATTTTTCCATCTCATAATTCTTTTTTAATCTCATAATGTTACCATATTTGATTAGTCTTTTCTTTTGCCTCCTATTTCTTCTTCCCTTGCCTGTACATCCTTTTCTGTACATCTTTAAGCTTTCACTTTGCAGCATGAGAAAATTCAAATATATACAACCAATTCTGAAGTATACTTATATGAATAATTCTACTCACATAAAATTGGAGTTGTTAAAGCACTTTATTTCTTGGGGTTTCTGTCCTCATGCTCATCACACTGCAGTGAGACTACGGTAAAGTAACATACAAGTAATATCAGTTACATTGAGATAACCACATGGGGTGATTTGATAACCACAAGTAACAGTTATGAAGACAATAGATTGGGTAAAAATAGGAGCAGAGTTAGCACTTGGTCCAGAGGAGGGGCACCAAGTTGATCAGAGGGATGGAACACCTCTCGTAAGAGCAAAGGCTCAGAGAACTGGGATTGTTCAGCCTGGAAAAGGGAAGACTTCAGGATGACCTAAGTGCATCCTTCCAGTATCTGAAGGGAACTTCAGATGGAGAGAAATTATTTACAAAAGTGTGTGGTGAAAGAACAAAGGGAAATGGGTTCAAAATGAAGGAGAGTAGATTTAGATTAGACATTAGGGAAAAACACTTTGCTGTGAGGGTTGTGAGGCACTGGAACAGGCTGCCCAGAGAAACTGTAAAGGCCTCATCCCTGTTTGAGGCTGGGATGGATGGGGCTTTGAGCCCCTGATCTAACTGAATGTGCCCCTGCCCACAGCAGTGGGGCTGGAACTAGATGATCAAGGTCCTCTTCCAGCCCAAACCACTCTATGATACATTTATAAAATGAAAAAAGGAAACATAGTTTTATATTATGTCTTTAACTGAAGATTCATGAAGTTTTTGCTGCCTTGTGTACTTTATATACCTAAGAAGTCTGCTTTTATACTGGTATATAGATTTGTCTTGCTTTTCCAGGAGATTTAATGAAAAACAGGAGAATTTTTGAGCACTCAATAGAAAGACAATTTTTGTCAAATAAAAAGAATACTTACTGAAAATATTCAACACTTTTTTGCTTTTGCTTTACATTAAACTTAAGTTGGAAAGGTTGTTTTGCCTCTTACACTGAGTTCTTTTTAGTTTCTAGGTAGTTTTGGAAAATTACCACCTCAGATATCAGTACTACTGCCACCACGCCTCTAACCTGCTGTGTGTTGATCAGAAATCATGACGGTTTTAATTTCCTTCATCTGATAGTCAAATAAAAACTGCCATTCTATTAAAAAATAATTGGAGCCACACTTTTCTTCAAATATTTTTAGTTTCAAAACTAAATATGGAAAATATTCTACCATTTTTTGATGATACTCCATTTCAAAGAGATTAATCATCCACAATCACATGGGCAAAGTCAACTAAAACACTCATTATATGATTTTTCTGTAGCTAGATCCTAAGGTATATTCAAAGCTGAATATGTGGACAAGCTTCTGGCAATCCTTGCTTGTACATTGACTTTATCAAGGTCAGAGGGCAAGCAAAAAATGAATATTAAAATGCAGCCAGCATAAGAAAGGCTGTCTGTGATTCACATGGGCAGCCATACACACGTGTGTTTCATACACACACATGAAAAGACAAGGCATACACCAGAATGGAACAGACCCACAATGAGCTCTAGGAAGACAGAGATAGCTTAAACATGCTTCTGCTTCTCCAAATTGTTGTCATAAACAGGAATAAATAAATAAATAAATAAATAATAAATCTAAATTATCTCAGCTACCCATATAGTGGCTGCTTCCTTGTAGATTTTGCAGAGGAACAGAGAGATCTGAGAATAAGCACAGAAAATAATCTAGGTATATGGATTATTTTTTTAGTAATTTGAAGTGAGTTTCATGCATTCCAGAAAACTGAAAAAAATATTTATAAAAGAACATATATAACATTTTGTTTGACAAATTTATAGAAGTGTAACACTGGGTTGCCTACAGTATAATCTGAAGCCAAGGGCAAAAACTGAAACAACTGATCAATGTTTTCTATTCAAGACATTCTGATGGGGTTTTTTTCAGAATTTATACAACCAATATAAACATAGTTATATTTGTAAATGCGAAGGAAAAAAACTTCTTTGAAATTCTAACTTGGAAAATATCCTAAATATATTCATAAACTGTTATTCCAATAGCTTGCACAGTTCTTTTTGCCATCTCTTCAGATTGTCTTAAACTGTTTGAAACATTATATGAAAGCAGACGTTTCTTGGAAATAGTTTAGTTAACTAAATCACTTTCATGACAGAGAGCAATAACTTACAGAGCCAAATCCAGAATTTAGTTTGACAAGAAATCTGTTTTGTTTTGTTTTGTGGTGCTACAACACTGCTACTCAGCCTACCCCTTTATTTTTTCATCTATTTGTGGGAGGAAGTAAAGATTTTAAATAATTTATAATTTCCTGGGATTAGGACTAAATCACTTAGTTCTATTGACTTAATGCGATTCTTAATTTCCTGAATTGACTGCACACTAAGATGCATTGAAATACACAATACAAACCACTGGTTTATCGATATAATGTATAAACTGAGAATCATGTCCTCAGCCCTGCTTTCAAAAAATCATAAGAATGCCCATTCTGAGTGAGACCAAAATTTAACCTTAATGACTCATTTCCAATAACATTAGACACACAAATATTAAAATAGGATATTCAGATCCAGGATTTTTTTTTGGTACATTTTCCTGTCATGCATTTACCCATTAAATTCACAAACATCCATCAATTTTTTAACATCCATATCATGGGGTGAAGTTCTCCACAGAGTAACTACAGATGATGTTGTCAGAGTAACACTTTTCCACAACTTTAAACAACTCCTCTCCATCCAAGTTGCTACCCACCACAGAATGGTCCCTCTGTGGCCTGAACAGCTGCCTCTCCTCTGTAGCTCATGTTCAGCTGGCTTTCCCACTATGTGGATACCTTTTCCTGACTGCCTTGTTTGCCTGGACTCACCCTGGAATTGGTACTTCTAATCATCAGTAAATAAAAAGGAAGGAGAAAGACTTGTACGCCTCACATACACCTCTAATGAGCAATTCCTGATCTTCACTGTCCTGCCCAGTCTCAGAAATTCTTTGCATACTTTACTGCTCCACCTTCATGAGAATCAATACTTGCAGCACCATGCTTTGAGGTTTTAGAGCTTGCATGAGCATTCTACTCTTCAACATCCTTTACAGCAGAGTATTTTTTTATTTAGCTCTTCTTTCCCAGGTAGCTGTTATTACCCAGCACACTATGTGCATGTATGATACGCAACAAATACTGTGCTTGATAAGGAAATATTTCACATAGAATGGATCTGGAGGGCATCTTACAACACCAACAAGCATGAAGCTGTGCAGGATGCTATTTTTCAAATAATATACATGCCATCAAGGTTGACTTCCAAGTACTTTTGAAAACCCAGCCATTAACTGCTAACCTGACACTTGAATCTTTTAGATTGTGTGTATAAAAATAACACCAAGTGTTAAAGCATACAAAAACCCCATACTGAAGTGAGAAAAATTGTACAGAAATACTTCTAATCACATTCAATTGAGTGCACTACCAGGTGGAGAGAGGTTTAAATGACCAATAAACTAAAAGCTGTCAGGTAAGATTTCAGAAAAATTCTCTGTAATACAGAAAGATTACTTGATGTAAAATAATTATTTAGGAATATATTTGTGTGTGTGTGTGTAAATTTATACACTGTAAGCTTACTGAATATTCAGTATAACTCTACTAATAAATTTCAGTTAACAAGAAAAGAGTATTGTGAAATATAAATATAACTGGACCACTTAGGTGGACTCCTCAGATCTTCTGTCAATAAATTATAGTAGTCTGCAGAATATTTTAGCTGAGCTAAAGTACCTTTGAGAACCTGTGATTATACTGTACCCTATTATAAAACATATACTTATTTTCATTAAGGCAGCGGTTTAGGCGTGTTCAGAGTTTTTAAGAATGGGCAAGAATTATCAGCTGTTTACTTTTACTTTACATATGACTCAAGTTTCACCTGAACCTTAGGGTATCTGAAATAATTTTACTCACACACACCATGAATCCAAAATCCTTTAATGTTTCCCTTCAGACTACAAAAACTATTTTTTTTAATTTGTGCAATAATAAATGCCCTTATCTGCCATTGAATTTTGTTTTCTTGAAAGTAAATGTGTTAACCTTCAGCAAGCTCCAGGTTACAGCTTTATTAAACCTTAAAACAGAAGTATAAGAGTCCTTTGACAGTCAGACAAAAGCTCAGATAACAATCCATAACAGGATATTTATTTTTCCACAGTTCATATTAAGAACTGCAGACCATAACACTCATGCTTAATATAAAAAGTGACATAAGAGTTTAGAGAAGCATATTCCCCCAAAGTTTTATACCTGCCAGAGACTTTGTGTTGCCATACTCTTTGCCCCTTTTTTCCTGTCCAACAGGTCTTACTTAGGTACCACAAAAGAGCATGACCTTTTTTCAATCACAACAAAAGGATTTCCATAGTAGCATCCTGTAGATAGGATTTAATTTAAATAACTTTGCAAATAATTAATGAAGTTTGAAAGTAAGAGCAAGATAACGTAGAACTAAGCTTAAAAATCAACCTTCTTCCTCTATAGTTAGCATTTCAATTAGTGAAGAACCAAAAAAACTGTAAAAACGATCAGGAAATTGAAATGTGAATAATTTACATATCTCTTGAGAAAAAATAAGTTTACATACAGATAAGCCTATATCAATCAGTCTGAGGAACAAACCCACAGGCAAATTGTTGGCACAATACATTTTTATTCTCAATTGACTACTGTAAAAAATGAACACATTTTTAATAGTGATATGATATTTTGGTAAATAAATAACCATGCTAGAATATGTGACAAAAACTACTTAAAATGTGTCTTTCATATTCCTTGTTCAGCCAATAAAACTAATATAGATATTTGTCTCCTCTGTTACTTCTATGTAGCATGACTAGAACCCGAAAGATGACTGATAAGAATTGTATATTCCTAAACACAATGAAGGAAATGAGAAAACTCCACCTCTAAAAGATGGAAGAATGATTTGAAGATGATCAAATATATACTTTTAAATTTCTATCTTGACATATGCTTTTGTCTACCTTTACGATTAATGTCTCATCTCAACAGAGGAGAGTATGATAGCAATTTTGATTTTCATTTTATAAAAAGAATTGCTTATCATTTTTTGACTTGTGCCATTCCAGTATATGAGATGAAAGATGTGTTAAAATCTGAACCAGTCAAAGTTAATATATATTAATTCCTATTGTATTTTTACTATACATATCCCAAATTTCAGTCTTTTGTTAATGCAGACAGAAATCTATTACCCTCTTGCAACATCCTTGCTGTTATAAACTGAGCCTTGAAGAAAATAAGAAAAACACAGTAATTCGAAATTTCTCTTTGGGAAAACAGTTCTTGATGTTGCTCTACTGTATAAGTAGATGTCAATGAAGTGAGATGAAAGGAAGATCTATAACTACAAAAATTTTATAGAGAGTGATTTTGCATCACAAAAAAGCTGATTTCATTATTAGAGACACTAAAATACGTATCTGGGTTTTTTGAGGGTTTTGTTTTGTAAGATGCTGTAAGCTCAAAACATTTAAGATTTCACACAAGGCTGTGCACAACTTGTACTTAACTGAGTGTCACAGTAAAATAATGCGGTCCTCACGTTATTGATGTGACAGACAGGGTATGCACCATGCTGCCTGAATAACAAATCATTGGACAAGCTCTGATGCACCAGGCTTTTCCAGAAAAGGCAGCCAAATTTAGATTATGATTAAGAGGTTTAGGATTGTGTATTAACATTGACTTATATTTTGTGGTATTTCCACTACTTCTACATTGTCTTTGGCAATACCATTTATAATCTACTTTTACTGGATTTCTTGATTTTCATTCCTTGATTGTACCTAGCAGCAGTAAAATATGCTTGCCAGGCATAGAAATGACACCTCCATCAGTGTTGTATCTTTTGGGTAAAAGTCTTGAAAATTTTTCTCCTTGTTGCTGCAGGACAGAAAAACCCCTTATTCACATTTTTTATTAAAAAATGTCCTTTCTTCTGCATCAGTGAAACATTTAATTCATCATTTAATCCCGTCTGGGATTCCAACCACACATTTAATATCCTGACTTATAAGAAAGAAGAGGAAATACTCTGCCATGTAAGGCATTTATCACTACATATTCTATCTTATCTTCCTGTTTCTTTTTTATTATAATTCCTAAATGTGCTAGGTCTAATTTAGGCTAGATTTACATAAGCACATTCTGTTCTTGTACTTAATACATAGACTTGTATTTATTTTAGGATGGAAGATTTGTACAAATAAAAGCAGGATTCCAAGCAGAGAATGTAATTTTTTATTGCACTCTTTACTCAGATAAATCATCCCAATAATAGAAAGGACGTAAGAATCACACATTTCGTTATTCATACAGACTGTTGGTGCTTTTAAGTAACTAAAGCTTGTTCAAATGGTTTGATAGCTCTCTAATCACTGCTAAATAAACATATAAAATATTACTACTTGGCCTGAGCCATAAAATTAACTCTGATTTAGTTGCTCCACTTGAGACAAACAAGCTGATGCGTTAGCCTTCTTTTCTTTTTATGACTTTCTATTGATTATTTTCATGAACCCTGGTATACAAAATTAATTTGTTCCACCTTTTCCCCCTCATTAAAAATAACTGCACACCAAAAACATTCTTCAAATATCTGCTATTCAAGCTATGCACTTGGGCAAATATAAGTGTCAGAACTCTCTTACTCGAGAAACCTTTAAGAATTCAAAATTATATTTATACAATATTCTCTTGAAAAAATAATTTTCTATAAACACTAATGTCATGCTAGAACACACTCAGAAAGGAAACAAAAAGCCTTTAATGGAAATTAAGTTAATTCCATCTTCATGAAAGTAAATATTTGAAAAAAATTCTGAGATACCTGTTCCAGTCTTTTTACACAATGAATGATTAAGAATAAGCTGTCTAGTAAATATTGCTCACTCAGCTTGAACACATGATTATTTCAGAGAAGGTAAATGTTGGCAAACTGAATAGATACAGATATATACACATGTCTATATATCTATATACACATTTTCAGCTAACCTATCACATGAATTTGAACTGTTGTTGCTGACTCATTTTTACAAGACTTTCTGAGGTGCAGTGAATTTGCTTCCTTTTTGTTTTGGGAACTCTACTAGCACTCTGCCATTAAGTTTGAATGACCAAACAAATATAAAAATGAGAAAATAATTTTGTCCCATTCCTTCTTCATAAGAGATCATTTGTTAAAGACAAACCCAAAAATGTACAGACATATCATCTCAGAAATAAAATAATTTAAGACCTGCATTCAGCCACACAGAATCAATAAAGTAACCTGCACATTAAGCAAGGGAGTCAATGTTTCCTGAGAAGTGTTATTAAATAGGATTGTTTTAAACAATACCTTCCTACTTTTTACTGAAAGATATCTTTCCATGAGAGGTCCAGTACCATAAAATACCTAACAAAATACATTTCACAGTAGCTTGACTGTTCATGCAAGCTGTTGCCTTATGTATCACAAACATGACATCAGATTAGTCACCTTTCCACTGTGACACAACAGATTTTATATTAATTACTGTACAATCAAGTAAACCTACCCCATGCTTATACTGACACTGATTTTTTTCCTCCCCATAAGGACTAGGAAAAGAGGTACATGAGGTAAACATACAAGATGAGATAAAAAGGTGATTTAGAGGAATGGTACTAGAAATATTTAAAATGAGTTTTCATTGTGCTCAGGACAGCAAATATATGAAGTGCTCAAAAGATAGTAAGAATAAATCAGTTCATTCTTGCCTAGGGCATTGAAAATGAAAGGGGACACGAGTTGTACAAAATACCCTCCAGCTCTCTAAAGTTGTGCTTTTCCATGAATGTTAAAAAATGGGATAAAGAAGTCCAAGCAAAATTAACTCACAGCAAGATTATTTTGCTGACATTCTATGGGTAAGTTGTTGAATTATTCACGGAGTTGACAGGTTCATTCAAGAAGCTGACATTTCTGATTTTCAGTGCACCATAAGGATATGAGAAAACAGTCACCTATATAAATAAGACTTTGTGCATACATGTATAGATGTCCATGTGTGGACATCTGGTTTCTAACACTCATTTTAGCTGAAGATTTTCTAAGTATTTTTTCAAATCATTTAAAAGTCAAAATTTTAGAAGAATTCTAAATCAGTGCAGAAAATATTCCTGAGGAATACACAGCCATTTCATTGGAATCTTCAATAAAATTTGTTATAAGGTTGATTTGAAATGTTTGAGATTAAGAAATAGTAAGAGAGAAGTCATGTATCTATTAAAAGGAAATGCCAGAAATCATAAGGACTAATAATCTATGGGCAAAAAACTTATCTGGAACATGATCTACATTGGAGACAATTTGAGCCTTGGTCTCTCATATCTTGACTTAGTTTCATAATCATTAAAAGTTAATTATATTGCCTGCTCTGAACTGGAACTTTGTCAGTCCAGACTGACAAAGCCAAAAAAAAAAACCAAAAAACAAAACCAAGCAAAAAGGAAATCAGAGTTTTCTCTCATTCATTCCAAAACAGAACATCATATTCTTGAAATAAAAAATACTGATGTATCTAGAGAAATAATTTTCTACCTAGTTAATAAGATAAAAAGCTTTAAAAATAAGATAATTTACATTTAAAAAAATTGTTGACAATAAATTATTGCCATTGAAGTAAATTAAGCCTGCAGATGTGACAGAATATATTTATTAAATATACATCAACTGCTTCTATTCATATTTACTCAAAACCTAATGGCAAACTGCTGCCTTTGTCAAATGAAAGAAATTTTCTGTTTGCCAAATGACAAAATTATTTTTGAGATAAGTACAATTAGAAAACTTCATAACTTTGAAATGCCAACCTGCTACAAATTGGACATGTCTCAAAGATTGTCTATGAAATGAAAAAGACCCTTGCCCTAGTTCTATTTGAAATTGTATTAATTATTATATTAAAATGTTATCTTCATCACATAGGTCAGCAGAACTAACTGAACTGATAACTAAATACTGTTTTGATCATCAAGAAAGGACATATGAGTGGCCAAAGAATATTAGAAATGCAACTACTCATATCACTGTCATGCTTGTTGAGAAATGGATAATTTCTATAACAGTATAGTTTCACAAACAGATTTTGTTTTTCCTCAGTACGGCAGGACAGTTTGGTCCACATCTAGATAAAAATATTGAACAGAGCTGATTTGGTTCTGTACTGCTACAAATTTAGGCATTAAATTATAACTTTAATATAGAAATTGTACTTTTAAAGAAATCATGAGTGTTGTCTCCATATTGGATATTAAGATCAGAAGCATATGTGTGTCCCAACACAGAAAGTCAAATATTAGGAAGATTTTCACATTCTTGCACATTAACCAAAACCCAGGAAAGTATTATTTACTGAAAGTTTCCAGATGTAAAATTGAAACTTGTAAAGGAACATAGGGATAATCTGTTATAATGCAAACTGGGAGGGGGAATTAATGTTTGCATATTTCTGCCTTATTATATATTCTGTCACATAAGAAAGAAATCATGTTTACTTGGCTTTGAAACATGGAATTAGGAATTAAACATGGAATAGGTGGAATTCAGGCAGACATTCCCCCTGCAAACTACCAGCTGTCCATACAACGTGAATCCAGATCTAGGCAGCCAGCAAAGAGAATATGCTCAGCTGGGGGCATGAAGCACAAGCATTATAGCCAGCAAACTCAAACTGCTCTTTATACCCTGCTTACGTCTGAAGCTAAAGCACTCTGCAAAGTTCCTGGAGAAATAAACTGTTACTACATAGATAAGTTGTCTGGCCCCTGATCTTAAAAGTAATTCCCATGGTAGTACTGGCAAGAGGAGTTTAACATGGATCAATACAGTCAACATTGTGTCATAATAGCAGTCAAAACTGACTGCAACACTGCACCTACAGCAAGAGAAAATATCTGAAGTAGGCGGCTGCATTCTTACAGGGGATCACAAAATGTCTTTTCACATATGGACTCCTAGGGGTAATCAGAATATGAAGATACACAAAACCAGATGTACAACCAAAACCAGTAAAATAGCTTGGTGCCATGTGGTTGCTACAGGACACAAAGAGGTCTAAGAGCTTCATGAGCATTTTTCCTAATGTTACAATTTTTTTGGCTTTAGTAAACTACAGACATCATCAATGTCATGTAATAAGCAAAGGAACAATATGACATGAAGTAAGTGTCAATATCAATGCCAATTGTGCACATATTAGAAAACATATAAAAGAGGTGTTATTAAATGCTTCCTCTACCAAGAGCTGGACCTACACTTCTATGCTGATTGCTCCATGTTATTTCACAATGTCACATCCCAACAATAAGAGGAATGCTTTGAATTCCCCTTTTTAAAGCTAATTTGAAATACATGTAGAAAACTTCCAGTCATGTATTGCTACACTGGTATTTGATTAGTAACAAAAATATATAGTAAGTCTCTTTTAAAAAGTAATTAAACAGATTGACAGAGTGTCAATATGCCTTATTCATTAACAGCTATATGATGAATAAATTATATCAAATTATAATTCTGTTGAGGTTAAAAAACTTAAAGAGGATGCAAAAAAAACCATATTGGAGAATAATGATAAAGTGATTATATATTTAAAAAAAAAATCAGCTAATTTTTTATGCTGTAGTCCATGTATTTATCCTGACAATAATGCAGGCACAGTAAAAAAGTCTTTCTTCACAAGCCTTAAAATTCACATATACTGCATATATGAAATAACCAGAATGTTCTAAACACAAAACCAATAATATTTTACCCCTTGGCTCTGGTACCAAGCCGTGACTTGAGTGTCCATCCTTCCCAAAATCGCTAGTACAGTAACTGTACAGACAGAAAAAGTTCTGAGCTTCATTAAACTCATACAACATAGACTAAGTGAGAGGTAATTACATCCTGATGGAAAGTGAAAGACGGGCAATTCCATGGGGTAGCCTGTGAACCATGCCAAGGTTAGTACAAGGAAAGGAAACTATAAGTGTTCCATTAAACCCAAGTCCCCTAAGGGTATTATTTTATATACTGACAAAATTTACAGATTTTTTCATGTCTCCTTTGAAAATCAGACCTTCAAGATCATCCACTACAACCATCCACACAGTACCACCACAACCACCCCTGAACCATACAGATGCCCTTTGAACACTTCCAGAGATGATGACTTCACACCTTGCCTGGGAAACTTATTTCAAGGTCTAACTACTTTTTCATTAAAAAATAAATTAATATGTAATCTGCACTTCCCCTGTCACAGCTTAAGACCACTACTTCTCATCCATTCTTCTTCTCTGCCATTGAGACATGGCAGAAGAAAACAACCCCCATCTCACTACATCCTCCTTTCAGGCAGTTGTAGAGAGTGACGAGGTCTCCCCCTGAGCCTCTTCTTCTCCAGGCGAAACACCCCCTGCTCCCTCAGCCATTCCTCACAAGACATGCTTTCTAGACCATTTGCCAGTTCTGTTGCCTGTCTCCAGACATGCACCTCAAAGTCCTTTTAGAAGTAGGGGGACAAAAACTGAACACAGTACTTGAGGTGTGACCTCACCAGTGCCAAGTACAGAGGGATAATCATGTCCCAGGTCCTGCTGGCCACACTGCTGTGGATACAGACCAAGATGCCATTGGCCTCCTTGGCCACATCTTTCTAAAAAGAAAATTGAACAGTGAGATAGCAAAGCTCAACTAGTTATTAGAGGACACTAAGATTAAGCTACCAATGGGAAAATATCTTTCAAAAATTATTACTGCATCTGTGACGACTCCAGCTAATACTCCTGCTACACAGATATTAATTACTTTTTGTTTTGCTCATCTGATACATATTATATATCAGGGAAATTATTTGTAACTTTCAAGGTAATTTCAATTATTTGTTATCCTTCAAGTTTCTTACCTTGGACACTGGAAGAAGAGATTGTATCCCTGAACATTTCTCTATGTTTCCTAGTCACATTACATAATCTGAGAAAAAGGAGACTTGCACACCTTGCCGGTACTATATTTTTACATGATTGCAAATAAACTTTTTTTTTATTATTATTACTTATTTGATAAGCTATTCAACATTTATCCATAAGAAAAATTAATATAAGTTGCCTATCTTTCTTTGAGATGAATGCTTTACACAAACCCTTTTTTTTACATTCTGAGTATAAAAAGAACATGGGATAACTGCTCAGATTCAGAATGTGACTTTTATGTGCAAGGTCAGTATATTCACAAAATTTTTCCAGCTAGAAACTTGATCACAGCAAGGTTTTTATTATGCCAAATTGTCAGTGGCTGTAGCTTTACAGTTAAAAATAGAAAAGGCAACAGCTAATACAAATTAACAATGTTGCAATCATCAGACAGCAACGACAAACCATGACCTGGCTCTTCATGACCCCTTGAAATGCTGCAATTACTATTGTCTTCATAGAAAGTTCAACACTGACTTATGCTAAAACAGGAAATATTTTAAAATAATGTCAAAATATCAAAGCAGTCAAATTTCAGCAATTATTTTTATCATGGCTATATTCATCTTTTCAGCAAACACTCTTGAGGTTTCTAGCTGCACTTCTGATTACCTGTCGCTCTCCAGTTATACAAACAAAATTTCTCCGTTTTTATCTATCTGTACATACGTACATGTACATGGAAGAAATACATTTGTATTTCAACGCCATTGCCTTTTTAAATACACAAACTTTAGGTTCATAAACTAAATTATTTTACTGTCAAACACCTGCACCTGAGAATGTGATTCTTTCAGACTTCATACAAATTTCTCACGCTTGCTCAAAAGTGCATGGAGGACATGAGCGTGAAGATGTTGCTCAACTTATAACGCGGCAACTTCTAGCACACAGAGATTCCAATGTGAATACCAAGTACTCAAAGTAGAAGACTACCTACCATTCCATGAGTCTCCTGAAGTAAATTAATTCTTCAGCACATAATTTTAAAAATGTATTTGAATATGAACAAGGAGAAAGTGTTTTATTATAAGTGCTGCAACAATCTGTTTGTTTTCTGCATTAGATTCCTGCACTGATTTAGTAATTCACCATAAACTTTTAACTTTCCAACAAACTTTGACATGCAGGAAATAAAAATCAAAATTTATCTTTCTGTTTTGTTTTAAAAACTGCTTGATCAAATTTGAAAAGATTTCAAGTGCATAGTGTTAAAATAGCTTGTAGTGTGGATGGCCAAAAAATCCCTAGATATGGAAACAGTACTTTCAAATATTCTATTGAAATGCAATCTTCTGCACAGATAAAAATTCTTTTTAAAAACTATATTTTAAAATTGCTTAAAGAGTTATGCCTAAATATTTTTCCAGTACAAATTAATAATTATGCTAATAAGCAAAAACATGTATGGGTATCCTATTTTAAAAGCACATTGTGCTAAAAAAAAGAGAAAAAAACAGAACAAAAAAGCCCCCTCTGAAAAAAGGCAACCTTCCAAAAGACTATCACAAACTTTTCTGCACATGAATATTAAAATCATACAGTTGTCAAAATATTAATTCAACAAGTTCACCCACTAGTGGAAACTTAGAAGAATAAATGTATTTGCACAATATGTCTCACCAGATAACAGTTTCAGATAATCCAATGCATTACAGATCATCAACACTTATGGAATGATTTCAGACACAGGTTTTATGCTGGTTTTGCTGGCTGATTTCTGATAAACTAATGAAGAAATGTTCTATGACATAGGAATTGGAATTTTATAACTAAATATATGAAAATATAGATTATGAAGGTTAAAATCCAGAGACGAAGACTGCACTGGTCCGAGCAGAAACACTGCAATTTTAAACTCTGTAGAAATTCTCTCTTTTCTTTTGATATACAAAAAGTCACTACTCTGCTGCCAGCTAGTGCACACTCCTACCCACAGTTTCCATTGAATGCAGATGTTCTTTCAAGTGTACATCTGAAATACTTTGCTGATATTAAAGATTCTAGCCAGAGATTGACTTATTAAAGCATGTGACTTTTAGATTCACCCACCCCCCCATCAACGCCAAAACAGTTACTCTCTAAGTTCTAGGTGAAACACAGTCCTAATTGCCAGTAAATTTAAAAAACATAAAAGAACAAAAGATAAGAAAAACCATACATTGACATGACCAACCCAGTTCCCTCCGAAGAGAGATACTATACAGAACAGATACAATAAACTGCTCTTGCTTGTTATTTAGTGGTGACAAGAAATCAAAAGATGCTTGGGGCAGTCATCATGACGCTTTTGATTTGGGCAAACAAAAAAGTCTAAGATCCAGATATAATTTCAGAAGATATGTTTTTTAACCAAAAACATCAGAATAGATGGGGCACCAGTCCACTCACTGCAGAATATATATAAAAAGTTTGAATATCTGAACCAACATTCAAATAAGTACATACATTTTTTCCTCCAAAGCTATTAGATTTTTATATAACATGGTAAAGGAAAAAGAAAAAAAGCCTAGAAGCTAGTACTTGAAGAAATGAGGTACATAAAGTTACGGTAATACTTACCACTGTGAAATTCATAACCTTCAAAATCCATATTGTCATTGCTAAATTAACAATCATGGTAACCAACAGCAGAAGGACAAAGAAGTATAAGCACCTCTTTCGCCATCCATAAATCCCTACTGGGTAAAACTGAGGATGTTCAGTCCTTGGAAGGCTGTTCTGTTGTGTTGCTAATATATACTGCTCTCGTGTCATCTGTAAAAGAAAGATGTGAGTATAAGTAAGGAAATGAGAGGTCTGTTTTTCACATGTACTGTTACATGAAAATTATCTCAGAATGTATAGAAAATCAGTTTCTATGGGCACAGAAGAGAAACATTCATCTAGCATTAATCACATCAATGTTATTTGTACTAGGCATCTACCATGAATTTGGTGGATTTTATGAATTTAAAGTAAACTCTTGGTTTCTATATCAAATTGGATTTGCATTTCAAATTTATTAGCAAGAAACTATTAAACATATAAAAGTAATCCATGCATGTATTTTACACTTTAATTCTGAATGTTGTTTTATTGTCCTTTATTAGATCATTCAACAAAATTTGGTTCTGGAGAAAGAGAGTCATGTACCTTTTCTTTTGTACTGGTTTTGGCTGAGGTAAAGGAAATTTCCTTCATATAGCTTGGAGCCAGTACACACTCTTGTACACATACAAGAAAAATCTCAGCTTTCTAAAATTAATCTTTCATAAATAAAGTTTTCAGTCTTTATTATGCTTTGCAAATTAAGTTACCAATTGATGCTATTATACATGCCTCCTTATTTTACCAAAAAAAAAAACCACCAAAACCCCCACATTTTGCCCTTAAAGAGATGGATACAATTATAATCTGTTGAATTTCTGAACTACTTTAAAATGTTCTCACACACAATCAAGTGGTAACCATTTGCAAATTGCTTAAAGAACTTTCTACTAATACTTCCTTAAAACAAAAGTATTTATGCCATTTAATAAAAAACTGCTTAATTTTTTTTCCTCCACAACTGTCTTTTACAGATATTTATATTCATATTCAGCTGTCACATTGCCTTTAGACCGGAAGGTATTAAATTTTCTCTGTGACTTAAAAATTAAATTAAAGCAGTCTCATTCTGTTTATGTAAGAGTTCTTTCTGTAATATGCCCATTAGAAATGTTGTTTTAATAGGCTTTGTGCTCAGGAGGAATAACACAATACCAAAGAAAGCGAAAAAATCCAAAACAAACAAACATGAACTCAACAAACTTATAAACAAGATAAAACAATCAATTTTGAGCTTAAAAGCTGCCTTTCTTTTGACTAAAAAAAGTAAATATACACAAAAATGAGGCAGTTGATCAATGAGAAATAAAAACCAGATTGCATTCATTTAAAGGATCAAAGAAATGTTGATTTTATAAAATTTTTAAAATGTGAAGCTCAAAAATGTTCATGTAATTTTCTGTGTTGCTAGATATTTATCCAAATCAACACTCTAGGTTTTTCTATTCTTCTAGTGAATGAGATATTAATGGAATAAATTAAGTCACAGTGAATAATTAGAGCCATAAGTCATAGAACACACTATATATACTGTCACATGCTGTGACAGTATATATATCACTGAAATAAGTCAAGACAGAAATAAAGAATTTAATAAGCAGATTTTAAGCAATTTAACAAACAGGCATTTTGTCATTCTAATTTCTTTCAATCATGATTTCTTCTCTTTGCCCTCAATTTCAATTAAATGCAATGTTTAGCAGTTTATGTAGTGAATTTTAGAAGCCAAATTTCCCTCAAAGACATTTCTCAATCCTCCCAAAGCAAAGTATGGCCAGGTTCAAGACCTTGCATCATCTTATCTTATGCTGGCAGTTTTCATCCTAATTGTGTGAAAATGCCTTATAAATCTAGAAACTGAGTACACAACTTGGTTAACCAACTTTCTCCTTATAACGAGTTTCTACACATTATTTAGCCAGCCATTGTAAAAATAATGTGATGTACAATTAAATTTTGAGATTTCAAGTAACTGGTTAATTTTACACCATTTCCATTTTCTTGATTTAACTTTATCTATTACCTATGAAAAAATTATGTTCATTAAAAATAGCTGAAAAGCCAACTTTCAGACCATGACAATGTCAGAAGTAGCACTGGTCCTAAAACTGTAAATATAGTCCCATGGAACAGACCCTTTGCAACACAATCATTAAATACAATGACATTTTATTCCATCACCACAGCCAGGCATCCCTCAGCTCCCCCTGTATACTGTTCAACTCTGTGAGCCTTGGTGAAGCCAGAGGAGAAATCCCCACCACAGCCTGTGGAAGATCCCATGCTGGAATAGCCTGAGGGGCCAGAGTTTGTGACCCCATGGAGAGCCCATGCTGATGTAGGAGCCTCTCTGGACCTGTGAACCCTTGAAAGGGGGCCCCTACCTTCTGTTGAAATTGTCACCTGGAACATAACACTACTCTTAGGCATTCTCTGTGCATTATTCCCTCGATTCATAGAAGAAATGAAAACATAAAGGTACTTTAAAATATAAATTCATAGTATGACAGCATCTAGGCCCAATATTCCTCTGGGTTGATAATGAATTGGATGAGCTGTAGAGCTTCAGATACAGAATTATAACTAGCAAGGAAAATTCATCATACCATCATTTAGAGGAAAAAAAAAATCCAAGAGGCAATCTGGTCATGACTAGCCATAGCTCAAAACATCATAGAGATGATTTACCTGAACCAGCTATCTCTCCCTACTCACTCTGAAAGTAACACAGCCTCTTGGCCAGCAGGTAATGCTGTGGAGAACTCTCTTTTTGTACAACACTACAGCAAACCATTCATTTTGTTTCCCCTCACACAGTATGTGGCATTATGCTCGCAGCAGAAAATATGTTATTGGTTTCTTGATAGACTTTAGCTGAAAGTTTACCCTACGTGCATCACACAGAGCAGGAAGTGCTATAAAAATCAGCACTTCTTGTGTAGCAAATAGACAAATCTTACATCCCAAATTTGGCTTTAAAATCGAGACTTGGGATGAAATCAAGAAGCTCATTATAAAAAAAAATATGAAGATGGCAGGCAAGTGGGTTGTATCTTTTGAAAAAGCCTGATGCATAAACAAATGAATTTTCTTAGAAAGCATGTAAAATGCCAAGAACCTATACATGAAGCTCTTGCTGTCTCTTCTAGTATGTGCTGAAGCAGATGAATTGTTCCTTCTCTTTCACAAGAGTTTGGTAATCTAGAATATTTCCAAAATTAACAGAAAAATATTGCATTATCTTGATTTGGTTGAGATTATATCAAGACTGGGATTGACAAGGTAGTAGAGGTGCATTCTTAGAGAATTAAATATTGGAGGGAGAGTGCAATTTCCTCTGAAATTTTTATATGGGCTACACCTGACACTTGCTAAGTCTTCTCCTTTTGGCATTAGCCATTCAAAGGCAGTCAAAACTGTGTCAGCAACTGACCCTACTACAAAAAGTCATTGGGTCACAAATCATTTGCCAGATAAGATAAAAGTCTCATCAATCTATTGTATATTTCATGCAAAACAGCATAGATCCTTATTGCCCTGATGGGCAATTTTTTGTTTGTTGGATTTTACTTATTTTTCTCTTTAGTATAATTGGAATGATTACTAAAACTGCTTTTGCAGCTCAAAAGCATTTGGAGAGTGTGGTTCTTCTGAGCCTTGTGCTAGGATATGTCATGGAATCACAGAATGGAGTTCAAAGAGGTGATATGGTCCAACCCCAAGGAAGGAGACTAAACAAACTGTGCCTCACAATAAAATAAAAAAAAATATTTATCATAGACTACTACTTTTGTCATGTAGGTGTCAAATCAGAGGGATTTCAGGATTCTGATCTGAGGGTTTGATGCTTTTTTGTTCTGCTGTGGATTTTTCTTCTTGTAACTTTTAGAAATGAAGGTAGAATTGTACACAACACTCCAAAACTGTTTTCTAATGAAGACATCTGGAAATCCCTTCGCACTCTTAAAAACCTAAAGTAAAAAACATAACTAAATAACTTCACTATCAAGCTGTACATAAAGTCAGTTGATTACATAATTTATGTGATTTGAAGTTTAATAATTCAGAAGAATCTGCTTTTTTCTTGGCCACAAAGTACAGATTTGTCATCAGTGTCAATGAGGCTTAAGTGAGTATGTTTTTACTGACAATTTGCTGGGCTTTATGTTGACAATTAGAATTTAATTTTTTCCTAACTCAATACAGTTAGATTACTACAGAGACTTCATTATAGCCACAGGCAGGACAGCAGCTGAGGTACACAATTTTCTCCCTGTGATGCCAGTGCTTACTAAACACTTACTGAAACAGTTGTCTATAAAAGGACAATAAATGTTTGCATCTTGGATATTTTTCTCCAATAAAATTATCACTTCACAAAAACTAATATCAGTCACCTGATACTAACTATTACCATTATTACTTAGCATAAGCATTTATGGCTGCTCTGTTCAACATATTTAATTGTAATGTTCTCTGCACAATGAAGTTCACAGCATGTTAAAAGAATAAATAATCATGTAATGAATAGCTTCATACTTTTTACCACTGTTCCGTGACTTGAAATATTTCTTAATAATAATAATAATGTGCTATACTGAATTTTCAAGGAAGCTGGATTCAAATCCAGCTCAGGCTTGATTTTTCTCAAAAAAATATGCCTTTCTAAGCCATATTTTCAAAACCAAACCTCATTTCAGTACATTTTTATTGTATTTTTAAAAGAAGCTTTGGTTTTAAGTACTTACTCATTATTTCAGTTTATTTTGCTTTATAGTCATCTAACTTTGCGTGTGGTGTTTGAGAATAACTTTTTGAGGAGTTCTATCCAGCTACACTGACTATTAAGGATAACCTTAGTCAAACTAGGTGGGATCACTGAAGTCTAGTAACAGCAACACAAGACTACATATAGCTGAGTTGTCTTAGAGAAAAGCAGATACCTAAGGAGACAGACTGCTGAATGATACAGCAGCATTCTGCCCTACCACCTGTGATAGGTCTCTGGACTTTATCTCAAATACTCCTTTTGCTAGACAAAGAGATAAATTTTGTCTTACTGAATAAATTCTAAAAGACTAATAAAACAGCAACAAAGTCAGGAAAACTACAGCAAACCATTGGATCCCAGTTTAAAAACCCACCAGTTTTCTCTTAAACCTGGTGGGCTGTCATCCCCGCTGCTCTACATATCACAGCAAGGCACAGAACATTCATACAAGTGCTAGGACCAGCACTTCACATCTGCTCAGCTCCTTCTCTTAAGGGCACTGAGAAGAAGAATAATGTCTTTGCTAAGGATATTTCGTGAGGAGAAAACTTGGCAATCACATCAATGGAAGATTGCAAGATCAATACTTCTGTAGTTTCACAAAAACTGGAGCTAATTTTCCTCTGTGAATTACACATTTTGCTAAATCAGTTTCAGTAGATAGTGGCAAAAGTGTAATCTTCAAGAGTCAGGGAAGATGTTTTAAGTGTGGCAGACTCACTAAACCAACTGAACTGGATGTAGAGGTGGAATGAACACTTTATGAGGAAATACCTTCATTAAATAGTTAATTTCTGCCATAGTTTGGAGTCTAAATTTCATGTGTTAGGGTAATCATGTAGTCCACAATGAAAGAAGAAGACAGATAGGAAATATGAGCAAAAACCTGAGTTTCTAGAAAGATGGAAAATAAGCTTTTAAGTACTCTTCCTTTTCCTCTTACTTTCATATATGTGTAGTCATTGTATGGCTAGAAAACCAATATTTGTAAATCTGAATCCACATACGTGTCTCTTCTGGCCTAAACCACATAACTCTGTTAATTCATAGGATAAATAAGATAGATCAGGTATCAGAGTACAGAAAAAGCTGCATTGAGTAAGTGCTATGGTTTGAAGAACAGGAGTATTTCTTAAAGTGAGACTGATTACATTTTGAGTTTTACCTTTATTTGTTGCGCTTCTTCAGTAATGTACACAGGCACAGCTACACTGATTTTTTTTATCAGTTTTACCTTAATGTGATTTAATGTCCTCATATTCAATATTAATAGATTCTCCATCTCTTCAGGATATATTTTAATCAATAGTAATCACAATCATATAGATAAGTAATCATAATTATATCAATATGCAAACAAAAGGTGTTATTGGTATTACAGTAACACAAACATGAATCAAATCTTACTACCATCCAAAGCTCTAAAAATATAAGCTATATTTTGCCTGTCTGCCTGATAAGAGTACAGGCAGAAAAGAGCTGAATTCATCTTAATAGAAGAAGGCAGAATCCACCATGAGAATTAGATTTAAAAATACATATAGGTGTGTAAATATAGATAGACGATCTAGATATAGATAGATAGACAGACAGACACACATACAGTAATCTCTAATTTTATAGCACCTACCTACCAATATGGGTTCCTGCTCCAGTCTAAAAGAAAAACATTTTTAAAATTTAACAAGAGAGGTGTTTTACCAGGTGTTTAAAAAATTAGCATTCTGGTCACAACTTTTTTACCAAGATAACACTCACTAAACCTCAATTCTTAAAATACTCTCAGAATAGAGATTTAAGTCATTAATTTATAAGTTTACCCTGTACTTCAGATGATACCATAAAGCTACGGAGAACACCTAGGTAGTTTGTGCAGAAATGAGGAATGTAACCTTATATGTTTTTAATTTCATATAATATACAGGACTAAGACTCTAATTTGTTTCCCTTTTTGTCTTCAGCATTTCCTTCCTTTAATTAGCTTATTCATCTTCCTTGTTACTAATGGATGCAACCCTGATCAGCAGTTTTATAATTTATAAATGTGGTTTCATTGTGATGGCATGTTTCTGTGCCTGACTCTTTATAAACCATCTTGATGGCATCCTAATACTGTAACAAAAGACTACCCATCTATCTAGCACTCACATGACCAATGACATCTCACCAAAAAAAAAAAATCCAATACGAAGAGATGCTGAACATAAAGTGCAAATTGTAAAACTTGAGAAAAAGAGAAAGGAACCTTCAGAATTATCTTCATCAATGATCTAAAAGCAGCATTAAAAGTATATCAGTGGAAAAATAATTACTTTTCTTATTACATGAAATTTGAAATTATTTCTTACTGCACTTTTAAAACTATATTCAATAACTAAACAATTTAGTTCTGTGCTTTAAAGCGCAAAAAATTTTTGACTTTCTTCTCAGATGTTGGTCTTTTGGAAAGAAACATAACCATTTTGGTTGCAAGCTCCCAAATCACTTAAGATCCCAACATGAAAAGGATTTTAATAATATTTTCCAAATCTATTGAAACATAGTTAACAGTGTTAAAGGTGTAGTATTAATTACAAAAAGCAGATCTAAACTCCTAAATCATCCTGGCAATATTTTTCATCAAAAATGGAATCATGCACTTTATTACTAGAATAATTTCTACCTTTTCGCTTTCTCCATTCTACTTCTGTTTGCATTTGCTTCTTCCTGAAAATGCACGCAGAAGTACATTCATCGACCAACAGTCAACTTGTTTGGATTTAGCAAGATAGTAAATCCAAATTGAGCTTCCTTCCTGAGAAGGAAGTTCAATCACACAAGAGTTGCTTCCTTATTTAAAAGGAGTTTCAAGTACTTACAAATAATGAAGACATTTATTATGTAATGATTCAATCATACATTTCTTCCATATTCACTAGCTAAATTGCCAGTATTGAGAATGTTTTTTTACCTTTTTTTTTCTTTAAGCAGTTAATAGGATGCTACCACATCATGGGTTAAACAATACGAGTGAACTCAACTTCCAGGTGAAAAATAGCCAATCCTTTCAGGTACTGTGGGAAAACTAGAGACATACAGGTGGTCATCTAGATCTCATTTTTACTGCATTCAACTACCTTCAGGTCTTTACTGGAAGGAACTGGGCTAAATCCTTTGATAGTCTCATGCAGGCAGAGGTTTTTCCTGACTTTCCTTAGATGATTAACGAAAATGAAATGAGACTCGCCCTACAGAACATGTGCTCTCCCTGCTGTGAAAAGAAAAAAAGAATCAATATAGCTTGATGAAGAGACGACTGATTGGAATTGAACAAATGAAGCCTTCCTTTCATACTAAGAGATTGAAGGAGGGAGGAGCCAGTGTCAATGCCATTTTATCTTCTAGGATACATGTAAGCACAGTTGGAAGAACGGAAGAAAAAAATAACTGCTCTTCACTGGAACTCTACTGAGCCAGCTTTATCAATAGACACTGTGCAGCTGCCTGTCCCTGAAGAAGCTGTGGTCAGCAAAATGGAAAACTAACAAATATCAAAAACTTGATTTATTGGAGACTCTTACTCAAAAGTCATTACTCACTCTAATTCTTGGGAACAGGGTATTCAAGGGAGATCAAGTATAGAAAAGAGAGACAGAAAAATGATCTGGGAGAAAAAAAAAAAAGACTGGAAAACCATCTTTGAAGATGCTAGTATGAAGACAGCTATAAAAATAGAGAAAAATGAGCAGATGTCCTCCAGAAGTCCATTTTAACCTACAAGTGATTCAGACTGAAATTTATACCTGGTTAGATATCTGTGGATAAGGGGGAAAGCATAATAAATGAGCCATTACAAAGACTAGCATGATTCAATCAGTATGGTTGTAAAAAAAATAAGCGCGAAGAAAACGAGAAAAACAACAACAACACCAACACAAAAAAAAAATCAAACCAACAACAACAACAACAAAAAAAAAAAAACCAAAAAAAACCCCCAAAAAACTCAGTAAAAGGGACATAGCTGCGGCTCAAGAAATAACAATTTTTTCAGTAAACAAAGAACTGGGAAAGTAGCCAAACATTCATTCTTCAAATTGGCAAAAGTAAGCTAATTCTCTGGGTATTTTGGGAAGGCAGCTACCGCATCAGCAGAAAACACCTTTGCATATCCTAGAAACTATCTGTGACTGTCAAAAAGCAAGAAGCAACTCCTACTGAGAACAATCCAGGAAATTAATGAAATTTCCATCGTCAGCAAAGAACAACAAAAAGGGCAAAATATTATTTTTTCAATAGTTTGCTTTTACCACTGTAACACACTTTTCTTATAAACAAACAAGAGCTTCCAGAGTTTCCTTTAGATAAAACCTGCCGGATTAATATTCCATGTTTGTTATTCTTCAGTGCTAATTTGGCTCCTGTAGGCTCACCAGTAATTAAACTGTTCCTATCCCCTCTCACCAGAATCCCAACACAAATGATCAACTTTGAGAGACAAGTTGCAGGAAGTATGGTGGAACCAGAATGTTCCATTTGACCAACTATCCACTCACTTTTGGATCAATGAATCAAACCTTCTGATCAGAAATATTCAGACTAAATCCTGTCTAAAGTTAGAGTTTGTAAAAATCCAAATCAGTGTACTGAAATTTATCCTTTATATTTCTTTTAAGGAATCTTTTCTACAAAAAGTCTGTAGATTTCATATTTCTGATCAAGCAACCTACTGAGAGATGACAATAAAGCCTGAAAATAGTTTCTAACTTATAGAAAATTCCTCATGCATCGATGCATTTTTCTTCAGCAACAGTAATTTTTGGTGGACATATCCTACATCTTGGTACATTTTTTGACCTCATAATTGCCTACGACTACCCATTCCTACCATTCCTTATTAATCTCACCCTGATCTGCTAAAGCAACAGGGAACCTGGCATTCTTAGGGTTTCAAAGCTTTCCATTCCTTGCAACATAATTACTGCATTGAAAATACCAAATGCATAAAATTTTCTTAAATCATTTTCCTTAGTCATCTGAAATAGAGGAAATACAAATCAAGCACAGGAAATACACATATTGGGAATTGGCTATCATATAAACGGAGCTTTTGGTGACCAACAGTGGAGCAGGCCTATGAAAATAAGTAGCAACAACTAAATACTCACTGATTTAGGGGGCATTCTTTAGTAGAAGTTGGTGAACAAATCAGGATCCTTTCCCAATGTATTTATTAACAGAGGAAAACAAGGTTAAATGTAAAAACTTCACATATCTGTTTCAACTCTGTCTGAAAGAATAATTACTTTATAATGAAATGTAAAATGTAAAATAAAAACTTGGTTTCAGAAAATATTTGTACTAGTGCACCTAAACATTTTGCAAAACACATTTTCAGTGGATTAGCTATCATATCACATAATGATATTTTTCTGAACAGATTAATGTATTATCTGACTGAATGCAGTAATTATGAGCCTCTTTTCGTTCAATATTTTCATTAAAAACTTCAGAGAATTGCTATAAACATCATTTATTCACAAAACCACCACTGAAGATTAAGAAATGGTACTCACAGAGTTTTAAAATTCCTGGTATTATGAATACTAAAATAATCATACAGCATTTTTTTATTTCAAAATGTGCAAGCTGATTCTCAGAAAGAAACTGAGAATAAAAAGTCTGTTCTCAAGTGGGAAAAATATTTTAGCAATCTTCAAGGGAACAAGGAAACATGAGGCTGGTGATGGACAGGAAAAAAAAAGGTAAGTACAGCCAAGAGCATCTAGCTCAGACAGGAATAGGGGCCATTTTCAGAATTCATAGTCAGAAGCATCATAGTGCAAAGGAGGGTAGTAACACTATTTCTACACCTCAGGGAAGACAGAACTTCAAACACTGCATTTCTAGTACTTCACGGAGAATGATAAAAAAGAAGAAAAGCTACCGGGCAGACAAAAAAATAGTCATCTCTGGCTTTTTAAAATGAGTATTAAGACTCAACCACTAATACCCACATATTCTAGCTAGTGATTCTAAGCAATTGCCCTACTCTCTCTTTAAATTCCCTAGAAGGACTTCACCTTAAATTCTCCTCACTAGAAACTGCTACTGGAGTAGCAAGGCATTGCACAGCTACTTGCTGGGCTGCCTGATGAAGCATGATCCTCATCAAACCTTCCCAATGTACGCACAGCTTGCTTTGAGGTTTATCAAAGTAGTGTAGACTCCTTCCCCTCTGAAGCCTCAACCCCTGTAACCAGACACAAGCTCAGGAGCAAACTGTGCCCACTTCCACATTTGTACACCAAGTACACCATCAGTATCTTCCTTTTGTTTTCACTGGGTCATCCTGGGAAAACACAAGAAAGCATTTACAATAAGCACTACAAATATGCATAGTACAAAGAGAAATGGCAGGCCAAAAGTAATGTTTTTCCCTGATGCCTACAATCTACAATGCCATTCATTGTAAGAAAGGCAATACTGTACTGTAATAGTGAAAAATTATGTGTACAACTAGGATGGAAATGGCCACCACATCTTCAGGATTCTATGACTGGGTAAGAGATTTTGTTTATTTTTTCAAAAATACTAGAAAAGAGTGGGTAATCAAACCCTTTTTGGACTTGTAAGTCCTAAAATACAATTAATATGTCTACATGATCTAAAGATCTTTTTTTTTTTTTCTTCAAGGATAGAATTACTTCTTTGTTTTAGAACAGTAGGCATGGCTTTTGCAGTCATTAAACATTTAAACCCAAAATTTTAGCAATGTTATGATCTTCTAAATTAAGTAAAATCTATGCATGCTATGTTACGCTAGTCCCATTTTGATATATCTAGATTGAAATCAAGCATTTATAATGGATAAATCAATCTAGCAGAAAAAAAATATCAGAGTAACCGCTATCATTCATAATAAGTTTCCCTTCGAGAGCTTAGATTGATCTTCTTGTTTATGTGCAAAACACCTCATTTTATCATACAGGCTTTTAAATTTCAGGCAGACCAAAAAAACAGAAACTGCTGTATTCCCCCGAGCGCCCTGTAGAGAAAGATATTTCACCTAGTGAATACAAAAATCTTTCAGCTGGCTCTTTATTCTTTATTGGTTTTTGCTGGAGTAGAGTTAAATCTCTCAATAGTAGGTTGTACGGGCAAATGTTTCAGATTTGTGCCCAAAACAGTGTTGAAAATAGAGGGATGTTTTTTTCATTGCTGAGCAGCACTTGCACAGCGCCAAGGCCTTTTCTGCTTTTCATACTACCCCACCAGCAAGGAGACTGTGAGTGAAAAAGTCACTGGGAGGGGGGACAGTCAGGTCAGCTGACTCCAGCTGCCCCAAGGGATATTCCACACCATGAGGCATCATGCTTAGTACATAAAGCAGGGAGGAGAAGAAGGAAGAGGAGAGATGTTCAGAGTGATGGCAATTGTCTTCCCAAGTTACCGTTACATGGGGCTCTGATCTCATGGAGATGAGTGAACACTTGCCTGTCCATGGGAAGGCAGTGAATGAATTCCTCGCTTTGCTTTGCTTGTCTGTGCAGCTTTTGCTTCACCTATCAAACTGTTTTTATCTGAACCAACATGTTTTTTCACTTTTACCCATTTGATTCTCATCCCCTCCCTTCCTTCAGTGGGTGGAAGACTGAGCAAGAGGCTGTGTGGAGCTTAGTTGCTGGCTGGGGTTAAACGCAGAGATGAAGTCTCTGCATTATATTTAGTGTAGAAGAATAGGAAGTACTGCAATTTAAGATTATATCCATTTAATGATGATTAGCAGTTTTCTTGAGCAAAACCAACTTCTCTGAATTAATATGGATAAAAATTTAAAAGATGAAAAAGTTTAAAAATTTTGTGTGCAAAGCAGACATTTATTGCACCCTTTAATGACGAATAGCTTCGATTATGAAGCACCTAGCACCAAAAGAAAATGAAATACAGTTCTACTTTACCTTATTAGAAACTACTACTGAAATACTATTTCTTTGGCACTGAAAAAACTGGTTAGGAAGTAACTTCCATCTCTACTTTGTGTTTTATGCATTCAGCCCATAGAGAGTGAGTCATTCTTGCCTTAAAAGTCAAGTTTCTGGGACATCATCTCATGAGATCCATAGAAAATGTTTTCAAGGCAATCTGGCACATATACAGCTAAAATTGGGGCCTCTGTCCTAGAAAGGGAAGGAATTCAATATTACTGTTCAAATTTCTAGGTCAGGTGTATCAACATAACTGATTATTAGACTCCTTGGAAACTTAGTTCTATGCAAAGATATAGACAAAATTTTTATCTGAGTATTTCTTTTCCCAGTGTGATTTTTTTTTTCTACTCTTTTCATAATAAGGCAGATTCTTACAGATGTAAAAATGATTATCTATAAAAATATATTTAGAGTTGCTTTATATTTGTTGGTAGAGATTTCCTGCTGCAACATTATTCACTATGCTATTTGTTTGAATAATTTATCCCATCACTTTTACAAGACTGAACCTTGCAATAGAAAGGAGCTGAAAGGTATTAAAGGCATCTACAGCTTATGATGATTTGAAATAAACAGAAGAATCAAGTCCCCCACCATATCATTATTACATTTAAACAAATATCTTTATGTCCTGTCCTTCTTCTAGAAGTTATTTAAAAACCAGGCAGAAAAAAGTGTAGATGCCATAAGGTATTGAGGATATATCCTAAAATGTGCACACAAAGTCAGCTAATACTGAAAGCACCAGGCCACTGTGAAGTCCTAGGCAAATGGCATATTTCACTTAGTTATGCAAGTTGCAAGTTCAGCAACATGTAGAACAACAATCAAGAGAATGAAATTACATGATCAGATATCACAGTGGATACAACCCTTGTATGGCATTTATGTGGTCCCTGCCAATCCAAAGAGAGAAAAAAAAATTAATGTTTCTGAGTAGAAAAGAGAGAAACCACAATTGGTTTCTGCCGAACTGCCTAATTCTACTTATAGCACCACACACTGGAAAACCATCAACAATGAATTTTCTACACTCCACAATTTAAAACACACTTCAGCTGTATTTCAGCTATTGTGCAACAAACGAGTTGCATGCACTATAAAAGTTATAACACCGAACAAAAAGAAAGGAGGCAAAAAACCCCCACCTAATAGCAGCATACCAAGGAACTTAATTTTCAACAAACAGGAAACACTACAACTAAGAAACGCAGCAAGTTCTTCCTATGCAAGAGCAGCAGATTATGAAGAAATGCCTGAATTTAAAATCAATATAGAAGAGTGTTCTGATATCATTCCCATCACTCAATAGTGTACTTATAACACACTGACAATTGGTTTTTTCACGTGTTTGTGTGCTTTTTTTCCTGTGTGTCAGTACATTTCAGTAAAATATACTTTTATACACCTGCCTGTATAAACATTTAGAAAGCACAAATATGATATAAATTTAGAAGCCTCTAATAGCAGTATTTTACTACAAAATATAGCTTTTTTGAGTTTATGATTCAGGAGGACAAAAACATGAACAAAAGTATTCACAAGGGAGCTGTTAAAATTGTTATCATAGTTTTATTAAGTGTAAAAGTCACTTTTCATATGTGATCAGCTGGTTTAAACAAAAAGTGCATTAAAATCAAAATTTCTGAAGTTAATTAGCTTAAAATATATGTATTTTCTCTTTTACAAATTCCAAATTGACATAAGTATCTCAAAAGCATGACTACAGTAGTGTAACTGTGGACAAGTCACTATCTTACACTTTTCAAAAACTGCTCCTTGTAGGCATTTTTTCTGAGCTTAGAGCTAAGGAGTTGCTGCCATTTGAAAAGTAGACAAATTTTTAGAAATAAAAATAGTAGACTATTTTTATCAATATTTGATACAGTAATTATTATAACACCTTAAAATATCACCACAGTGTTGCAAGAAGTAATTAGCTTTGTATTTTAATACATATGACCTTACAATAAATTTTTTAAAGTTTCTAAATGCATCACCTGAAAGTATAGCCTGCACTGAAAAAAGCTGCAATTCTCCACACTGTTAAAAATTGTTGCAACAACTACCAGATAGAACTAG
>NW_005054297.1:15126983-15177697 GCF_000277835.1 Geospiza fortis
CAGGATCAGCCTCAATATGTATTTCTAGCAGGAGAACAGAAAGATCCTTAAGGTCCTAAACACATCACACCCACTCCAATTCCTCCTCATATAATTCTTCTGATCACTTGTAATTTGGACAAGAATTTCCATTTATTTTCAGAAAAACAAGACACAGTGAAAACTAGGAGGAAAGCAGAAGAATAGGAGAGAACAATGTGCCCAAAATTAATTAATTAGTTGTCACATTTGATTTAAGATATATCTAAGCCTAATAAGGTCTGCCAGTCATGAATATAGTCTAAAATGGTCTGGAAATGAAAATCTAATCTCCATCTGCAGCCTTATTTTAGAGACATCAGCATCCCTGTTTTGCATGAAAACTTCCAAATGTAATGAGCCAGCCTCTCCAAAGTGTGTGCATAAGCCTTAATAAATCCCATTTACTCAAAACAAACAACAGAAAGGTGTTTCAGGAATGAGTTAATTAAATATATAGGGTTTTTATCATATAGGAATGCACTCACCAGAGAACACATTTACCTCCCCATACAGAGCTAAAACCTGATAAAATCTCTACTAAGACAAAATTGATCCCATTATTACTTGATCTGTTTCCAAAATGCACATTATGTCAGAATTACCCTGCATATAAAGAAATACATTAAAAAAAAAAAAGCTCAATAGCATTCTGATAATTTTCACTTTAAATTATCTACTCTTCAATATTAAAAGTTATACCACCAATCCATTGTAGAAAAACTGGATAGAAACTTGAATACTAGCGGACAAGTTTTTAAAAGCAATTCACTAAACCAAACTTTTGTTGATGCAGTGTCCTAGTCTACAGAGATTTTGATAACGCCTTTCTGAAAAGGAAACAAGAGTGCTTTGTAGTGTCTGAAATAGGTGAAAGGGAGAGGAGGAGAGAGGACAAAAAAAAGGGAATTTTACACTAATTCTATATGTGCTGTTGCACTAATAGCCTCTGCTCCTTATTTCCAAGGAGAAATTTGTTGACAACTTTTTGGTCTTTGAGAAAACCCTTCAACAGCAGCACAGTCATCCCTATGAAGCTTAGTGAAATACACTGTCACATGTTTTGAAAATCATTTGGGAATATCTGGAACAGCTTTCTATCATTAAACTACTTCTTTAAAGAAGCAAAGTTTGCAATTTAGCATCTGCAGTTCAACTCCGTAACATTCAAAGCAGGCAGTTTGTTTACTTTTAAATTAAACAGTATTGTGAATTAATTTTCTTAAAGAAATGTGCAAATAGACACCTAGTTCCTGAAGCACTAAAGAATGGAGAGCTGCTTTTAGCCATACAGATTGCTGATGCCATGGGGTTTTTTGGCTTTTTGTTTGGTTTTGGTTGGGTTTTTTTTGTTGTTGTTGTTTGATTTTTAAATAACAACTTGGAAACCTAATAAAGCTGATTAAGAAGTAGGTGCTTATTTTCAACTGAAACATTATCCAGAATGAGATTGTTTTTCATGTCTGATTAATGAACTTCAGAATCTCAAGCAGTACTTTCATGAAGAGCACTATTCATTTTCCTGTTACACATTACAAATGTTTCTTCTTCCCATCTAAGTCTCTGCAAGAAAACTTCAAAGAGAGATTTGAAAACCAGTGCATTTCTTACTGGCCATATTACTATTTCTTTACTTGAATTATTGCATTGCTTTGTATCTGACAGCCTAATTACCTGCCATTAGTTATGACAAACTCTTTTAATTTATGCTCCATTTTCATTCTGCTAATACTTCAGACAGATGCACAAAATTTTATGATGCTATACACCAGGTGCTGCATAAAGGAAAATGAAGAATTTTTGTTTCTTCCACCTTGTCCTTTGCACAACTTGCAGCTCCAAAGAAAAATATGAAATGGTATTTAGAAGCATTTTACCCCACAATGTTCTTAAATATGACCACAGTTTTAAAAATAACCATCACAGTCACATGAAACTGTACTCATCAATGGGAGAGCCTAGCTAGTTATCACATATATCAATATACTAAATGCTTAAAGAGGCACATATTACTCCTTGCAGAATCATCCACTTTGCACAGGCAGAACCACAGATCTTCTGCAGGGTATCCCTTTAAGCACTAGGCTTACACGACAAGTTTTAAAATATCTGAAAAAACTGGACCTATTCAAAGAGCTTTTGATAGCTGTAAATGATTAAAACCCTCCTTCTTAAACAACTAATAATTTGTCCATTATCAATTTCAGCATTTCCACTGTCTAATTACAAACACTAATATTAAAAAGCTTTGAAACTTTAATGCCGTGAAGAATTACAATGAATGAATCACCACAATGAAAAATCGTGTTATTTGCATTTTTTCCCCTTGATTAAACAACTACTTTAAGGAAAAAAAGTTTAAAATTTAACATCTGCAATTCAATTTTCACTTAAGACCACTGAATTGGCTTGGCACTTTCTATTAACAAATCAGTCATTTTCTTCTACTTTGCAAATAACCAATACTCATTGAAATTCACTAGATGAATTAGAAACACAACACACAAATAAAAAAAGGAATTAAACAGGCTAACATACAAACCTTTTACTTATGAAAAAAGGCAGGAAGCTATATGTAGACTGACACATTTAGCCAAGAGGAAAGTACATAAAACAGCTCTATTTACAACTATAAAACGTCAAATATGACAAAAAAATTTCCCTCAAAAGTAGTTCAATATGAAGCTAATGAGTACTGGAGCACCACTCAAAATAACTTATTTCATCAACCTAAGTTGTCCATCTGACAAATGTGAGTTTAACAGTGCCAAAAAGATTAATAAGACAGGAACACAACTGGCTACAGGAGAATTCTTGGCTAATCATAAAACTGTGGATAGAAAACCCAAGTCTAGCATGTTCATATTTTTGCAGAATCACACATATTTTATCCTAACACAACTCATATGAAATTGTTTTCAAATTAATGATGCTTAATTGATAGTCTGGAAGATAATAAAGCATATGTAGCCTTAACACAGAGGAAAACTTTGGTGGGAAAAAAAAAGACTCCATCAGAGATTCAAAGGATACACTCTCATAAAAGTCTTCACAATTCAATTTATACTATTTTCCAGCTCATATATTTTATATATTTAAGACTGGGTCTTGTATCTCTCTATTGTCAGCCCTTTAACTTTTTTTATATCTTTTATAAGGTTATGTCCTAAGTTTTATCTGATTTTTCTCAATTAATTTTCTTTGTGAAAACATCTAAGGATGCAATTGGCATTTTGAATAGAACAAAAACAAAACAAAAAAAAAAACCCACCACCAATCAGTAATTGATCAGACTCATAGCAATCAAATAGAAAAAAATAAATAGGGGAAATAGTCCATTGTCTATCACCTCCACTCTGAAAAGAGATGTTTAACAGCATCTATGCAGATTATCAGATCATAGGTAAGTTAGATGCTAGTAAATCACTTGGCCTGTGTAGCATTCACCCAAGATATCAAACGGAACTGCAGAACTGCTGGCAAACCTCTGCAATATCTCTGGAAAAAACTGAGGCAGCAGGACAGCCTCAGGTCTTCAGTGCAGCATCCATCTGCAAAGAGGACTAACTTCTTTCCAAAGTGATTCGAGGAACTACAGGCCACTGATCCCGACTTCCATTTCTGGCAATCCCTTAGGACTCTGTAATACAATGTGATTATATGACAAACATGGTCTGTTGGAAAGAGCCAGCACAACTTCTGCAGGGTGGACTCAGCCAAATCAAACAAGCGTGATGATCTTCAGAGCTGATGATTGCAAGGCAACGCATCTGTAGAAATCAATCTAAGCCATGCCCACATAACCATGAACTCGGATTTAGCAGCAAAATGAAGGAAAGGAATCTAAAGGTCATCAGTAATGTTTCTCTGAAATTATCAGCCCAACGAATAATAAAAGCCATAATAAGCCAATAAAATCGTGGGAATGATTTAGGAAGGACATTGAAAACGTAGTGTCGACACTTCAGAAAACCTTCATTAATGTTTCTCTCCAGCCTGTTGTTTGCCTAGGATTTGCTGCATGAATTTAAAACAACATCTGTTCTAAAGCAATAATGAGATATATATCCACACTAGGTTATTTAGGCTGACTCCAAAAATGGAATTATAAATTCAAAAATCCACATTCATCACAGCAGTAAAAAAACTCAGCTCTAAAACACTTAGCTATTCTGAAGAATACCTCTACTGCTTCCTTTAAAGTAACTTTCTTCTTGTTATTAATATTACTCAGTTTTACATTAAAGAAAAAAAAGAAGGGGAAAATTGTCCAATTTTGGTAACAGATATTTTCACTAATACAAAATTGCAGGTATTACAGTGTCAGATATCTTCAGGGGAAAATAACTGCAACTTGATTTAATATGCCCAAAGAAATTATTTCCTTTAGTAAAAAGATGAAGTCAAATATCGTAACTGCTATCTAATTTTCTGAAATATCTAAGTCATTTAAGGAAAGAACTACTGTGATAAGTGAGATGAGTGCTGCTATTCTGAGGAGAAAGAGATAAAAACCTGTGCATATGGAATAAGACTGTTGAATATAGTGGATTAGTTATTAACAGATGAAAGAAGTTAAAAAGCAACTCTTACTAACAATCAATATTAGAATAACTAACATTCTTTAATTTTGTGTTAGTCATCCTATTATTTTATTTTACACAGATTTCTAGAGGTAAATATTAATGTACAAAATTGATGATGAGGAGACAAATTTGCAAAGGAAAAAGGCATAAGATAGATAGATACAAACTTATATCTCACAATAATACTGAAATATTTTATAGGAAGACTTTTTCAGTTAATACCCAAAGTTAAGCCCCTCTATCTTCAACTAAAAATTGCTCACATCATTTAACATAACCTCAACCTGATACTTTACTTTTATCATATTCCGGCACACCACTTCTATAACAGTCCCATACTCTTTAAAGAGCCCAATAGTATCTAAAAAAACAGACTCCTGCAAAGATTTGCAAACAGTCTTAAATTGCATTTGTTTTCTCTACTTTCATTTCAATGCATGTGTAGAGAATCATTGCTCAAATCAACAGAACTAGTTAAATTTTAAAGTCTACCATTAATATATCCCTTTGTTTTGTGTTTTCTAAATAGTCTTAATATACATCAGAGTAGGAGTTCCTTCTCATTCTATAGGTAGCAATTTCTTTCCATTTCTGTCAGACAATAGTTATTGTTGCACATAATATGGAGATCTAAGTCAACTTTGAACTACCAAGAAATTCTCCCATATCCATGCATTCAGAGAATTTGAAAATTCTAGTGGACTGTATCCATAGAGCTCCTTTTACAAATACTAGAGTTATCCATTATCTCTTTTTTTCATTAAGCCACTAATCCTATGTTTTTTTGTAATTTCTTCTAATGCATTTAATGTTCTAAAGGAAGTGATTTAAAATCTATTACTCTAATAGTCAGAAATTCCTGTAAGCAGATGCCCAGAACTTTGCTGTTTCCTACCTCAGTTCTTCCTGAGGGTTAGAACTCTGTATCTATTGTCAACTTATTGCAGGAGTTCCATACTGTTGTCTCCTTATCACAAAAATTTCATTCCTTCTTGGTGTTTTCTCATGGGCATCTCCTCCAAGCACTGACTCTTCTTCGCAAAGCAGCCAACTGACTCGAATTCCCTTCTCAACCAGCCAACCCACTCTTTTATAGCACTCTTCTTCTCATTGGTTACAGCTGTGGCCTGTTAAAGCCAGGTCTGTTCCTAATCTTTGATAATTGGCCCAGCTGCAACTCCTTAGAGGTAAGATTACTTTCTACACTATCTTTATTTCCCTATATTCTATCCCCCTACATATATCCATTTAAACGTTCTACACAACATCTGTCCCTTTCTCATCCCCAATGCAAAGACAACTTCAAGGAAGAGGTTATATATGATGCTTTCTACCTTCTCTATCCATTGCTACATTGCTTAAGAATTCATAAGTAAAGAGTAAGTTTTTTGCTACAGCTGATTTTTTTGATTTTGTCTCCTGTCAACAGATTTTCTAGGACAATGTGATTAAAGGCAGATTGACAAAGAAGATGGATGCAGAAATATCGCTGCATCTTTCTTGCACAGTCTTATCTTTCGGAGGCTTTGCCTTCTTGAGTGTACATTGCTCCTAGAGGGTCTGAAAAATGTGCTACTCCTGATACCATCTAGAAAACTATAAGGATTTATCATCAGCTTTCAAAATTTCTCTTTCTAAAATATGTATCATCGCCACCAGTTCCCCTACACTTAAATTTCCTATATCCTCTGTACTTTGGCATTACAATTCTCTCCACTCTTCCTCCCGCTAAACTTCTATCAGTTCAGTCATTATCCTCAGAAAAAGACAATATTCCTCTTCCCTCTTTGATTTTGTCAATTCAACTGAAACGGTTTTGTCTCTTTCTTTTCTCTCTGTCACCAGCATGATTGGGACTTTCCTGGCTGTTCCTTGTCATTCCAAAGTTTAATTTTGTCACTGCCTATCAAGAAGAAAGAGAACTTGTATATGGTTTCATGTCTAAAACACTATCCTCAGCCTCTTGTTGTTTCATATGTATTATTTCCTACTGAATTTGTTAAGCCCTATAAATAACCATGTAAATTAATCTGAATGTAATTTAATTCCATTTACTTCAGAAATAAATCTCTTTCCTTTGGCTTTTGATGATGATTATCATCACTTCAGGAGCTCCTGCAGTTTCAGAAGTTACATTAATGTTTATTGGATGTGAACTTCTCAGTCCTGCACTTTCCTACCTGCCATACACTAAGGCTTTGCCATCCCATCTAGTATTATGAACATTTTCATACAACCCCCACCAGTCTGTCTGCATCTGCCCACTTCATTCCCATCCTCTAGAACTGCTCCTCACCTTCTTTTGAGTCCAGACAATTCACGGCCATTTGATCCTTCACACAATTTTGTGACAGGTTACCATTTAAGGAACCGTGTGAAGCCTGACACATAACATCGTGTAAGCAGTTTCTTCCCATTCTATATGTTGCAATATTTGTCTGAACCATTCAGCAAAGTCAAAATACACAAATTAAATGCTATAAAAGTATTACAGTTTAGATTCCCAATAACGGTAATATTTAAACCCAATACAATATGTATAATGTATTTCTAAATTCAACATTTACTAAAACAACACCATAAAATATGACAAAAGAAAAACCTTAAAAGAATGTATCCTTTCAAGAAATTAGTAAAGTCTCCCCGGAATCAACATGATTTTGGAACATCCCAGATTTCAGAAGTAACTTTTTGGACTCTACTTTCCAGCAATGTCTTTGTACTATCCATTTATTATTACCACTAAGACCTCCAGAGCATTCTTCTTGCATCCTCTCATATTCCAAAAAATACAATGCAGACCTCAAGATATATGTAGAATCCTACCCCAATAAAACTCCACTTCTGAAATAATGCATATATATGAAGATACTTGTAGTTAAATAGCAATTTATCTCCCAGTTTTAACAAACTTTTCACAATGGTCTGAAATTAAATGTCCTGCTTAACAATCATTAAACTTAACTGATGCATAGGCTGATCTTGGGCTTCTCTCTTGCATCAGCAGACATGATAACCTGTATCAGCTTTTTTTCTTTTAATCTTTTCTTTCCCCTCCTTCTTGGACAGAAGGCAGAGAGTATCAAATAAATTCTCTTTTACACTGCATTTAATATAGTTCAGGTGTGTTTGCTTTGTAGGCCAAAAGGAAGATCAAAGTAAAGATTATTTTTCTCTTAACTCAGAATACATTCAGTCCTTCAAATCACAAAATTCTCAAATTTTAAAAATTATGTTTGAAGTAAGTTCTTCAGTGTCAAGTTTTACCTCAACGCACATTATATCTGGAGTTATTAGCCCTTCAAAATTCAAAATGAAGTGGGGAAAAAAAACCCCACAATCTTATGTAACATTTTGTCATGTGAAGGCTGCTGAAATAGTAATAATTATTATAATAATCAAATAATACAGGAAAAAGAAGCCAACAATCCAACAATTTATAGCAAATGCAATAAATCTCTGTGCTTTTAGCTTTTCTGTATTTTATAACTTGTTTAGCCAAATGAAAATAAAATATGCTAAATAATACATAAATTTCTGAATTTTTCAAAACAGCACAACCACTTTATGGAGATTCTAAGTCATGAATCAATCTTGGCTGACTAATGAAGAGCAAAGGATTCAGCTTTGCCAATAACAATTTCCTGAGGTGTGACCAAGTAGTTATAAAAGCATAAGTGGTTATAACAAATATCAAATAGTTAACATATGCAGTATGAAAATATTTTGATTTAAATAATTTGGTGACTGTTTTATTTCAGTCATTTAAATAGCAATATTTTATATAACATTTTAACTTTATTCCAGTTAGATGGTGAACGTTGCAAACATACTAAAAAAAGAAGAAAAAAAAAAGTGGAACAGCAGTTTAACAATTCCAAAGTTATGAAAACATTTTAAGGCTCCTCAAATACCTGATGAAGAATTGAACGTGAAACTGGGAAAAGGGTGCTGGCAAATTTCAGGAATATGTTGGTTATAAAGCAGTGGCAAGCAATTTATCCACAACCATGAAATAAAGCTCTACTCTGACCATGAATGTGGGAGAAATTAGAGAGAAATTAATCAGCACCCTGGGACATATTAATGAACCACATACGCAGTTTTGATCTTATAGTTGTACTCCTTAGTATTACTTTTATCCTTGAACTGCAAGAGAAACATCAATGAAACAGGATGAATTCTGAGGTCTGGGTTATATTGAAATATCAGGATAGTTCAGGCTAGTTAAAAGAATTACCAAAAAAACTCCAACCAACCAAACATACAAACAAAAAAACCCTGCAAACCAGAGACCACACCCCCCAAAAAACCCACCCTAACACAGCAAAACATACACAAACTTCTAGGCTTTTAGAATTAGAAAATATGTTCACTTGTATATCTGGAACTGGTAACTAGCAGAAGATTTTACCATACTGTAATGCACATTATAAAAACTTAATATAAAAACTATGGAGCAGAGAAATGGAATTTTTTCAATCTTCTCACCAACCAACTACAACAGCTAGAATTTATTAATTTTCATATTTCTCCACCATAAGCCTTTCAAAAGAAAAGTTAACTTCAAGTAAACAACATCCCTTATAGACACAGCTGTGACTTTTACTTTGCATATATGAAAAGAATTCCCTAAAACCAAGCTGCATATGCATATTTTCAGAAATAGTGAAGTTCTGATGATAAGATTATGCATAACTGAAAGTCCTGTGGGAAATGTGAGGTTTTTTTTCCAGTAGTTTCTCTGTGTAGGTTTTATTTTTTTTAATGTCATTCACAGTTACTTTTAATTTGGTTTTGGTCTTCGAGCCAAAGAGATTTTAAAAATGACATTATTTCTCTTCTTTTTCATAAAAAGCATGCACTTCGGCTGAAAGGAGAAATTCGTGAATCCTAAATTAAAAGAGGCAAACAAGCTGTTTAAGCTACCTTCAACTATCCACAGCTCCAATAGGCAGCACAACAAATATCCTGTAATGATACCCTTCTACTGTAAAATAATTACATATTTTATTTCTTATATTGTACCCCTTTAACCTAGAAACTTTCTTTTTCTCACTAACTATTCCAGTTTCCTATCTTTACTTTTACATTGTAAAACACACAATTGCTAGAAGAAACATTTTCTATCTTCCTAATCTTTTTACATTGCAAAGGCTGACTAAAGTCACTCATTTGCCAGTCTCCAAATTAGTAAATCTCCAACTAGAAGTGAATGAAGCAAAGAGACAGAATTACATCCATTTATAGTTCCCAAATTTATTTCTCTGACCGAGCATTTATTCTCAGTTCAGTAAAGAACTATCATATTTACAACCTTTTCCACACATATTTCTTTATCCTATACATCAACAAGATAATGAGCAGAATATATCAATGCTGTGTTTGCCTTCCTCTAAGTAGCAGCGGGAGAATAAGCATGTTGCTGATGATTAATCCTGCCACAAAAGCATGGAAAAATCTCAATATTTGGTGTGAATATGCCCAAGTTGTTTTTCAAATCTGAAGGCAGAAGAAATATTTTACAGCTATTTTTTCCCAACCTTGTTGGAATTTCATGTCTTGGAATTTATGGGAATAAGTGATAATGACAGTCAAAGCTGAACTGAAAAATGATCAGCATTTGGGACAGCGAAGAATGTTTATTTCTTCACGGGTGCCAGAACTAGCAGCACAGCCTACTCCTTTTTCCAGCCACAAGACTCAATTTCCTCACCCAGATCTACATGCAAACATGAATTTCATTACTGGATTGTGCTGATGGCCCTATTCATCAATACCTACCAAGTCTTCAGTATCGGGGAACACGTGTGCCTCTGAGTACTGTTTGGTAGAGCATAATTTGATTTTTAGACTTAGAAAGTCAAGAGTTCTCTCTCACTCAGAAAATGAAAGCTCAGCCAAGGTGGGGAGTGATGCACAATGTTCTTTCACCTAACTCCCAGCTCTTCCCTGGTTGGGAAGGGATGTTCACTGCTACTCTACAATCTTCTAAACACATTTTATTCAACGTTTATCCTTCTGTCATAATATTTTTTTCAGGGCTTTTAATTCCTTGGTTTTTTCCCCCACTGGATTTTAAAAATACACTTCTTACTGCCTGCTAGCATTACTGAAGCTCAGATAGATTATTAGGGTGATGGGAAGAGACTATAAATTAGCCTACTCTTTCACTACTATTTACTCATTGAGTCACTGTCACAGCACTAAGCACTTTGCCAGCAAGAGTGGCACTAGGCTGTAAAATTAACATGAGACAAAAAAATAAAAAGCTGCTCCAAGAGCTAGAGAGAGACAATGAAAAGCAGACTATCTGGGAAGAGTCAAAGCTTAGATATTCAACTGGACTCCAGCAGAATGAGAATAAAAAATATTCAGCCATTAAAAATTAATAAAACATTTAATAAAAACATAATATTAAAAATCAGGAGAAATAGATAATTGCTGTTTCTCAAGTATTATATTGCTATATAATAGGATCCCCTACAAGAATAATATTGGCAGTAATATTTCAGTTCTACAACCCTGATCCACTGCACATAGAGTCTCTTAAGACTACTGATACTTCTGTTCAATCTCATTAACCACAAATATCTACAGAAAAGAAGTTATACAAATCCAGTTCAATTTGTTTTAAACACAATTGTGGAGATAGATTTGCAATTCTAAGCACAAAAAGGTTAATAAACAATTCTTCTGCAGTGGTGCTCATTTGCATAATTAAAAGCTGGCAACTCTTCATTCAGTGTTCATTTCCTTTACCTACTTGAAATATTCAGTTTTCTCAGTGTACATAATTAAAAGGCAAATTTACTACTTCTAAATAAATAATACTAATCACCAACTATCTAATTGAAAATACATAAATTACTATTGAATTTTCTGTTGCTTTGTATTGCAGTTAGTCGTGTCCGCATCTACACAGAAACAACAAGCAGAGTTTAAAGTTCTAAGGGGTAAAGGTTAAATATCTTCCATTACACAAATGCAAAGTAGTTCTGCTCTTCATTTATGCTAATCAGCCAGTGTAAATGGATGTACAATATGTACAATATACCAGATATGTATATCTGGTACATTGATATGAATATGTATATTGGGTACAACATACCCAATATGTACCATATAGCAGAAACAGACCACTGCATGATGAGCAAGACCTTTACAGTATTTCTCCTAGGGGCAAAAAAAAAGCCAATTCCACCAAGAGAGAAGAAGCACTACAGACCTACACACACACCAATTGTACTCACATCTAGCTCAGCACTGCAATTCAGTCATTCCAGTGAGTTCTCAGACAGGCAGCCTATATAATGAAAGCTTTCTCTATTACAGTAGCAAAAGATAAGTACTTTGTCATCGTAAATCAGCTCTAAGGTGGGATTTTTTGCACTCTGGAAGTGTCACTCAGTGTCCAGCAACAAAGCATGAACCTTCCAGAGAAATTAAGCTTCTCTTAGATCATCATTCTCCAAAAAATGCCTATATGCATGAGCACAAATACAATTGTACTAACGAAGTTGAATACTGGAGCAAACCAAAACAGCAAGAAAAAGACATTAATAGTCCTAATAGACCTCAAAATATGTCTAGTAAGAGAGATTTTCCTCAGTTCTGAAGGAAAATACAAATAAAATTTGTACTAAAATGACAGTTTACATATAAATCTAATGTATGCACAAAATACTGTAAAAAGTAAATGTATAGAAACAATACAGAGAATATAGGAATAAATAAGAAACACTGATATGTGGTTTTGAGTTTGAATTCATATTTACCATCTGCTTTTCACTTGAATCTTATCTGAAATGTTTACATTTTCATAATTTACAAGCTTTTTATAGAAGGGTAAAATAACTTCATGCAAACCCATAAAAGAGGAGTGCTTTCTCATCACTATCCCACATCTTTGCAGTTGACATCAATGCAGGCTATGAGACTCAGTGAGACATCAGAACAGGTTCCCATATGCTCTTGGATATCCTCTTGATTTTTTTTTTCCTAAACCTATCTAGATGTATTTATTTTCACACTTTTCTAGAAATCTCTAAGGAACCATCCTTATTCTCCAAGACTTTATCAAATGGTCCTTCTCTGTAATGATCTTTGTAGTGGGCATCTTCCTACCATTTCCCTTCCAATACCATCTTGAGTATTCCTCCTTCTGTAAGCTTCATTTTCTTCACTATATGCAAATTTTCAATCACTGCTTTAAGTTTCTATTTTTATTACTTGTAGCTCTCACTGATGGAAGGTATCTTGCAGTTATGCCTCATTCAAACATTTCTTGAAAACACACCCATATTGAATCACCTGTCAATTAAGCCAGTATTAATTGAACACTGAAGGTTTTTAGCACCCTAAATACATGGTAAGTTTTCCTGTTTTAAGTGATGTGACCTTATTTATTTTTTAAAAATGGCAGCATGACTAAAATCAAGAAGTCTTGTCAAGTTCTTCTAGCAAGTGTGTACTTGGTAGAAACTAATATTCCTTTACCAGGTCAACAATTCTATTTTCCAAAACCAGGTGAAAGCCGACAGAAATGCAGCCCTGTAATTTACTAACAAAAATTTGGCAACTGTTGCAGCTTAAAGGGATTAAAAAAACAAAAGAAAAAAAAGAAAAAAAAAAACCAGTTCTAGATAAGGCATTTCACTCGTAAAAACATCCTTAAGTGCACAAGCAAATGAATCTCTTAAAACAGAGGTTTATCCAAAAGACTTCCTACTAACTTCTGCAAGATTATCTTTAGACATCTGAAAAGAATCTGAAGTGATGAGGTTTTCCTGATACAGTGATAAATACTTGGTTTCTAGACTTTGAGCAATGAGAACAGGATTATATCATCGCAATTGTAAAAAGCAGGGGTGAGCTGCAGTTTTTACTCAGCTGGTATGGAGTCCTCCTGTCTCATCTTTGTAAAGCCGAAGAATAATGTCTGAACAAAAGAAAACTAACTAGAAAACTAAATCAAAAATGCACACCTTTCATTGTAAGCTAGACACAGGCTGTTCATCAAATAAATGAATAAGAATCATAAAATGAAATATGATTCATAGAAGTCAGATAATTTTATAATATCTAAGGTTTCCATAACCGTTTCTAAAGGTATTTTGTGATTCCTCCCTTGCGTAAATTATGTCATTGTCCAGAACTCAATTCAGAATATAATTTCAAACTACTGTAACTATTTTATCATTTTCCTATTTAGATAAAGATGGAGGAAAGGTGGAACTGATCAGGGAAACATAAACTGCAATCTGCTTTCTAGATGCAAGCAATCATGTCCTATATCTCCTGCTTAAGCACAAGTGAAGAAAGACTTTCTAGTCCAAGAAATTAACATCTATATATTTACATAGAGAACATCACACAGATACTCAATTGATAAACCTTGATCACATAAGCTAAAATCTTTGCAAACATAACTTAAAAAAAACTATAGCCATCTTGTCTGAAATGACACAGGAAGCATAAAATCATTAATTATGGTATAGACGAGACAAAGTATTTAAGAAATATCAGCATGACATAAATATTCACAGGATAAAAGGATATTATTCCAAATTATTGACATTTTACTGTTAAGTGAAACGTAAATGTTTTAATGGGCATTGATACTATTAAGGGACTAGTAATCAAAAAGATTGTAAGAAACTTCAAAACATCAATACAGATTTTGAGTAATTCTGATAATTCAGATCTGAAATATTGGTTGTTCTGGAACAACGCAGGGGAAATGCCTAAAGATTTTAGGGGAAAAAAGAGTAAATGATATGAGCAGATTGCATTGACATTAATGTGGGACTAATTGTGGGAAAGCAGCTGTCACAGTAATCACGAAATCATTAAAGTGTAATACAACATAAACACATAATTTGTTACAACAAACAGCTGATATTTTATTCTGATGAAATTTAATTCATCATATAAACAATTAAAATTAAATCTATCTAGGCTGTTGCACAGCTACTTATTTGGCACTCCCACAGAAACTTAGAAATGTAGCTTTTATGACTATCCCACATCACGCTCAGTGCCTAGCGGTGATCAGCCCCAGATCTCACATTACGCCTTGATTCCAGCCAGAGGTTCTTCCTCTCCTCTTGCTGTGGGCACACAGCAGGTGAACCCTGGCTTTGATTTCCAAGGTCACTGGGAAAACCATTTGCCTCACAGCACCTAACTGCAAGGCAAATGTGTCACACAAGCCATAGTAATTAAAAGTCAGTATATTCCAGTAGTAGATCAATTGATTTCAAAGCTAGTGCTAATCATATTTACATCACCTGTACTGAGCATAATTTTCCATTCTGCTTTTCATGTTCATTTGCTGAAGAATGAGCAACCAGTAGGGTGAATTTACACTCTGATGAACAAAACTCCAATCAGACATTTACAGCGTCAACCAACCCCAGAAATAAACTGAGAACCATAGAAACAAATTACTGACGAATCGTTATAATTTCTCTAACTCGTCAATAAAACATTTCTACGCATAATCCAGAGATGACATGAAGTATCCCATTTCTGTATAAGAATTATTCTCTTTCTCTCCCATGTTGTGATGATAAAATTCTCTATTCAAAGTATTCTAAGAGTCACATTGATCTGCTCTTAATTATACATAGATTTCCACCAAGAAAACTGAAGTACTAAAGTGGCATTCAGCAACTTAATTTTATCTGTTTTATTCAGTCTGTGATTAGCCTATACTTCTTCATTAAATGAGGCTCTTGTAAAATACAGAGAGAAAAAAGAAAAAACCTGTTATAAACTCTCTTGCATATTAGGAAATCCGAGCATCAGATACTAACTTTTGGGCTAGACTAAAAAAACATTGAGTTGCACAAAGTTAATTAATATGAAAACTTCTCTAACATTAAAATTTTGAAGAAAAATTTAATATAAATCTAAGGACAGATACAGGTTTCACAACTCATTAAACTGAAAGGAAAGCTTAAAATTCACAAAATTGTATTAAAATTGGTTATTTAACATTAGTCATTAGCTACTGAGGAAAGTATGAAGCATAACTGAGATTATGACTAGAGATTTGCTTTACACAAAACATTCAATAGCCTTCATTAATCATACCCATGAATATTAGTGTTTGCATAGTTTTCCTAACATAAATATTTTAACACTTAAAAAAAGTAATAACATAGGCTGTCTTTGAAACTTTAATAATGAAAAAACAAAGTTACAAAACTCTAATGAAGACTCTGCCACTTTTTTGACCACAAACGCCCTTGCTTCACTTTGTCCTTACCTACCACTCCAAAAGATAGGATTTTTGATTACAGAATCTAGTGCCAGATATTACTTCAAGTCACCCTAGAATGAGACAAACATTAAATCCAATATAGAAAATTATAACTCAAATCCTGGATTAATTTTTTCTTTGCTCAAATGAGTTCTATCAGAGTTAAGTTCAGAAGTGGAAGTAAATAGTAAATCATGAGAATGAAGTTTTTAATGGTAAATCATAAAAGCAGAACTAATCGGCAATAACTTTCAGTAGCCTAAGCAATTTTAAAACTGTTATACAGGGTATAATTTTATAGTTGGTGTACAGGCCTTATCAGATTTCAAGCAGAGGGATTTTTACAGTTATTTTGATATTAAGTTCTGAAAATACCCTGTGGTGTTTTGATAATAAATGTGATGTTCTATGGTCTGGTCTGCATTTCCTAACACACTCAGCTACAATCACAAAATTTCTGCTATCATTTTATAGAAGAATTGATTTTGAGTAGTCTACTCTAAAACACAGCTATGTAAGTATTAACAAAAAAAAAAGAAAAAAAGAGGAGTCTCCTACTGAGTAGGTTAAAAATTTTTAAAGGATGTTAAAATTCTTGATGTGACTTAAGCCAAAGGAAGGTGGTACCAATAAACATGAAATTACATGAACATATACAGTTAACTAAACATGCCTAAGCTACAGAAAAATAGGCAGTGGTATATTTGAGAAGTTAGTTTCATAGCTACCCCTAATTTTTGAATGAATAATTCCACATATTTCAACAGGTAATTAACACATAAAACTTCTAATGAAAATTTCTATATTATACCTAATGGATTTACTAGCCTCAATGATAGTAAATCCATTAAATCCTTGCTTCCAAGTATTTTTTTTTAATAATGTGTTTTTACTGCATTATTCACTTATAAAACAAGGGAAGACTTTAGTAGATGACAGTATCATGTTGTAGCTGAATGTTAGCTAAAGCGAAATCATTCACAGATATTAACATCATGTTCTTTTTACACATATTTCTTGAAATAGCTAGTATTTCCCTTTCCAAATAGCTAATATTTCCCTTTCCATGTGCTCTTTATAAAAAACTGCTAAATATATGAACCACAGTAAGAAAAATATCTTCCTGCAACTCAGCTAAAATTCTGCTCCAAAAATCTACAAGGAAGAAAAAGATACAAACCAATGAGAAAATCTTTAATTTAATCTTTTGCATGAAGTTTTTTCCTATTTTCATGCCATTTTTTGGACATCATCACAGATAGAAGGATCACATAACAAACACAATTTCTTACACTTTTTTACAGAATTTGTCTATATTTTTCCTTCTTATTACCTGTAAAATCACAATCATAAGACTTTTCTGAAAAGCCTGGACAGTGTGGTCAAAAGATGAGATGACAGTTGCAGATTCTGAGGGTTTTTTTTAAACTACACATATCTACGGGTTTCTTTTGTTTGCTGAAAACAAAAGCAAAGAACAAACAAACTAAAAAGCTCCATGCTGGTATGTTTAATTATTGGTATTATTTGTCTCTAACATCTAACTAGTCCACATGGTTTTAATTTTTTCTTCTGTTACCAGCATTTAATTTAAAAAAAATATTGTATAAGTGACAAAAAAACCCCAAACCAAAAAAAAAAAAAAAAAGCCCCTTCTGATTATATTCCAGACTTTTACAAATAAGTTTCATGACATAAATAAACTGGTTTTGGGGACATAGTACTGGTCAGAAAATTTTGCTCATAATTTTCAAAGGCCTTTTGAAAACAACCTAGTTACAAAATGATAGTAAAAAAAAATTAATCCTTGGCATAAAAAATTTCTGAATTCCAATTCCTGAAAAAATAAAAATAAAAATATTTGACAATATTTCTTTGAGACTCCAGGTTACTAAGGTAAAAAACCAAAAAAACATGTTTCAGAGACATCAAAATTTTTAGAAAAATAATCTTTGTCAGTGTAGTTAGGTGCATATTATAAATTCAGGAACAGTAACAGGTAGGTATCATCACGTACCACTGGCTTTATTGGAGCTTTAAAATCTGTGACTGTTTAAATGAAAAGGCTATCAGAAGCTACCAGACTGGTACTAATGAGCAAAAGGGTAATAAGGTAAGGTTAAATAAATGAGCTGGAGGATATAAAACATATTCGCACTTTTTTTCCCTTTTTTTCAATTTTCCTTTCAGAAAATACTTTTATTGGATATCTTCCTGTTCATAACTTCAGCACTGCTCATGCAAAGATTTCCACAGTTGGAGAGCTGGGTCTTTATTCTAACAGGACTAACAATTTGAAAAAATATTCTTTTTACTGTCTTTCATTGTATCAGTAAACTATTTCAAAAACATAGCACTTGAAGGACCTGAAAAAAGTCATTTCTCTTCAAATTCTGAAAACCTCACTCTGTCTGCAGCAAAATACTAATGCATGCTCATTACTTAAGGATCTTTTAGAAATTTTAGCTCATTGTGCAAAATTTATTACTTTGAATATTATTAAGAAATATTCCAGCTAAATTGCAACAACAAACATCTAGTTGCAAATTATTTTAAGTGGTCAGGCATATCTTTATCCAATTAAAAATGCATGTAGATATACAAAACTACTTGTTTGTTTTCCAGATGGACTTGCAGTCCAGGTATCTGGAATTAAATGAGGTTCATAAGGTTAGCTGAATAATTTTAAACATACCTTCGTGTCAGTCTTTCAATTTTTCCATTCAGAAAATATTTACCTCCTTAAAAACAAACAAACAAAGCTAGAAAATTTTCTTATGATCTGCTAAGTAAAACCTGCAGTATTATTTACAGAATCAAGTATGTTTTCACCCAGATGAAAGATACTATTACAGATATCCAATAAAAGTTGGAATACAAAATTGGACAAATGTATGACAATTTAAAACTACATAAACTGTAGAAACTTTTATCCTGAATGAAAGGCATCTAAACAGAGATAAAAAAAATGTATATGGTAGTCTGTAAAGGTCAAACTGACTAACCAAAGATTTCCTGAGATTTTAAAGTATTTTCATAGATATCCTAAGGAGCCTACTGTTTGATGATATCTTAGGAATAGAGAAGATATATAGAACATTGCCATCCACCAACTGACTTGCAGTCTGCCTACAAAAAGAGTCAAAAAGCAAACTGCATTCAGTGAGAGAATTTAATGAGGATCAAAGTAAATATGACTATTAAAGCAGATAAGTGAAAAGCTGATTTTATTTTATTTCCTTATAAAGTCTCATTCTGTAAGAGAATGTGGGTTTGTCACCATAATTACCATAATGCCAATAAGGGGAGGGGGTAAAAAATATCAAACCCCCCTCTTCCCCCACTCCAGTACTTCCCTGTACACTCCAAACCAAGATTATCAGGCCTTCTCATTAACAGTTTGGTATTTGTTATCTGTGTGAATAATATTGATCCTAACCACAAAATTTAAAGTTTATTCCATTATTCCATTTTCACAATGAGTGACTAAAACCTTAAAGTACATATTAAATAACACTTCCAGTTTTTACAGATCTAGAAAAATGCACTAATGCTCAAGTCATGTCTCTCCAACATCTGTCTCCATCATTTCAATACAGCAATATACATTGCTTATGACACTTCAATTCTATCTTAAATTTATTAGTCTAGTTTCAGTTTCTAGCTTTATTATTTCACAATATTTACTAATTCAAATAATTTATTTCACTCAGTGCCTTGTTTAAAAAGGAAGGCATTTTTATTCATATTTTGGACAGTCACTTTGCTTCACAAGATCTCTGTGTCTTACTTGTGTTCCCAAACATCTGTTAGTGTTCTTTGCAAGAACAAACTACTTCTAGTTCCATTTCATGGCAGAAAATTGGTGTCCATTATTTTCTTGACTATAACTGTCTGGAATTTCACTTACAGCAGTGACAAACAAAAGCTGTATATTTTAAAGAACTTGCAGACTGACAACAACAAAAAAGATACAACGTACTGGGACACATAAGGTATTCAATTAATTATTTCATGCATTTTGGAAAAAATGAAAAAAGTAAACTTTTAAAACAAGAACTATCATAGGAATGAACCAAGACAGAATTGTGTATGCCAGAAAAATAATTAAAAAAAAAAAAACAACAACAAACAAAAAACTAACAACCAAACCAAAATAGTAACAAACAGAATTTGAAGCACCCAAACTGGTATTATTAGGATGTGAAGGTGGAAGACAAGTATACAGATTGATGACTAGATGAAGCTAAATAGTATTTGATTTTGAATGCATTTACTGTGCAATTAAATGAGACAAAGTAAAAAAGGCTGGTGTGTAGAGAAGTCTGTAGAATGAAGAAAAATTAATTATTTACTGTGAAAAAAAAGCAGCCTGTTTCTACACAGTAAAAAGGACAACATAACTCAGCTGAAATCATGACTGTTAATGAGGCTGTTAAAACAATGAAACACAAGACAAAATTTTTGTCAAAGATTTGGGGGGGAGAAGAGATGGGAGAAAAATTATTAAGTGTAGAAGAATCTAGAAATGTTTACTCTGCAGGGCAGAGATACCTGGTTCTGAATAGCTTCATTAAAGTTGCTCCTTATTGCTCTCCACACTACTTAAACAAAACTCCTACACTTTGAAACAAGAACTTTGATTCACATGGCATCTCTTACTGGAAAAAACAGCTCTCTCAAAACTTCACCTCAACAAAACATTAACATCCTATGAAAAGCTGCAGCAACTTATTATTCAGCCAAGAAAATTTTTTTCCAAAAAGGTTTAAGAAACCTTCGTTGTGCCTTTACTAATACACATTAATCTGAGCAATTAAAATTTGGTCATGCAAAGAACTTCAGTGCCTTCAGTTACTTCAAATCAATTATCTTTCTTTCTCTGAATAAGAATTCTAGGCTTCAGATGTCAGGTAATCATATAGGCATTACATGACTAGAAAAATGCAATTTCCAGTGAGGAAAAATGATAATGAGTGTACAAAAAATATAAAACATTATACACAAGTTGCTGTCAAGACAAGTTGGAAAAGAGAACAGTTCTAATGACTTCTCAACTTTTAGTCATAGGTGTCTCAGATAACATTTGCACTCAAACCATATGTAACTCTTTTTGATAGAAATAGCTTCTAAGTGTATAGCAAAGATTTAAAGTGCTTTCACAGTTCATTCATTTGTGCCGGTGCGATAATTTAAGAATTAGAAGAATTTTCAAAATACGTTCCATTTAGGTTGCTTCCTAACTGATGGAATTTTTTTATCCATGTCCACTTAGAGCTGAGGTTGGCTGATACCTGCAAGCCATTTCCAAGATTATAAGTGTATTTATAGAATCTAATGCTTTTAGTTTCCAGTAAGCTGCATGTTACATTCAAAGCAGTGGCATGAACAAAGAAAAAGCAATAATGCAATGTCAATATATTATTTGAGTAATATCTTTTGAGATCCAATATTAATTAATCATATCTCATGGCCATCCTAATTTAGATTTCCAATGTTCTTTCCCTGATCTTCCATGACAAGTTTCTTATGAATACATAAGTTACTAATTAAAATAAAAAAGTAAGAAAATTCATATCTCTCAAAGACAATGAGCATCTTTATGTACTCACTCTGAATTTCATACATTAGAGTGGTCATTTTATTAAAATTGTGCTTAAAATTTCAGAGTGCCACTTGGTTTATAAATTGCCTTGAATTGGTCCAATCTATGCATTACCTCTAAAAAGTTTCCTAATCCTCTAATGCCTTAATTAAGATTCATATTAAACTATAGTGACTTGCACTAGTGATTTTTCTGCAAAAAAAGACACTTATGAATTTTAAAAGATTAATGGCACTGGGATGAATGCCAAAACAGGATATGCTGAAATGAGAAGACATACAGATTGTGTGAATCCACTTTACTGCTCTTCAGCAGAACACAAAGAAGGAGTAGCTAAAACAGCCATAACAGTAGATACAATGCAATACTTCAAAAGGTGTATCAGCAATTACTTTTTATTAAAGAAAAAAAAATACATTGAAAACTGTTGGAAGATAGCTGATAAAGGCATTGAGACAAGTCACATTACACAGGGCAATGCATCAGAAGTAATTAGATAAAAATAGCATTTTTAAAATGTGTGTTTTCTGAAGCTTATCTGACTAGTCTAATTTCCCTTCTCTAGAAATTCTTTAGTCTATCCTAAGCAGGGGTGATCTTAACTTATAGTGACAAGTACATCTTTACTTTCCCTCTAACACTTATGGTCTAAGATGAAACTCATATTTCAAATTAGTTTTAAGAACTCACATTTCACCACAGTAGCACTCAGCTATCATTGCCTAGTCATAGTAGAATACTCCCTCTACCCATAGGAAAATATGAAGCAAAAAAATAAAAATATTTAGAAATATATAAATCTGCAAGAGGTCACAAATTTAAGACAGCACTACAAGCGTAAGTGTGCATGAATGTGTACACACAGAACTAATGCATACAAGAACTGCAGTAGTATTCCCTTTTTCCTGCAACCAATCCCTTTGTAGACTTTCTGGTCACTTGAACCCCCTCCTTTCTTTACCCTTCCAATTTATGATTCTATTAACCTTTTCAAAAGCTGCTAAATTTATTGTTGATTTTCCCTGAAGAAGGACTGGCTAATGACTGACACAATTTTTAGTGCTGAAATTTCTCTAATATTTGTGTAACTCAATTATATTATCATAAAGTAATGTGCTTACTTAATTTACTTAAAAAACTCAAATATATATATATATTAAAAAATAAGACTTATTTTCTTCAATCTTAGAGAAAAAAGTTCTGATTGACAGACTTTAGACACTGAAACCATAATACATGATTTTCAAGAGTTTGTGCAACTACATATAGTAGAGTTTTCATTTTTTTAATTAAGTCAGTAATTAAATTCAAAATTTCATCTGGAGACTGAAACAAAACAGTCAAAAGAAGAAATGGCTCAGCTTTTCTGTAAGGAAAAACAATTAATTTAGACTAGAAGGTTAATTTCTAATTAGAAGCAGCATGTTCCAAAGTTCCTAGTTTTCCTGGGCAACATGAATTGCTAGCTGGCATGTTTTTCATTACTTAGGATATACTTCTATCAGGCTTTTAAATGCTGTTTCCAGTCCTTAACTAAGATTTGATGCAGATTTCAAATCAGTATTTGTCCAAATAGCCTGCATACTGCAAGCTTTTGGAGAATGTTTTACAGTCACTTTGCCAGTGATTAAGCAAATAAAATATGATAGTGAAGCTCACTGTAGAAGTGTAGAATTGCCTGCTATTGTAAAACAATGAAAACCAAAATGTAAATTAAAAAAAGTAGGCTTTGTAATTTACTAAAAGGAGTATTATTTTTATCTTTACCTTTCGTGCAGCAGCATGTTGGATCAATGCTAATCAAAGGTGGAGACAAACCAATTTTAGAAGATAATTTAGAAAACAATCAAAGAAAAAAATTGTTTGATAATGTCACTACTAATTAATACTTTCAGAGACCACAGTTTTACAGAAATCAGTCCCAAATGAGCCATTTCACTGTAGCCAGAATCTCCCATAAGAAATATTTCCCCAAGGAACCATGCTCAAAAGCTTTCTGTGCTATCATTTCACAAAATATGGTTTTTCACAGTCTACTGGTAACTATCTTAATCTACAGGTAAGTCACAATACCAGACATCATGAAAATGTATTTTTTCTTCTATTTTATTTGGAGACAAGGGAAGACCTTAGACCTGGACTACCTTAAATTTGGTTCTTAGCTCTTTTTCAGCAGTCATGAGCAGACATACTCTAGACCTCTGTTGCAACAACCTCACTCAGCTCTCCCCTGATGATCCTCCTGAACATAATTCCCTTCACATTCCACTGTCTCCTCCAAGATTACAGCTCAATTTTCTTTGCCATCCCCAAACACCAATTGCTGCATAAATCCTGTTTAAAATTGGCTTACAATAATTTTATTGTCAATTTACAATTTCAGACTGAAGGAAAACTAAACACACAGATGACTAAACAACCACAATTTTCACTAGAATGCACATAAAAGCAGACTGAAAAACCAAAGATATAATTTTGAAAGAAGACAGAAAAATGAAAAAGAGCATGTAAAAGCCTTTCATTTTACTTATGTGTTGTCTTTTTCTTTAACCCAACCCCAGTACAGAGATACAAAATCTTGGCAGAAGAGATTTTGTCCTTTGATAAGTTAAACCTGATACCATCAGTTATGGATAGCCATTTCTTCACTTGTACCATGTTAATAGGTTTTAATCTCAAAAAATGTATCTCATCATCGCACTGTGACTATGCCAGACTACAGATAAATCTAATATAGCTCCAAGCATTCTCTCTTTGATACCAAATAGCTCAAATCAAAACAAACTGTGCAACTATTCTAGTTCTGCTTCTTGACTAAGTTTGTATCTTGAAATATCATAATTAGGCTTCTTTTTGCACAAGCTGCCTAAAAGAAGCCTCATGCACACATTGTAGCAGTGTGCTGTAATACAGTCAACTTTACTTCCTTCCCTAAACATGCACCATAAACTAAGCTCACCTCATTGATCTCTCCTATTTCTGTGTTTTCCACAGAAATAGGATGGGCTGCATATCTTCAAAATGGGTTATTGTGTAGAGAAAACAGATCTTTTTTTTTTTTGCTGTGTATCAACATTAAAATGAAAAAGACCTCCAACTTAAATTCTAACTGAATGAAATCTGCCTTTTATTCAAGAGAAGTATTATTACATCCATTCATAGTAATGTCAGATAAAAAAATAATGCTGTCAGATAAAAATGGTTTTAAGCCATCTACCAGTGTATCAGTTGGGAAAAAGATGCCATCATAAAACACTAGATCTGTTAAATTTTATAGGCCACCTCTTCAGACATCAGCCATCAATGTGGCATCATTGAAGTCACAACTGAAGATTCATTTTACTCATTTTAGTGCAGGTAAGGAGCACTAACCAATTCCACCCACAAGTGAAAGCATGATTATAATTTGATCTCATGTCACAAACAAGTCTTTTATATTTCAAGAGTTTTCAATATGTATTTTCAGATTACTGCAGAGGCTCAGCCAGGACATAGGTAACCTATTTACTCCCCATTAATAAACAAAAATTATTTTGCACATATTAACAACATTAACTTTTTAGATTCTTTCCTGCCTTACTTATTAGTCTTTTGGGCTCATCAAGATGTGCAACATCATAATAGCATCTGGCAAAACCTGACACCTATCTCCTTTGTGTTCTCAAATAATGAATGTCCCTGATGTGTACACAGATGTAGATCAGCTTCTCAACACAGACAGCAAGAAAGTACTGTGGAGTTTTTACTCCACAGTACAAAAAAGTTGAACAAACTAGTGAAAAGATCCAATATTGTTTAAATATTGAATATGAATATTTTAAATATTGAATATGTTTAATTCCTTTTTTGTGCCAAATGTACTAGGAAGTACTAGCAATGCAGCTGCAACATTCTCTAAGATAAAGGATAAATTTGATATATGTCTTCCCCTGGCTTGTGGCAATCAGAAAGAAGCACCAAAAAAACCCAAAAACAAACAAAACCAAAAAAAAAATCTCACAAAACATTTTTTCTGGTATCCCAGGTCCTGCTGGACATTCAGTTGGAACAGAAGGAATGGGGAGGTAGGGACATAAACAACCTGAAAATGTGTTTATATACATTACAATTAAAAATAAGGCTGTATTCTCCAGTGACAGTCCATCACCAGAATTATGCAGAACTTGGGCCTGCTAATTAAATTCTCCTATTCCTGAAGCAATCTCAAAGGTAAGCCTAAAAAATATTGATTGCCTTCTAAGTTGGATACATATTTCAGCTGTCATTACTGAAGTTCTGCTACATTTCAGAGCCTTCCTTTTGATTTGTTACTTCCAAAAAAAAAAAGGTTAAATGCTACTCACATCTGACTGACTTTTTTAATCTACAACATACACTTTTTACTAACTGTCTCTGTGTAATAAACTCTTTTAATGGGTATTCTAATTAGAAGATAATTAAATAGCAAAGCGGGGTATTTCCAAGACACACAAAAAGATTGCTTTATCAATAATAAAAGGATTCTCAGCTCATTGAAGGAACTGGGAATACCAATTTAGGGCAAAAAGAATACTGCTTGATAACAGGCTGCATAGCACTGCTCTCAACCCAAGAAATGCGAATTTATGCTATTCACACCGTAAATAATGAGGATGCAAAAAAAAGCCTTCTTCGGATTTGCAGGGTAAAATGCACATATCACCAGTGTGCCTCTCTGGAAGTGTGATTTATTTTTCATCACTGCTTTTATTTTCTTGTACTAATTATGATAATCAGGATAGTTTTTAATTTTTGCATTTAAAGATAATTCATTCCCTATATCCCCAGACATACATACATGTGTATATATATATATACACATATATATACACATGTACACACACACACACATACATATATATTGCTACTTGTAAATTCAGGGCTTATATGCTAAATACCAGAAACATGCTTCTACAATAACCTGGACCTATCATCTAAACTGAGGAAGCAAGTACCTGTATTCCACAGCCCATATTCATTCTGCAACTTTTAACAAGGCATTCTAAAAGGACACATGTATGAAGTCTAATGACCAATTAACTTCCATTTATATATATAAAAAAAAAGAAAAAGAAGTCTGAATTTTTGGTTAACTGCATGTATTTTTTCCTTGTAGTATGTATTAAACATGACCCATAAAAATTTCTATGCAAATGACACACAAAATATTCACTATACGACAGCAATGTCTTCTGAAGTCAAATGTACACTGAAAATGTAGACACACATATGGATAAAACAATATTGTTTAGATAGTTTAGATCATATTAAATAAGAAAGGATCCATTTACAATGTTTAAAGTAACAAAAGTTATTCTGGAGAAACCTAGAAACAATATCTGACAGGAAAGGTAAGAAGTACTAGAATAATTCATTTTGACCTCACTAAATAACTGAGACACACTGACTTACATCTGGAGCTTGATACCCCATGTCTGAATCAGCAGCAATGATGTCTGCTCTTGTGTTAGACTTTCCTGCCCCTGACCATTATAACTGTGTGAGTGCTCATCAATCTGTGAACAACTACATATTCCCAAGACTGAGCACCCTTTGGCTTTTTTAATAGATCCCTACTCAATTTAAATTTTACCCTTTGCTTCTTTGCCTTTCAACCTAACATTAGGGAAAACAATCTGGTTTATCAAAATATTTAGGCACAACTTTGGTCTGGGAAAACTGAAACTTATTTTAAGAATTCCAAGTATACTTGAACACTGTTACCTATTCTATTGTCACAGCACTTGGAAAGTTTAGTCCGAAGACAAGGGTAGGCTGAAGTAAATGCAAGACAAACAGGCTGAAATAGTTTCTCTCCTCAAGCATACAGCATGACTTAAAAGAGAATCCTGGGCAAATGTGCTCTCATATAAGCATTTCTATGCTTTTATTCAGATACCATATCCAGAGTCAATCAACTCACCTTTTGAAAAACAGGTTCTCTGCTTTTCATTTGTCACTTTACTTGACAGATATTTTGTGGCTATTCTTTACATTTGGCATTCTTGCTGGTCTGAATTGATCTAGAGTGAAATACGTTGCAGCAGGCTTTGATGAAAATCAAACCTATGTTCTTATATTTTAATCAGAAAAGGTTGAGTCTCAGCTGTTAGTTATATGACATTCAAAATTATCTTCCATCATACTTTGGGCCAAATTTCATCTAAAGGAGGAAAGACTCCAGAACTCCACTGCACTTGTAACTGATCAGAACAGAGAATGCAATTTGACCTCTAGAGTTTCCTTCCAAGCACATTAATGGTCCACAGTTTCATTAAAAACACTAAAAGAAATGACAATTTGCCATGAAAGCCACTGCAGACAGAAGTGCTGACAGCTTTCTTAGCACATTTCGTTCTCTTTTTGCAGGTGCAGGAAATCTGTTTCATGGACAGAAGTCTCTCCAAAGCATAATAAAAAACTTTAACAAAACCCCAAACAAATGAACCTAAACCAAAGACTTATACATAAAATCTTCCAATGTCTCTTATAACCATTATGATATCTGATAAATGTTGTGAACAGTTATATATGAACACTTCACACCCGTATTTCAGAGATTGGCACTTTACATAGATCAAGGTAGCAAGACAATTACCTTCATTTTTTTACATACATCCTATTTTTAGTTGCATATCCTCCTCTAAAGGAAATAAGAATTTTTACTACCTTATCTGCCACCCCAGTCATTTTATGCCATGCCTGTATCCTACTAACAGAATTCACCCTTATAGATAATAATGTGGGCTAAAAAAGCAGCAGCCCTTCCACCTGCACTGCCAGCAAACTGCAGCAGATCAGTGGAGATGGTGCTCCTTATGTCTCGGGTAGAGTTAATTTTCTTCATACTCACTGATGTGAGGGCTGCATCTCAGATTTGTGCTGTTGATAACACAGAGATGTTGCCATTATTACTGAGCAGCTCTTAGAGTACAGGCCTATTCTGCTCACCTAATGTCAAGTCTGAATTTCCTCTGATACTAATCAGAAATTTAAGATTCTCTTATATTATGTCAAAATCCCACTTATTTCATGAAATAAAAATCTCAAGAGAATATTTGAAACTGACTATGAGGAAACAAATGTCACAATCTACTTTACAATATAGCTCTTAAATAATGAATTTGCTACTGAAGTCACAGAATCATTCAATGATTTGTTTAAGAAGGGATCTTAAAAATCATCTAGTTCCAATCCTTGTCAACAGACAGGGCCTCCTTCCATTGAGCAGGATGCCCACAGACCAGGATGCCCTATCCAACCTGGTCTTGACCACTTCCAGGATGTGGCATCCCCAGTCTTCTCTGGGCAGCCCGTTCCAGTGACTCACCACCCTCGCAGTAAAGAACATATCCTTACTATCTAATCTAAGAAAAACCTTCTCTCAGTTGAAAGCCATTCCTCATTGTCCTATTACAACATACCCTCACAAAAAGTTCTTCAAGACTACAAAGCCTTGTCACCTGTAAGTACTGGATTGCTGCTGTAAGGTCTCCCTGGAACCTTCTCCAGGCTGAAGAACCCCAACTCTTGCATTTTAAACAATGAAGCACTAAAGAAGTCAGAATGGCCACACAGATGAAAGGTTACTGGAAATTTGCTAACTGGTCAAATTAAAAACATAATGAAACCAAACTGAAAAATAACCCTCAAAACAAGCACCATCATCATAGCTATCTTTTCTTTGTCTACATCACAGATGGAAATCTATGCTGCTGACTTATATGATCTGAAAATATTTGAACAAAATGGCATAAACAATCCTAGGTGACTAGAACCTAAAATCATCCTTTCCTTGTATCCTATCAGCCCCAAAATGCAGTGGGTCCTGGAGAGGCAATCTGGCAGAAAATATCCCATTTTTATGCCTTTATCACTGTAAGTCCCCATCTCCAGCTCTCTTTGAACTCCACTCACGTGCTGTAGAATGGTGAGGACTACCTAAATTCCATTAAGGCATAGAATTAAATTCTGCAAACTATCTTTCTGGTCACTGTAGCTTTAGTTTAATAGATAGAAAAAGTTTGTTCTTCAAGTGAACTCAGTCACACTACAGTTCAGGTTAATTGTGTCTAAAACAGAGTAATGCTTGGTTCATAATCTTTCAGAATCTTTTCTCTAACTCATGTTAGAGACCAGTTGTATACCAAGATCAACACATTTTCCATAAAGGATGAAATCGCAACTGTGTGAAAATGCTGACCATGTGGGAAAGAAGGTCCTTCAAGGGTTAGCTGCTCCATGGTAATCACTAATACATCCCTAAGAAGTCGTAACACAAATTAGCTAGACTCACTCATTATTGGATACAGGCATTCATGTTAGTCAGGTGTTTTAACTAGTCACTTAGCCATAGTTGAGCTCACACTAAAGAATTGTTTTGAACAAAAAATGTAACTTGACAGAGCAATGATCAGAGTTGTATTTAGCAGTTCACATTATGGAATAGCATCAACAAAGAACATGGTTTCACCTATTGATATTTTCTTCAACAAAAAAGTGAGAAAGAAAATCCCTCTGATGTTACAAATTGGCATTGATGATGCTGGGAACTTTCAGACACATGCCAACACAGACAAAAATCAATCTGAGATGTAGGAAAGTGCTATTACTTCATGAAAATGATGCTCTGCTTCTCTGCAACTGAAAACAACACAAAGAGAAATGACAGTAGAAGCAGAAAATATGAAGAGAGTATGTCTGTCACCCCAAAAGAACATCTAGACCCAGTCAAAGATACAAAAACTTGGAATAGTACAAAAGCGTCAATTGCTTTACTCTTAGATCTCATATCAGTGAAAACAGACCACAGAGAAAAGAGCATTACAAGCGATAAAACATGACACCTGAACTAGTGGAAGTGCTAACATCTGACAAAGAAAAAACAACAAACGAAACCAACCAACCAACACCAATCCTACACCACCCAAAAAGGAGATGCTCTTAGGACTTTTACTCATACAGGGCATTTATTACATCTAAGAGTTGATCTTTTACTACCCTTTCTTTTCTCCCCAGAATCTCTGCAATGACACCTGAAATTTCTTCATGCTATCTGCCTCTCTTTGCCTGGTATAGCCCTACAGAACAGCCATAGTGGGTCAATAAATTCACCTGCTCTCTTAGGCACAGAGATATTACTATGGAATGTGCTCAGAAATGGTGCCATCAGAGGACACGTTCAGTGTGTTACAAGGTACCAGATATCAGTCCTCCCTGTCATTCTTACAGTATGCATCAGAGCACAGTGCAATGGACACAAAAGCCTTTATTTATTAGCAGGACTATTTAAAGAACACATAGGATGGCTACATCTTATGCTGGTAGGTCTCCAAACACTTGTATTTTATGGGCAAATGCCTGATACTGAAATGCTTTTATTTAGCTTTTAAAGACAAAATATGCTTTGCTCCTGATAAGAAATATATTTTAACTGATAAAAAATATTTAAGTGTTGCCCCACCTACCTCAAACATGGTACCTTGATAGCCTGCTGGAAGACCCCTTGCTCTGTCCTAGAACTGTTTTTTAAATCACTCCTCAAGGGTTAAGAACCTTGTCCTGTGATATGCAAAATCAAAACAAGACTGAAGTCTTTATTCTAGGAGATCTATGGCTGAAGTATTCACTCAAGATGGGTGCGGTTCCTTCAATTCTAAAGTAGGATGCAAACCTTCCAAGAAATTTTCCTGTGATCAAACCACAGCTGGCCTTTCTTCTCATTAGGAATTCAAAAATCACACACATGGACAATAATACAGACAAACTCAACAGCTGTAGCAGCAGGAAACACAGACACCATTATCAGCTGAACAAAGAGAAGGAAAGGGAATTGCAGAAATCCTGAAAGCATGTTATCTATTTCTTTTGTTTATGGTGTGTAATCTTTAAAGCTACAGTGAAGAGCACACCCTTTGACCTGAAAAGCTTAAAGGACATTTTTTAAAGATGACAAGACACCTCTTGGCTTTGTGGCTACTCATTTCTAACAGCACAAAACCCTCACTAAATTATACACATGAATGCATGGCAACACACGATTACCAAAAAAATGAGAAGAGTAAAACTAAAAGGAAATCAGCATTTATTATAAAGCCCACAAAATTCAAGTGTATAGTTTTAACCTTTTTGTTTTGGGGAAAACTACTATCAAACGTGCCAAGGAAATATCTACTTTTCTGCAATGAAAGAGTACTAAAACTAGATAACTCACTGTCTGCTTTCTTACCTTCAGATAGTATGAAGCAAAAAACTGTAGGAAGAGAAGTCAGTCTGATAATCTACTGCTGAATATTGCAGCCATTTTTATAGTACCTGGCTCCTGCTATATTTGACATGCAAAAATAAAAAAAGTCATTTTGTTCTATTGCTATCCTGATAAAGGACAATTTCCATATTTCTTTTAAAAGGAGTGTAAAGTGAACTTAATTAACTAACACACTTTCCTATTTCATTAGCTGAAAATGCTATTGCCTGTTCAGAGAAAGACTGGCAGAATTCTATAGAATCTGACTATAGTTATTTAGATGCAATTCCTGTCTTCCTTTTCTCACCTGCACAACTGTACTATACTTAATAAAACAGGTCTTAAATTTGAATGCACAGCATGAATTACAGTCCTAGTTCTCAGCATCGATTCAATCTTTGCTGAAAAGAAGCCCTACTGTAATTTTAGCTGCATTATCAGGCAGTTTAACTCCAAATTTGCCAGTTTGAATTTCCCATGTCCTCAAACAATTTCCTTTAAATACTGGGTGCTAACTTTCCATACCCTAAGTAAATAAAGCATCCTCCTGAATGTGAAACATGGGGCATCCTCCATCCTTTTTCTTTTTTGCTTCTTAAAAATCTTGGCCATATTTTCATCTTTCTTTGGAATATTTTTGAGGAGTTTTTAATCTTCATTTTTGTAAAAAGAAAGTAGAAACAGAGGTGTGCTCTTAGGAATACTGGGCAGAGACTTCACAAAAAAACATTTGTTGTTAGAATTGCAGGTCACTGGAACAAAAGGAAACACCAAGATGGTCCTCATAGAATTAATATTTTGTAGGTAGATCCTCTTGCTCTTGGCTAAGTGCAGCTGAGAAAGTCTGGCTTCACCTAAAATTCTGAACAGATTTGCACTGGTTTTGAATTTAGTTGTGAAGAGACTTTTCAAGGAAGAGCTGTGGACTACAGATGCTTTTTTATTCTATTTTTCTTGCAAAGCATTTCTTAGACTCCCTCACGTGGCAAGTATACAGAATTAGTAAGAACAACAATTCTAGCCATTTCTTAAAAAAATTAAAGCAAATAAGCCCCACACAATTTAAATGCAGTTTTCTTCAACACAGTTGCAACTGAAGACCACATGAAAATAGCTCTCCTTTTAAGTGTGGAAAGGTTGTAAGGCCTTTTAAGTAGTACATTCAAAACTCTCAAGAAAGATATCTTTCACAGCATGAAAAATCACTACAACTCCTTTCTTTTTTTTTTGGCGGGGGTTGTAGGGGAGTGTAGTGAGCAGAAGGTATTAGACAAATATGACATAAATCTTCCCTAGGACCAAAAACTGTTACCCCAATAGGCCCACTAATCTTTCTCCAGCAAAATAATGTTGTGGGGAAAAATGTTCTCTCAATTTGTACCAGAAAAGTCATATTGATGGGTATGGCTGTTGCAGCAGTAGTAAGTATAACTTTCACATGTTCCAAGTTCAGCAGCTTCACTGACTTTGCTAAGTTGACAATGGCTAAAACTTCGTAGAGTCTCTTCCCAGAAATACCACCAGCATGGCTTTGCTAAACACAGACAACTTGGACTAGTATATCAGCTCATTTTCTGAGGGGAAATAGCACACATACAGCTCTAAAACACACTAAAACAAACTCATAAGTGGAAAAGTCAAGTTAAGATTTCAACTAATGATTTTAGAAAGTCTCAGTCACTTATGTCTCTGTTTGGTATTCTTTGCAGGCTCTCAGTTGCTTATTTTTACTAAAAAGTAATTAAGTAAGTACAATAGAATGCATTTTAGCCTATTAATTTATTTTCATGGGAATTTAAATAAATTAGATATAATTAGATCTAATGAAATCTCTAAGAGTGCCGCACTTAAGTTCAGAAATTATTCTATTCTGTGACTACTACACTATCAGAGTACATTCAAAACATACTTCACATGCGAGCTCTCGAATTAACATAAAGATCTAAAAGCAACTTCAATATTTACTTTCTGTTACCATCCATTGTTTTTATATATTATTAAAATGTGTAACAAAAAGATCAAAACAAAGAAAAAATATTGAGACAAAAGGATTAATTGTTGGAGAAAAAAAGAGGATTATAGGCTCAAGAAATTATCATTTAAGTTGAATTCATAGAGAGACTGGAAAATTAAGTCAATATATCTTTTTGCAGTAATTCTAAGTGATTCAGTATAATGTTATACACAAGAAATATGGAAATAAACTAAAAGCCTTGCTTGTGGTAAGAAAACAATCAGAAGACAACCAGCATTTTTGACAAAGTGAACACCTCCAAAAAGACAGAAGAACAAGGCACGGAAATGAAGTTCAAGTCTGGAATAAAAACTCCATCTGATATCAAAAGCACAAGCCACCAAGAGTCACTTAAAAGATCCTAGAGCTCCTAGAAAAGCAACAGATCTCTTAACGACTGCAGCTATTATTTATTGCAGTAGTAACAAAACAGGAGCACATAAAGTCTTCTTGCACAGTAGAATAAAGGGGAGACAATGATAAAAATTTTATCCTTTTTTCTCTTCCTGTTCATTTTCTAGTTTCACAGTTCTTACTCTCCTTACCCTCAAGGCCTTACAATCCATAATTCTTTTGCCTCTCAGATGTTCCAAAACCAGGACATGTAGTGCTGCCTGAGAGTCTATAGTCTCTTCCTGGAATTCATCTCTTTACGGACAACAGTCCATAAAGTCCAACAGCCATTATTGATGGCTTATTAATCATTCACCCAGAGAGAATTTAAAAACAGATTTCAGTTTGTGAGAAATTTCACTGTTATTACATCTCTTTTCTGATGAGGCATCACTCATTTCTCAATTCAACCACTTTCTTACCACTAATCCTTATCCCTACTGCTACTCAGGACCATTTGTGTTATACCTCAGCTGAAAAGGTCCACTGAGTGATTAGCACAGTCAACACTTGCTAAATTGTAATAAGCCTAAATTAACTTTTTTCCTCCTTGGAAAGACTAATTCCTTTCTGGTACTCTTTTACACATTACTAAACTTTTCTTCCTGTTAGCATCCTCATCAGAAGTCTCTCCCCTATGAGAGAGCCTCCTGCACTGTAAAGGCTATTTAAATATATTCAACATGTCACTGCTTTGTTACATTACAAACAGGCAAGTTCCTCAACTTTGTGACAGAAGATTTCAGACCACTGAACACATTGAGGAGGATCAGCACACCTGTGCTGAGTATCTCGAAAACTATTTTGCTTGGCAGAAATTTCACTTCATTATTTTCTGCAGTCAGAGGTTGTCAACAGATTTTATCTACCCATCATGTTCCTCATATATATGATATTTTAGCCCAAAAAAGGACCATTTTAATTTTCCAGAAATAGTACATAATTTTTTAGGCGTAAAATATAACACCTAAATATTTCTGGAAAATTGAAGAGGTTTGAAGAGGGTTTGTTGCAGTGGGGTGCAGTGGCTGCTTATCCCCATGTTTACCATCCACTGGTGGATCACAAATTACAGGTGATTCCAAAAAGATGTTTACCTTTAACAGTATAAAGGACTTGCTTTTCATGGACTAGAGGAAAAGCCCAAGCAGACTACATTTAAAAAGATTGACAGAGACTATAACATTGATAAAGAAGAATTATCTTTTTGTAGGTCCAAGAAAAAGAAAGATATTAATTAAAGGATAGGAGTTCAAAGTCAGCAAATGCAAGAAATTTTATTCTTGGTTTTTAACATGCAGTGAAAAAAATCTACACCACAGCTGTGTAAGTTTTCCATAGAATCACCACTGTTTCCTTATCAGAGTCCCTCTTGATTATTTCAGAATTGGCTCAGCAGTTAACATATGATTAAGAAAAGTAGCAGGAGGAAAAAACAATCAAGAAGTGCTCACAACCAAAACAAAACCCACAAAACTCCAAGAGTTCAGAAACATGATTATCCTTTTTCTTCCCTTGTTTTGTTTTCTTACTTAGTAGTTCCATCTGCCTAAGTGACAGCTTGTTCAAAATCCCCACTGGTCCTTTTCTAATGCAGTATTTTTAAAGAGTACACAAAGTCTAATCCATAATTATCAACCCTCTCGGGATACCACTCACTACTAAAAATAAAGCCTAATAAATTATCCTAAGATGAATAGTGATTTTGATGTAAATATAGCAGTCAAACAAACATGAAAAAAGCATACAGTGGAAAAGGAGAAATAAACAGCATCTTCCCAAACCTCCAGAAGCACTGAGATTTCTTCAGTTGAAGTTTATATTTTGGTTCCTCAATGATTTAATCAGAAAATTAGATTTCTAAATTGTTACACAGTCCTTTCAAAGCAATAGAACAGACTTTAAGTTTGCCTGTGGAAGTCAAAAAGAGCAAATAAAGCCCTTGAGCAAATTGAGAAAAAAAGAACTGTAGCATGCAAACCCCAGCAATTTGGTCACCCAATATTTATGTTCAGAGATTACTAAAACCAGCTGATATTTTAACCAACCTGATAGCCATTAATTCCACAATCATCCTTTGACCACCACAAAAAAAAACCCTCAAAAAATTAAGCAAAAAAATGGACAATTAAACCCAAAGAGAATCTAAGGGTACTCAGCCTCTGTTAATCAATTACCAATGGATCACCTAATCAATGTAGTTTCCAAAGTCTCTCTCAAAAGGAAAGAGACTGAGTCTAAAGGAAAGCTTATCCTAACAGCATTTGCTAGCATCCTTCCTTTAGAAGAAGAAAATTTACAGAAGAAAAAATCTTCACATTTTTGACCTTACATTACTCCCCTTTTCCTTGATATTTTTTTGCCTCTATAAATTTAAAGGCAGACATTTTATTTTACAATGGCTATGAAAAAGAGTTCCTGCATAACTGCCATTCATCAGTGACAGAAAAGACTACAATATGTCAAACCAGAGAGGCAGCTACTCTAGAGAGCATGGACTAGATACACATTTTTTATTATGTGTAATGATGCAACACATCTTCAGAGTAACAGTATAGTTTAACAGTCTGTAGAAAGCTCTAAGGATTTCATAGTCCCAAAGGGAAACATTCCAAAGCAGCAGTTAAGTCATTGCTTTCATACACAGAGATGTGACATTACAGCTGGTAGTTAAAGGAAACATGGTAATTCTTAAGTGCTGAAGTTACAAGAAGAAAATAATTTCTTTTGGTAATTTTGCAGATGCATATTTGGTTTCAACTACAAGAATGAAAAACGGCACCAACAACTCCCTCTCTGAATATTATGGCAGTTCTCACAGAAAGTCTTGCTGAACATTTTGTACCCCAAATCAGTCTAACCACGTCAGAAAGACTAGTTTAGTTTCCAGCCCTGAAATATAATTAAACTCACCTTTATTATTTGCAAAACACCAATAAAAGGCTCTGTACAGTGATAATGAAGTTTTCCCAGCTATCCATAAGTTTACATGACCATTAATAAACCCACAACCTTTAAAATGTCCCAGGTAGCTAAAATGAAAAATTGAAAAATCTAACTTAAAAACAGTGCTTGTACATCATCCCTGCACAATGAAAACCATCACTGTCCAGTGAAAAAAACCAGTAAGATTGACACCAAATCTTCCACCTTACACTATGAGGAGTAGCTGAGCTTTGTTTATCAGCTGGGGTTGCTTAGTCTGGAGAAAGGGAGAATCAGGAGGGACTTTCTCTTCAGCTACCTAAAAGGAGGCTGGAGTGAGAGGGTGTCAGTCTCTTGTCCTAGGCAACAAGTGGCAGTATGAAAGTAGAGGGACTCACATTCTTCCAGACTGCCCTGGAAAGTGGTAGAGTCACCATCCCTGCCAGTGTTAAATAACGTGGATATAGCACTTGAGGATGAGGTTTAGTGACAAACATGGTGGTGGTGCTAAGCTGACAGTTGTACTTCATGATCTTACAGGTCTTTTCAAATATTAATGATTCTATAATTATAATAATATACTAAACAATCCTGTAAAGGAAATACTGTCTAGATAATTCTTGTTTGCATGAAAATAATGACCATTGTGTCTCTGAATTATAACAATAATTAAGGTCATTAAATGGTCAGGTTTGAAATTGTATTTGCTGAAATAATTCTAATTCACTCAGTCATTTGTAGACTAAAAATAGTTTATCTTTGTAGTGTACCCACAAAATTAGGTACTACAGTCTTGCACAACTGCACTTTGAATAATAGTATCTACAAAGGTGTTCTTAAATGTTTTGAACTTATTATTTTGCACAAATTAAAGGTATAATCCATCTAACAAATAGTACAAAAATGTTCTTTGATGTTAGCAGAAAAAAAATGTTAAAATGCTTTCTAAACCACCAAATATGAAAATATTTGCTAGGGGTAAGCTTTTCTTAAAACAGAAGACCGAATATATGGCCTGTGTAATGAGTATCTTTATTTTAAAACTGGGATTATTTGCAGATATATTTATTAGGAATATGAATTTAAAGTGAAAGCTGTATTTTAAAATAAAAAATAAGTTAAAATCTACCAGTTCATGAACTAAACATTTAGACAGCTTCCACAGCTAACAGAATGCTTTGCTTTCCAAACTGTTAAAGCTACATATAACTAGTTGGCATTTCAAAAGCATGTCTAAGACAAAACCTATTCCCTCAGGAACAACACTATGTTTTATTAATTAAAATAACTGTAACATTTCTAAAATTCATTGTCTTGAAATTGAGGCTTGTGAAAGACATTAAGGAACTCAGACCAGAGTATTAAAATAGGGCAGTTCGTCTCATTAACTTCCACAAATTTCACTTAAAAGGTGTTTATTCATATTGGCACTTTTCCAAGCAATCCACTGGGCCTCAGAGCAATGCAATTGGCCTCAGTAATTCTGTAATTAGTGCTAAACAAATACGTTAATCCAAATAATTTCTAAATAAAACACAAAGTTATTTGTGTAATTACAAGAATAAGCAAATACAGACAGAAACATTCTAGAAATACAACAAAAAAGTTCTATGCTAAACAGAAACCAATTACTGTAGAGGATTATTTTATTACATGTTTCCTATTATTTACAGAACTGTACCTGTATGAAAATGAATCAGAGAAACTTAAAAACATTATATTCACGGACTGATAAAAAAGATCCTTACAATTAATATTCAGAAATAATAATCCATTATTGCTTCAAAAAGTTGCAGCTTCAAAGATTTATGTGCACAAAATTAGATGTAATTTTACTTAAAATATAATTTAAAAAATCATTTGACAGCCTCACTCGGCTACAGTTAGTTACTAGACTGCAATGGTTTTGACATGTAGAATATTAGTTGAAAAGTAACAGTCTTGCCTTTTGAAACAGGTAGTGCTTTAAGCTAAACAGACATCTTGTCTGGCTCTCTCTCCACTAATGTAGGACATCTTTTCCCTGAAGGCATTTTTGCAATTCATTAATCATTCTAACTGGAAAACTTCAAAGTTAAAGCTTTATATTTATGCAAAGTTTATGGAGATCTAGGTACAGATATTGCTTTCAACTACTTAGAAATATATCTGGAGTAGTTCCTAGTGATTTCCAAGATCTAGGGAGCCTGACCCAAACACAACAGAAACCACTGCAGTTTCTCATTGACCTCATATCCTACAAATAATGCATTATAAACATTTCTTATTCTGAAAACAACATCTGACTTGAAATGTCACAATCTATAATACTGACTGTATTTTACATACATTAAAGTAGACTTAAAGTTTCTTGTTTATTTTAAATACTGACATAGAACACTAGTGTTTCTTTAGCTTCCAAAGAGTCTCTGGGATAACAATAATAACAGTAATTCATCACAGTTAAATTATACTTCAGTACCTGTAATTCCACAAATGAAAGAAAAATGCTTATGGCAGAACTTTCATTTTACCAGAAGGAAAATAACTGGAATATACAGGGGACATAAAGTCGCTAGTATCAACATGTGACACAAACACTCCTGCTCCATTATGCAAAATCAAATTTAATCATTCCTTTTTAAATTTATAAATCAAAATCGTTTATCTATATTCTTTTTGTGCCTTCATATCAAAATGGAACTAAAAATCTGTCTGAGAAGCAGAATGGAAATCATCCAATTACCTTTTTCCCAGAAAATTGTTTCTCAATTTTAAAGACTTCTTTTACTGAATATTTCTAATGGTCACTGAGAAGATACAGATTCTTGGCGCTTTCTCAAAATTAGTTCTGTAGAGAGAACAAATTTTGATATGGGTGGACAGAACTCACACAGCCCAAATTCCAGGAAATATCCTAGAATTTCCCTCTTTCTGATAGCTCCCTAAGAAATCATCAATTTAAGAAAAAATTTATGCCAAAAAAACCCTTTAAGAATTTTATGATGTTTGCAATTTCAGAACAAGCAGTACTTTCTAGGTTTCATGCAGCCAGCGATCACTGGAATTTCACATAATACAGAACACAATTAAAAACAGAAATCTATAAACAATCACAAGGAAAGAAAAAAGAATAGGAAGATCTTGAGCTGTGACTTCTATCATTAGGCCCAAAAAGTAAGGGGCTTGCTTTTGTTGGCCACTAAAGCAAAACAAAACAAAACAAAAAACAAACAAACAAAAAAAAACCAACAACAACAACAACAAAAACAAGTCAAAGTACCTAGAGAGTCAAAGAAACACTGAATATGAACGACAGTCAGTAACTGTGAAACCAAATAAACAGACTCTGGATCAGATACACTGTTGAGAAAATAGGTATTATTTAGGTATTATATTGAGAAAATAGGCATATTGATATTAGACTTTCAATTACATAAAAACTGCCTAGATGGGATATTAAAGATTTTTTTGCCTGACCTGTATTCATTCCTGTTCCAAATGCATGTTACCTGAAAATACAAAATAACGAGAAAAAATTTGTTAATTATATTTAGCTAGTTAGAACCTCTACAGATTTCCTTTAAAAAACCTAAACATGGCCAGTAAAGGTGGTAGAATAAAAAGGATGAGAAGAACTGTTGAGACTTTGAACTTATTTCTGTCATAGTGAAAAATTTACATTTCAATTAATTCATACCAGTGCTGTAATCTATTCACAGCTTTTAAAACCATTGAGACTTTTTCCTTTTACATTCTGTATTGAAATACCTTGATTAACTCCGAATTCCACAATTACTTTACATAAAAGTCTTCACATTAGTACTGCATAAATAAAAGGCTAGCAAAATCAGTATGATAGCATCAATGACAGAATATGTGCTTTTTATTTATACTTCAAAGGAGAGATTTTAATAAATTAAATGCATGTCAGAATTTGTAAAAATCTCTGCATCAACATGACTGTATTTCTCCTTCTCTTTCTTCCTTTCTGCCTCCAAATGCATGCTTCTATCTATTTCCTGATTGACAAATTCTTTTTATTATAATGTTAATGCATTACATCACAGTTGATAGTATATGCATGGAGGAGAAAGATAAGTGATGTATCTTGGTACCTTTTCCTGTGAAATTACATTAGCCTCCTGGGATACAGGATAGGATGAAGCTGCAGATTCAAAGATCATTACACTGCTTATAACCCTTTGTATTTATCCCCAGCGCTGCTAAAACTTTACAGAAAATCAAATTTCTCTGAAGCTGCATTAATGTCCAACCACCCCTTTTTGTACACCAGACTTCATTCCACCTGGCAAGTAATGCACAAAAGGATCTAATATCAATCACAGGAAATTATAAAAAAGCTAAAGGTTTGGCATATTTGGTAAAGAATTCCACCAGTGCTCTACTTCTAATTTACGACAGTATCTTTGCTCTTCTATTCCATTTGGTTTTTATTAAGCAGAAAGACGAAGTGATGAGCAATGCAGTCAAGGCTGTACTTTAGCTTTCATCATCTTCTTACCACATGGGAGGTATTTTATGACTAATATAGGTAACTTTTTCACCTCATAAACAGTCACTTTACAGAACATGTACAGGGCATGCCTAAAAAAGGAAAAATAAATCCAAGGACTAGCTAATATTCCAGTCAAAACAAAGCAGAAAATAGCACCTCTCTCCATTCACACACCACTTTAAAACAGAAACAAAATCCCACAGCAGCTGTGCTGTGAATGAAAACTGTCTTCTCATTGATCTATTCCAGTGACTGACTGCTATGTCAATATTAAGCTTAAGATTTCAATTATGAACATAAAAAATGTACGTATTTGTATTCTATAAAAGTAACAAAGACAGTCCATGTCCTTCCAGATGATTTCCATTTTTTTCACTAACTCAGAAACAACCTAAATGTCATAAGAATTGTACTCTTTTTACTGCCATATCTTCCTTTTGATGATAGCAAATAAATGCAGATCTTAAGGTTCTCTTCTGAACAGAATAATACTCAAGTGGTGTTTTATACCCTGTGCCAAAAAGAGGGATTCCAGCTTTCAATCTAAACAAGAGGGTTTTATCATTACCAGGTGTCTTCAATAGAAAGAATACTGCAAAGTACAACAACAACACCCCGCAAAAAAATCATAGAATGGTTTGGGCTGGAAGCGACCTTTAATGATCACCTAGTCCACCAGGTCCTGCCACAGACTGGGGTGTTCTTCACTGGACCAGGTTGATTGAAGTCCCATTCACTTGGAACTTTGAACACTTTCAGGGATAGGTCACCCACAATTTCTCTGGACAATCTGTTCCAGTGCCTCAACACCATTCCTGTAAAAAATGTCTTCTTAAGTTCAATCTAAATCAACCCTCTTGTAGTTCAAGACCATTATCCCTGCTCTTACCATTACAGGGTCTCCATCTTTCTACAAGAACACTTTAGTACTGAAAAGTTGAAATTACATCTTTCTGCAGAGTTCTCTTCTCCAGTATGAAGAACTTCAACTCTATTAATCTTTCCTCATAGGGGAGGTGCTCATTCTATCCCTCTGAACTGCCAATTATTTTTGACCTGAATTTTATCCATTTCAAGCTGGCTATCCTTCATCTCTTACTCACATGATGATAATGATGAACCAATCTTACTATACAGATATGGTTTTCTCCATAAGGACACTTTCATCAGTTTTAGCTTCTCCTATTAATGCTTGATATCTTCTTTCTTTGAGCAAGAGATATCTTTAACCAATGAAACTTGACTTATTGCATGAACATGTATGTGTAAGCTACTCTAAGCTAACCTTACAGTAAAATAAAGGCATTCAAGTTATTAAAAAGGAGGTAGAGTTCATCTACAGAAGGTATGTGAAGCAGTTCAGCTGAAGCATGTATATATGGCACTTAGGGACACGATTAATGGTGGACAGCTGGAGCCTAAGACCTTAGGTGTCATTTCTATCCTAAAGCATTCTGTGATTCTAGAACTTCCTGTTTCCCTTGGCTGAATTCAAGCAAGTGTCAAGCTCTTGGGCTTTCAGGGGTTCACAGAGCTAAGTCAAGGGACTACAGATATAAAATACAAAACAGGAAAATCTGAATAGGTATAAGGAAAAAAAAAAAATGACACAAGAATGGTCAAATAGTGGAGAAATAAGGACTTATTTTTAAGTTTCAATCCTTAAAACATTTGAAATTTGATGTGGGCTAGACCTACAGAGCCAGCTCTAACTGGAACTGCTATGAGCAAGGGGTTGGATAAGAGGACCTTCCTCCCAATCTAAGGCTATAATTTAATTTGCAATGCAAATTAGAGAGAAGCTAGTACAAGCATTAGCTGGCAACATTTCTCACAGGCCTGAATATACATCAAAGCAAAACTTCAAAACAAAGATCAAGGAATATTAAGGAGTTCTGTGACTGTTTCTTTCCAAGTGAGAGGTTATTTTCTTTCAAGTCAAATGAGTAATCTTTGACTGATATGTGTATGTCATGTCACCTATATCAAGCACTGAAAAAGCTCAAGACTCTTCATTAGCCTACTTTTAAAACTGAATTTTGCAAATTAATATGTAAAATATACACACATAAAACCATATACTGAAAACAGATAAATTCAATTTCTTGGAAGAATTGGTTCTTAAATTACCACAGAGTCAGTTTAAAACCCCTTCTGCACTGCAGCAAGTATTGAATTTTTTGTTTCTATACTTTCTTTTACTTCTGCATTTCAGCAGAAGAAACAAACAAAAGTACTCAAATGAATGTACAAGTAAAACTTTTGGAATATCAGACACTAATACTGATATCTTTCCACAAACAAAACAAGGGAATTTTAATTAGACCAAGGGATCTAATGTCTAGAAATGCTCAGATCTACCTGGAACTAAAGCCAAGCTAGCTGTGCTTGAACATATTGAAATTACATACTCATAACTGTTTGTAAATATTCACTGTTCCATATTTAGGCATATTTATCTTTAGATGGTACTTTATACTTAAAATCCCACCGCTCATAGTTTGTCATGTATTATGAGAATAAGGATGGATATGGGAATTTCACCTTCCATGATACCATAAAAATAAATTTAGGGTTGTGAAACATTTGGGAACCACAAAGATAATTGTTATTAAAGAAGCGTAAGGCAACATAGGAATTCTATATTTAGAGCACAACACAATACTTAAAAATTAATGAGAAATCAGTCATGTACAGAGTAATAAAAATAAAATAGCAGTTACTCTCTGAACTTGCATATCCTATAGAGTGAGAATTGAAAGAAAAGTTGAACAAGCCTCCATATAAATACTACATACATAAAGAATAACATATTAAGCACAAGGGAGAAAGATGCAACATAAGGCGATATACAGATAGAATTGTTTCTGATATTTCCTAACTCAGAAATACTAAATTATATTTTGTTATCAGGGTGAATAAAAGGTTTTATTATATTATTTTAATTCACTAATACCATTTACCTAGGAAAATATCTTCCATAACATGACATTTCATCACCACCTATTTTGCTTAACTTTTAGCACTGATTCTCTACTACCTGGAATTATTTTTATTGTGAGAACCCCAAAATAATTGCTATGCAGGCAGTAGACAGAACTTATATTAATATTGCTTCTCATCTTCTTACAATTGCTGACTAATATTATCCATACGCTTTTCAATCCTCACAGTTGGAATTAATACTAATTAAAAACTGGCACAGACTTTATTCACAAATATTTAAGGACCCAGATCAAAGCCTTCAATTCTCACAGATGAAAAATTCAGTAATCCTCTGCAATACCTTCTACAAACTTGCAAACAGAGGACAGCATCCTTTAGTTTTTCCTATATACTTTTCTTATAACTCATTTGAGGAATAATCTAGAGGTGGGTCAACTGAGCATTTAGATATAGATTTAAATTCTGATTTCTTCAATATATGACTTCCCTTTCTAAATCAACTTTTATATTAACCAAAATATATATATTTTCTATAACGTCACTTTGTTGATTTTACAAAAATAATTTACTTTGACTCTAATCTCTTTTAAATTCTAAACTATTTTTTAAAAATTATTAACCGTAACATGCATTAGAATAGAAACAATTTATAAAAAAATAGTTTTCAATAAGGCTTTAAAGTATTATGCTTCTAAAATATTTATGATAGATAGTTATAATTTAAAATGAATTATTTATCATGGACAGTTTCATTCATAAAAAACATAATTCTTCTAAAGGAGATTACAATAGTGTCATATATTTAAAAAAAACCCCAAAACTCTAGAAACACTAAGATGTTGAGCAATAGAAGGCTGTAAGCCTCAAACTATCTCTGCAGTAGATACAGAAAAGTAATATCATACAGAAAATATCTGCCAAATAGGTAAGAAGCAGAAAAGGAAACAAAGACACTTTTTGCAACTGTTTTAATCTAATCTGCAGAAATACTGCATTATCACAACTGTGATTTTGGTGCTAATGGATAGTACTAAAAAAAATATCAGAATTAAGGTTGACTGTCTTAATTAAAACTTTATCTAAATATATTCAAATGTCTCATTTAATCATAACAATTAATTTTCCTTAATAGTCAGCTTGACATCTCTCTAAAACCTCTTTATCCTATATTACTAATTCTCTATCAACTCAGCTTTGCTTTTGACTATATATAGGTAACATTTTAACTATATACAAACCCACTAATATTCACTCACAAATGTAAGCTTCAGATTAATGGTACAATTACCCGAACAGCAAAGGTTATTTTATGTAATTCCAATTATTTTCAGAGGTTTTCCTTTTCAAATTTCAATTAATTCTTAAAAGTTCTAGCCAAAAGAATTGGTTGCTTTTTAAATGTGACAATATACTCAATCACTCAAATCTTGGCTCCAAAAGGCTGAGGTCAAGCATGTGGGAGGAAGGGGGAAAAGAAGGTGGGGAGATATGGGAAATAAAGACCTTGACAGGAAAATAAATGGCCTACACAGGTAGTGGCAGTTGCAAACTGCAAACAAGTGGTAGGCAATCCCAGTAAAGACTGGGGAAAATTCCCTTGCAGTTCATACTGTGCATAAATAAATACAGCTTAAAATATCTCTTTATTCAACATAGTAAATAAGAACCAAAGTGCCATGACAGGCTGGCCAGAAAGGACTGCCACTGCACTGACATTTCAGAGATTGTCAAGCACAAAACAAAAGTTCATGCATGATAATTAGTTATGTGTCCAATGATCCAATAAGCTATCTGAATACTAATACATGTTCCCACTGCAGGAATACTAGACAGGGAGTATATAGGTAAAACATTTGTCCAAAGAATACATTTAGAAGTTGCAAATCTTTTTGAGAATCAAACATATGTACAATCACTTCTTGCCTTCATTATTAAGGTTCTAAAAAGACAGTCTTTTTGCCCAGAGATGCATGAGAAATAAATATTACAAGGCAAGATAAAGATTTTAGAATTTTGCCTTATTGAATTTATAGACCTCCTTAGTGGTGTGCTTTTTTTAAAAGATCTAAAGCCTTTACCAAGTTGACTAAATTCTTCCTAAAGGATCATTTGTTTTACCAAAAGTACACAAAACTCTATAAAAACAAAAAAGACAATTAGTTCATTTATAAACCACTGAACGAAATCTGTTATTTATGTAAGTCTTGCAGAAAAATATTGAGTACGCATTTCCTGAAGAAAGAGGAGACCACAGAGCTTCAAAATTAAAGGAAAATCTTGTAAAAGAAATAATGAAATAGCTGGATTCCAATTTCCACAGATGATAAAGCAGGTACAATTTTCTATTATTGACAGCTTATTTTACATCAAATACAAAATCCTTAACATAGATTCTACTCTTAAGCAAATACAATAGTTTAGACCATATTCTTACACTTCCTATTTAATAACATAAAAAGATCCACCTTTATCTATTTTATCTACTGAAGCACAGCAATCTTTCTTAAAGTCACACACGTGAAACAGGTTCCATTTGGACTTATATAATGGGAAGATACGATTGCAATTTCTGAGTAAATCAATTTAGAAAATTGGACACAAAAACCCCTGTGATTTTTCTTTTTTTTTTCCTTTTTTCCTGAAAACTGCTTTTACTTAATTTTGAAGATTTCCTGGTAAAAAAATATTTGCTAAATTATATTTTCAAGTCAACCAAACAAAATTGTAACAAAGTAGTTGAGGAAGATAAATCTCAGCAATTTTGTACTGGTTTATTACTGTATATATTGAAAAGAAGAAGATGTAGATTCAGTTAATTTTCATCCCTGCTCGAATCTTCTGACTCCATGTTCATACATGTGATTTACAGCGGAATGCTGAAATAATCCACCGATATCTGGAGAATATTGTTTAGGATTGAAGCAAGCTCGTAGGCCATGTTCAAACAACAATTTCCATGTTTTGTTAAACTGGAAGTCCCATTTCCAAATACAATTTTTTGCCAATTATGTCTAGTCTTAAGGATTTATCATTCCTTCTATTCAATTACTGTGCATCATTTGAACTGAACTATAATAAAGACTACAAGATTCTGCCCTGTGCAGTGAATCCTTTCAGATTTTACCTACTGTCCTAGCAAAGCCCATCGGGAACATCCCAGCGCTCCTCAACAGAAACTCAACAGGATCAGCTCTCGTGCACTGCAATCAGAGCAGAAGTTACAGCTTTTGTCACTAGTTGTTTCTGATCTAGCAAAGTGCATAGAAGTCAGAATGGTAGCCTTAAAAGCAATAAATTGCAATTATCTAAATCAATGTCACTGCTTTCACAGAACATCCCTGTGTGATGGTCTCTAACCTGCTCCTCCCAGGAGCTGAAAGCCATAAAATGAACAATAGAGCACTGCAGGTTGTGAGAGAGGTTTGAGTAGAACATTGTGGTGTTTGGATAGACAGGCAGGGTGCCTCTGCCTGATGCAAATCCAAGAAACATGCCTTCATAAGAAGCAAGTAGAAGATATTTTACAAAGGCAATTTATAAAAAGAGGTAAGATAGCATATTATGGAATTTTAATTACTTTTCTGCTAAGTAGGCTAGATTAACATTATTTTTCAGAGGCTATCTTATAAATTATGTGCAGTTTTATTTCTTCCATTCTTATTCTGAGGAATCCTACTACTACTCACTCAACACAGCACATTTCTGAGCAAGCATTTCAGTTCTCAGTTTTAAGAACTTGTGTGGGAGTATTCGCAGCTTACTGGTTAGGTTTTACAAGAGAAAATCACAAACAGTGCTAAACATCTACAAATCATTGGACAGCCTGGCATTTTAGGGGAGAAAGCAAAAGGGCTTTTTCTCAACTGGTACTGGTCACAGTGAATAGTTCATCAGGGAGAAGTGCTGATTAAACAAAAAAGTAATTTTAAAAGCATAAATTCTGCAAAAAAAAATCCACCTAAAATTTTCAGCCCTCTGAAGGAGTAGGAGAATACATCTCTCAATTCAACTAAGGATATACTAAGGCTTTCATAGTCAGCTTTTTAATGAAATTTACTGTTTTAATACTTAAATGACTGTAAGTGAGAAGACAATACACTACTTTCATAGTATTGCTTCTTTAGGTCTTTCCTCCCATGATGTTCTGTCTCTATCTTGGTTCCTAAATTCCAGTCAGAATACCTTTAATCCCCTCACCTCTACAATAAGCCAGATCCAGGAAGAAAACCAAAATATGCAAACAAAACCAGACCAACCAAACAAAAAACCCAACAAACTCTACAGTTTGGAGGTGAGAGTTCTTACACTGTCTTCCTACATTCATTAAATTCTTAGTCCTACATTCATTAAACACTTAGATTACACACAGGGTTCCTTTACACTGAAACATACACAAATCCAGGAATTCTGAACAGAGGTCCCCCTCTTGCTTTTCCACATTACAATCTTTCTACCTGTCTATGAAAGCACAGGAGAGGTATGGAAAAGGGAAAAACACTATGATACAGATACTATGACATAGCCAATGCAACTTAATTCTTTAATACTAGAATGAACTTTTATTTTGTGACCTATTAACAGGCCAAAACATTCAAAAGTAGGAAAACACCCTTCTGAAAAATAATGCTAATATCATTCAGCTACTTTGTGTTTACAAAATATACAATCTTTTATTGACTAGTGTAAGTCAAGTCAAAATTAATTTATTACTTTGTTATCATAGACACACTTTTAAACTATTTAAAAAGAACTTGAAATTTTTTGTCACAGGTAGCATTTCAAGTACATCTCTAATCATAGCAGATATGTTTCTTTCAATCTAGAAAAAAAGCTTGCACATGGGTACAATACACTGTTTTCTTGTAAGTGCCTACTCAATTTATTATTTGCTAATGAAAAATTCTTCCCCTAACTCCCTCTCCTTTGACACATGAATAGAACACTTTATTCTTAATTGAAAACTGCAGTCAGAAAAGAAGTCAAACTGACTTGTTTAATAACAAGAGCTTCTCCTAAAGCATCACTATAAACTAAATTGAAGTGTATTTTTCTTAAATATGAAATATGCTATTGTTATTCTATGTGAGCTGTTCCTCAAATGGGCTTAAGAAGCAGAAATAAAAGTCAGTTTAAACATGTTTTTTGCAGATTTCTGGACCACAAACCTCAGATCTAAGGCATACATTTGAGATCTAATATTGTTACAACTATTATTTCCCTCATTAAATCATGAGTACAAGGCTGAGAGAAAACAATACTAAACAGGGTTCTTTATTCTCTAGAAGTGTATTTTCACAGAGGGGAAACGAACAGCAACTATCTTAATAAATTAATTCATATTGAATTTAAGGTTCTTTATAGAAGCATCATGCAAAAAAAACCCCTTCACTTTCCTACAAAAATAAAAATTATAGTCCATGTTTATTTCCCATTTCATAAAACAAGCTGAAACAGAGACAGTACAATTTGCAATATTTAGGAAGAGAAAATATCTTGGGATGAGCTACATACCTAAAATATTACGCAACAATAATCTGTCATAATACATTGTAAGTTTACAGTATTTCCTACCATCATAGCACCTAAATCCAAACCAAAATATTTCAGCATCACATGTTATTACATTAAGTTCTTGACTAAATTCTACATTAACCCAAGAAATTACCCTGAAATAGTATAAACAAAAATCTTTCTCTAAACATAAGTCTCTCTTCTTCCTGTGCAAACATTTTTATGTAAAAAAATTTGTTATATACCTGTTTTGATGTTATGTTTGATTTGATATACCCCAGTAGAAAGCTTCACAGGTTTAATAGCACAATCAGTGTTGCTTTATCTTCACTGCCCAGCACTTCATGCATCTCTTGAAGAAACTCTGGACCCCTAACTCTTGTTATTCAGCTAATAAATAACATTTATTTTAAACTGTGAGACTGAATAAATTTAACTCTGATATAATCTATAGTAAAATTTAACATTCAATATAAAAGAAATAAATCACTACATCTTGTCATGCAGATGTCATTGCCAGCAAAATCCATGATCTCTTAATAGGAAAACATCCACAAGATTTGGTTTTAGGCTTCATCCAAAAGCCAGAGCAGTGCAACAAGAACTGATTTGGCAATCAATTCACCTTCTTCACTGAAAGGAGACAAAACAGGAAAATATTACATGGCACTATATAGTAAACAAT
>NW_005054297.1:15177724-15215915 GCF_000277835.1 Geospiza fortis
GAGATGCATAGCTTTTCAATATCCTTTCTTCTAGACATTAGCAACAATAAAGGGCTCTCCTTTAGAACAGGAGGGTGAGGGGGGAAAACACATCTTTTATGGTTATTCTTCCACCTAGAGTAGCATCTTCTATTGATCATCCTCCAAACATTTGATCATTTTAAAAACACTAAACCACACACCAAAAATTTATGTAATATTGACTTCACAAAGTGACAAATGTTATACATCCAGCATACACTGGAAAACATTACAATTTCAATGCAAAATTATCAAAGAAAGTACTCTGCAAGAGTTGATAGAGTAAGTTATGAATAATGCTTATCGACTAGAGAGGGTTTGCATTTCAAATTTTAAAAATAATCTTTATATATGCAAATAAGACCAGCACAGGACCTATCATGATTGTTCATTTACACTCACTTGTAGAAGACCTAACTTGTGGATTAAAGATGAAGTAAGAAGCTGTTGTTGAAGCCCAAATTGTAGCAATAATAAAAGTGTATGAAAGACACTGACAATATAGGGGCACTGTGATCTTCTACAGCTCTTTTTAAGTGATCAAGCGTGGTCATAACCCAAAATTTGACGAGGAGTGACCCAGCAGCCAGAGATCAAAAGGCTTTTATATGCTCAGGGTTCATACTTGCAATTAGTAACCAAAAGAACAACTTTCAAACAATTCATCCTAATGAGGAATTGGTCTGGAAGATCTTTCATCTTTTTCTACAGTATTTTTGCTTTTCTGAATATTTCTACAACATCTGACATACAGGTTCTTAAGGGAATGTTAAGGTTTTCTCTACTGAGGTACACAATACCAAGAAAATGCAAACTGGAGCAATGATGAACTGCTCATCCCACAGCTTTATGCCTATACATTACTTTTTAAACACTTCTGATTTTTTCCTTATCTTTAGATTATTGACAGTTTTTCTACAATGGTTTGTGTCATTACATCTAATTACATAATCAGTGTGAATTCAAGTAGCCACTAAAGGAGAATATTTAATTACTCATGATTTATTGAGTTGCAAAGCACGACAGAACTCTAGATGAGAAACAGGCTCAGCAATGCATTTTGTTAAGGGAATTTTCCTGTCTGACCACCCAGGAGCCACTCCAGGAGTCACACTCCCAACATCTGAAACTAACTGCTGAGATTGAAGACCCTCCACAGCAGGGCAGCTCCAGGGAAGCAAGGGAGGCTCCACTTGGCTCCCTACATACCCCTCCACTCAGTCTCAGACATTTTCCTTAACAGGTGGGAACATCTGACAAATGCCTTTTATTTTCTGAAACTAGGAAGTCTGTAAATAAGGCAGTAGTAAAGTAGTAGTGCAATAGTGAAGATATAGAAAGGAAATGGATTTCTGCAACAGAAGAAAGGAAGATGTAAAAACCAGGAGACACGAACCTCTTTCACTCTACTATCTGTATAGACTTATGTGAAATAAAATACCTAAACAGATTTAAAATAAAACAAAATCAAAACAAAACCAAAACAAATAAACAAAACTACACAACAACAAACCCCAACAACAAAAAACCCCACCAAAACCCAAAGAAAACCCTCTCTAAAATCCTAAATACATTGAATGAGGAACAAGTATCTCCCCATGCATGAGGCATATTCCATCTTAAGCTTTCTGCTTTTTCATAACATCTTTTCCTCCCCACCCTTCCAACACCAGCTTCCTGTCATTCTTTCCAGTTTGTCATACTCACAGTTGGAGAATTAAAAAAAAAAAAAAAAAACAGCAAACAAAAAATCCCTTATAAATATTTTTGTTTTAATAGAAGCATGAATGTAACCTCTATACCCTCCCTCGAGCTCTCCTACATAAAGACACAGTGGAGAAGCTGTGGTTTTCACCCCTGAAAGTATAATGCTAAGAGCTGAGGAACATTATTCTTTATATATGTTATTCACCATGGGTTTTGAATCTCAAGAGAAATTGGAGTGTAGCAATCCCTGAAGACTCAGACATTTCTGAAGAGTGAACTCATTACTTATTTCTGAGCATTAAGTCACCATGCTTCATTTCATTATGTACTGCCCTTCTACAAGACAAAAATAAATCCGTGGAAGATCAGATTTCTTATACATATACATGTTATTGCTCTTGCTTATCATGACATGAGCTTCTCTTTGACTGAAGATTAGCTCAGTAAAGCTCAGATGTAACCTTGAATGACTAAGTAGAGTTTGCTGTACCACGGATGGGTTTTTTCCCCACCTTACAAAACAAACCTTTTCTGATAATTAGACTAGCCTACCTTGTTTGAAAAGCTTTCAAAACAATGACACAACTAGCTACTTTGCTTGCTAGACTCAAAATCAATCATATTTTTCTGTTTTCAAACTTCTACCAGTATTTAAATGTTCTTCTGCTTACACCGTTTACAACTCCATTCAATCAATTTCCTGGTTGCCAGTTTTGTGAATGTCAAAAATCAGCCATCAAATTGTCATATTTTTCAGTCCTAAATCAAGGCAAATTCACAATATTCACAGACAGTAGTTGTTCCTAGTGGTTTTGTGTAATCCATTCCTCTCCAGAGGAACCAAAGAGTGACTTTTCCTTATATAGCAGCAATCAAGTGTAGTCATATGCACAGTAACATACATTTCAACAACTCTGAAGGAAAAAAAAGTAATATTGAGATATAATACAGTTTCCCCACATTTAAATTAATACTGAGTAGTTTTGCTTCAGTAACATGATATAGTCATCGAATCATAGAATCATTTAGGTTGGAAAAGATCCAGTCTTTCAAACTACTCATAACAAGATTATACATTGTCAGCCTGAATTTGAAGAAAGAATTGACATATAAAAATACATGTTCTGGGAATAAAGGAATGGCTTCTATTATAGGGAATATTATAGAGAATCCAGTTTCTTCATTTAAGTACAAATAGATTATACTTAAATTTAGCTACCTTATACCAAATAATTTGTTACTAATATATTCTGTCCAGTTCAACAAAAAGTTCTTGACAGCATTTTTCTGGTTATTGTTAACGTATGTGGGGAGGGAATGGTTAAAACAGGAAGACTGAGGAGGCTAAAGACTTGTTTTTGGGATTGTTTTCACTCAAGATGACCTTGCAGCTGGGGGAGTGCTAAGAATATTCAGTCTGGGAAAATTCACTGTCTCTGTCTATCTTGAGAGGTCACGTAACAGAATGCTGTAAAAGACCCAAAAAGTGTTGTTCACAGGCCTAGTAAGGGGGAGAAGGGAGATAAGAAGCTTGGAGATCATAAAACACAGCCTTGTGAAGAACTGTGCCCGTGCCAGACCTCTCCAATATGTGAGCCAGGAAACAGCCTGAGCGCTTTTTGCCCCTGCTAAGATGACATAAGCTTAGCAGTGCATGTGTTTTGCCAGCATAAACCTTTGCTTCACACTTCAGCTGTGGATCAGGGCTATTTTGGTGTTACCTGTATGTATACAGGTCACACAATCCATCCCAGTCAAAACCAAAAATGTATGAGCACAGAATTTAAATAAAATATTAAAAGATAAGATTCTGAAAGATGATCACAGCACAATAATATAGTTCTGTCACTTAGTACTTCTCATATTACCAACAATGAAGTGCACTCAAATGTGAATTTATTTACCTTTCTAATTCTCTACACAAAGGTGTGAAAGTAAATCTGCTGATGAAAAGGAATTTCAAATCTTAATAAATCAATCAGGAAAGAAGAAAAGAGTCCGATTCAAAGCATATTTCTTGATTTTATCCAAAATGCACAAAAATTACAGCTTTTACACCTCTAGCATGATTTATGTTTTGATATAATTTAACTAATAGCATTACACCACACTTAATATCACATCTGATATCATTACCTTTGTTTCATTTTTTTAGACTCAAGCTATTGATAACCTACCAAACAAAATTAAACACACTGACATTTGCCCTCAACTTGGCATTAAACAGTTTTAGCCTTTTTACGTATAAGTTCATATATACAAACATTAACATATTCAGAGAGACAAAGATTCAAGATTATCTGAACCTGAAATGTCTAGATTTTGGCACTTGTTGAAAAATGATGGCTTTACTTGATGAAATCAAGTATTTTTTTTTTCATCATTACATGAAAGCAATAGGCAGTTATAGCTACATGTATTAATGAAATAATTCATAAACATTGAAATACACTTAGAAAAACAAACTGAACAAACCTACTGTAATAACATACACATTATGTTGTTTATGTGAGTTCTGATTAAAGACACTGGCATTCTTTTATGCCCTATTTTATTCAATACATGTTAGAACAATGATTCTGCCTCATGCACATTTTAAGTTTTTTATTAATTAAGAGCCAGATGTACTTGTCAAGCTACAAACTATTCACAGAGCCATGAGAATGATCAAAAAGACTATATAATTTTAACATGATTTTACAGAGTCAGACAGTATAGATGAGAAGGTAGTAGAGAAGGGTATGCAGGTATAAATACAAAAAATACTGACATACTTGTGCATAATTATTTCAGCACATACAAACATGCATGACATTTCAAACTAGAGATGTGTGCATCAGCAATCAAACACACACCCAGATTTCTTGGGTTTTCACAATAAAAATTCAGCTTTGCAAGTTAGTAGAAAACTGATAAAACATGAACAGTTGAGTTGATTCAGTTCTTATTGACACATAAAACTAAAAAAGTTATCTGAGGAATATTAGGCATAAACATTTACCTTTCTGGTAGAACTATGAAAAGAGGAAAAATTAAAAAAATAAACAGATTTTGCTTTCAATCCAGGTGTACATTCATGTGTACTAATACAGCACATAGCCTTGGCAGCAGAGGAAAGTACAAAGCAAACAATATCAGTCATGAAGGTTCAAAAGTCAAGATTAAAGTTTCTGTTATGAAGCAGAGAACATTACTCCACATAAAGCTCATTACCAGATGCACAGGTTCTTTAAGATCTGAGACAAAAGATGTCTGGGCAAAATGCTGCTAAGTTGCTATTATTTCTTTTGTCTCTGTTATTCACAGTTACTCAACCTTTGGATATTTTTCAATTGTGATAATGACAACTTGTAATAATATTAAGTTACTAAAATATTCACTCCAATATTAATAGCTTATAAGAAACACAAAAATCCCTTAAAACTCACAGTGGGCATAAATTACAATTTTTGGTGAACTAAATTCTAATCAAGTATATAAATACATCAAATATGTAAATACATACATTTATTTATGTATAAATACATAATATAAAATTATATAGCATAGAGAGAATTAAAACTAAAGCAGAGACTACAGTCAAGTGTTATGAGATGCTAAATTTAAGAACTGAACGTACAAAACAGGTTGCAGGGCTGTAATACTCCAACACATTTTTTTTCTGGATTCCCTTTCTTCTTTTTTTTTTATCATCAATAATTGTTTGCAATTTCTTAGTAATATCATCAGCTAGAGATTAATAAGTCTCTGGCAAAAGTTGTTGCAAGTAACTCAAGATGATGAGGGATGCTGCATTTCATAAATGGAACACGGTGCACTATGTGTTAGTAAGGAAAGGATATTCTCCAGGGATCAAGTCCTCAGCCTTAGATGAAAAAAATTCACAGACTGATTACAGTCTTTCAAAACATACACGTGTAACATAAGGCTTATAGCATGAGAAACATTATTAACAAAAATAGTAGTACAAAAGATATCATGGTGATATGGCCTTCAGCTGGCTAATTAGCTAAAAAATGGTTGCTATCATTTTGAATTACGTGACACTTTATCATGTTACTATTACTAATTGCTAAATGTGTGACAAACCTTCATTTACTGGTTACACCTGCCCAAAAACTTCTGCAAGCAAAAATCAAAATTCTTGGACTAGAAGAGGTATGGTGAAGATGAATAAAACAAAGGAACTGATAAAACTGGTGAGGATGGAAAGAGAGAGAAGTGGTAGATAAAAGAGAAAAGACAGATCTTGTGACTGATTACAGATAAATGTAAAGAAGCCCAACATTCTTACTTCCACAAGAATTTTCAATTTTTCAAGTATAATAATGACTATGAAACATATGAGATACAAAATAAAACTGATTTACTTATTATTACTGTCTCATTTAAATTATATATTAAATGTCAGCCTTAAGAGCAACATCATTATGCTATTTTCACATTCACAATTACTCTTATTTCACAGTTACTCTCAATATAATCATACACATTTACGCATTTAAAAACAGTGCCATGCTTAACATGTAATTCATGTATTTGAACTTGCAACTGCTGGTGTTTTGTGGTGTGTTTTTAAAATCTTCTTTTCCTTAATAGTTCTATTTGATACTGGTATATAAGGACTGGATAGTAAAAAAGGTGTCATTTCCAGAATGTCAACTCTTGATATAAAGATCCATAATTAAATTTCCTGCACAAAACTTATTCCTGAGGCTTATGCAGAAATATACGTACCCTCCCACTCACTGCAAATTCAAAGTGATATTTAATGTATCTGTTCAATCAAAATCATAGTTTTATGCTTCCTTAATCCTGGTGATTAGCAGCCATTTCCACTGCTACATGTAAGTTTGAGCAACTGAGGATAAACACCAGAAGGATAAACACCTGCTTTAACATAAAACTGAGTGAGCTGTCTCCTAACCATACTTGTGGAGACCACAGGTGTACAAAACACAAAGGGTGTTCCAGCTAAGCTATTCCCAAAGTAAGCTAACAATGTTCAAAACCAAATGTTAGCAGCTATTCAAAATTTATTTAATCATATAATTTTATTATATCTATGAGAAATAATTTCTAATAGAACTTAAGAAACATAAAAAATCTGGCAAAACACTGCCTTGATACAGCTTGGTTGTTATATATAAACTACAAGAATTCAGCTCCCTGGTGACAATATTGTTTTGTTTACAACCTTCATAAATCAATTTTTCACAAAAATCTGAACTGCTAGTTAAAAAACAGCTTGTGGATTTAAGTAGTTCTGAATTTATCCATTGCCTCTATAAAAATGTTAAATAAGAGTACACCAAGGGACTTCAGCTTTTCCTAAATACATACAATGCTTTTTAGACAAAAGAAATTCCATTTTTCTTCTAATGACATTTAATGAATTTTTTTTGTCAATTCATGGCAAATTGGTGTCTGTTCCTGTACATGTTGGGCATTGCCTGACTACAGACATGCTGAGTACAGATTCTCCTGGCACAGCAGAGGAGCACCTTGCAGCACAAATCAATGCTTTCCCCACTGCTCAACTCCCAGAGCACTCCAAGCACTCAGGTTTCAGGGGAGCTTCAGAACTCAAACACTTTCAGAGCTAGGACATGGTGCTGGCAGCAGGGGCAGACAAGCATCATGACAGGACTTTAAAGTTTTCTACCTAAAAGTGCTCTAAGCACTTTTATTAACACTGGCTTAGTTTGTACTCCTGGCCTAGAGAACACATTTCACTCACAGGGGCTGCAGTGGCACAACCTGGTGCTCTGAGATTAGGGCACCTTCTAGCCTCTCCACATACAGAGTTGCAACAGAATACAGAAATGAAGTCTTTAAGATGCGGGGAAATTCAGCTATTAGTGGCCATTCTCATCAGAAATGTAGAATTTCCTTTTAACGTACAGCACTGACGATCCTCAAACAACTCAGGACAAACATTGTTGACATCTTATTTCAAAAGTCCCATACCTTCTCAGTGATTCCTCATGGGCAGTTCCTCACAGCACTGACTCCTTCTTCTTCACAGCACAACCAATAAACTCCAACTCTCTTGTAGCACTCATCTTATTGGACACAGCTGTGGCCTATTAAGGGCAGGCCTGTTCCTAAACTTTGGTGATTAGTGCAGCTGCAACTCCTCAGGTGTGAGACTACCTCCTGCACTATTTCCTTGCATTCTATCCCTCCACGTTTCCTTTTAACATACAGCACAGATGATCCTCAAACACCAGTTTTTAATAAGAGTCATCACATAGGACATCGATTGTAATTCACTACAGGATAGTAGCTCACCAGCAGGATATTTACATATACTGCTCACTCTGCTTTTGAGGTCCAGCTCCACTATCCCTGTGATGCTGCAGTGGTAAATCAGAATGAACTGTTCTGAACTACCAGAAAATCAGCTCTCTAGGATATTTTCTATCAAAATTAAGCAATAATGAATGCAAAGACATGGGCTGTATGTCAGAAATGCAAATGGTTTGGCAAAGTCAGTTCTACCAATGGTGTTACAATGCATAACGCAGTTTTGTACTCATGACTTTTTGAGAAATCAGAAAAAAAAAGTAAATAATGCAATTTCCATCTGGAAAAGAAAATGTTGCAGTATGCTTCGTGCTACAAAAGAGTGAAGTCGGCAATCAATAGAAAAAGAAAGCTGTTCTAGATGGGCAGATGGTTGTTGACACAGCTCCTGGATTTGGGGGAATAGTTTTGTCACTGCATTTAAAGTGGGAGAGGAGGAAGAGTGTGAGAGAAATTTTATGTTTGCTGGCCAGTTAGGACACAAAGAAATAGCAAGATGACTAATACAAATCTGAGTCCTATGCATATGCAAACAAAATGACAATATTTTATTTTGTTCATAGAAAAATCAACATTTAGAATTTTTCACTAAAAGAATTACACTTAAAAGCAGTCTAAGTCCTTAGTATGTCATGCCATTATACCTCATTTCAAATAATCATATTAAAATAAATTAGGGGCCAGAAACACTTGTAATAATTAGAAGAGTGAGTGGCTTATGAAATCCACAGATCAAAATGTCTAAATGTTAAAACAACCACAGTCTACCTTCTCCTCATACATCAAAATAAACATCACGGTCTTGTGGCCAACCAGTAGGTGCCAGCTAGTCACTTGCTTTACAGTCATTTTCTCTTCCCCAACCACTAAGGAAAAACCCACCTGATGCTGGACCTGGCCATCTCAAGTCCATCTTCCTTCTCCCTAAAGCAATCTTTACAAATAGATTTTCATCAAAGCAAGGACCTGTGTCATTCATTTGACTGAAGCCTCCTACTGATGTTCAGCTTAGCCTTTCACTGAAATGAGAAGCTGTGAAGCCTTAGCTAAAAATATTGATGGGTAATGCCACTCCTTCCTTCAGTGAATGAAAAAAACAACTTTCCTGATTCCGGCCTGCATCAGGGTTTCTTCCTCCCCACTTTGCTGAAGCTGGGCAAAACCTTCACTGTGACCACACGTAACAGATACGTTACAGGAGAGTATCATGGCAATGCAAAAACTATCTCTCCTCCCACCCTATGGTAAGCTGTTCCCTAAAGCACTGTTTTGAGAAACTATGGAATCACCTAAATTGAAACCACACACAAAGGTAAACCCCTCTATACTTCTCGATGTCTTCCATTACTTATAAAATAATGATAGGAATCCACACTCTCCTTTCCTTGTCACCATTACTTCTATTTCAGAATCTGTTCTTGTCTCCATTTTATTTCTATATAGCTTACAAACAGAGCAAACGTGTATTTGAAAGCAAAAAGCTGTAACTATGGATGTCACCCATGACAACAAGTAAAACATACCCTTTCTGACTGTAACTTACATTCACCTGCTCCTGTGATGATGATGCCACTCAGTAGTGGTGCCATCAAATACTTCCAGTCAAATGTCTCCATCTTTTAAACAAAGCCACTATACTCTCTCAAATTACAGTTTAATTGTTTGTTGCCTTTTTTTTCTAAATAACCATGGACCTGGCCTTAAAAAATGGCTTCACTTAGAATTTTTGAAGCAGCAAGCACAAGCAGCATTCTCAGAAACCTCTTTTCCCTGTTAAGCTACTCTCCACCAAGTAAGCCAGGAAAATACAGTAAATACGCAAAATACTATTCATCAGTAGTGTAGGATATTTTTAGTATTGTAACATCCACAGATGTTTATACTGACCATATAAAATGTAGAAGTCAATATCCACCATTATTACAAAACTTTCACACACAAGTTTTACAGAATTTATTTTTAATATTATGCAGTGCATTTAAAGCATTGTAGCAGCACCTGGCATCATAGGAACAGAAATGCAATACAGATTATCCCTGTAAATCTAAAGAAATAATCCTTACAAACTCATTTGAGCTAATTACGCTTGAAAGGGGGAATATTTATCCCCCCCCAGTCTCTATGAATGGTTTGGTTATTTCTTTCTTAACTATTCCACACAAGCATAAAAAGAGGCTCAATCACCACTATGCAGCAACTCGGTAAGGGAACACTTCTTGTCTGTGAAGGTGGTTCAGAGGGGCAGCCCCTAGAACAGACACCCAAGAGAGCACTGAACTCCACAAGATGCTTCTGTTCTGAAAGGAACAGAAGTCAGGGACTTCAGAGCAATGGAACCTTAGTTACTGCAAACTGAGTGGTAACTGCGCTGTCTCTCACTGTTATTAAAGTAAATAAAATATAAATACATTTTTAAAAAGCACCTAAACTCTGCCACTTACTGAGCCCTGGTCTCTGCTGCTGCCCAGCTTTCAGGGATGCCTTGCCTGCTGCCTGAAGAGGGCTGTGCAGCCTTAGTGCCCCTTTCCACCTATGCACCAGCAGCTCCACCAGTGCCAGCAGGCAAGGCAGGAAGCAGAGGAGCAGAGAAAAGCTGCCTAGAAAACAGGAGCCTGGTGTGCCCTGGCAGCCATACACACAGCCAGTCACCAGGGCATGCTAACTCACCACCTGTGGGAAGTACAGCTCCTTCTTCACCTCCCTCTCTGACCATCCTGCCACAGAAAGCTTCTGTCCTTGGGTGGGAGGGAGAGCAGGCACAGCAGCAGGGAGGGTTTTAGTGGGGCTGATGAGGTGGGAGGGGAGGGTGAGCTGCACTGGCTGCACCTGTGCCATGAAAGACCACAGTTGTCTGTCTTAGCAGAATCTCCAAGAGCCAGAGGGGCAGCAGGTCCCCAGGAGTGGACAGCAGGCTGGCTTGTCCCCTGTGGGAAGAGGCATGGGCAGGCTGGGTCTTTCTGGAAATGGACTACAGGCCTTTTGTCATGAAACATGTGGGGACTGGAGGAGTTTTGTAGTAAGTGACACTGGTGAGCATCTGAGTTGACGGAGTAGAAGCTTAGAGCAAAGGACTTGCCCCTACAAGGACACAGGGAGCAAGAGAAAATGGGTTTGCAAACTTGTTTATTTTTATTCCATCTTACCCAGCAGATCTGAGGTTTTTCTATTTTACAGGTCATCTAGGTCTAATAAAAGTCAAATTTAAAAATTATAAAGCCTTGGAGTTTTGGAAAGGAGTAGGGCTTGGCTATTGTGTCTGTGAGATGATCACAAGCCCTACTTCCTGTATCAGTTTACTTAGCAAAATGGGATTGGGCAGAAAATCAATAAAGCAGCAACAACTTTCAAAATTACTCAGTCTGATCTGAAAAAGCATGGGCTCCCAGAAGGGACAAGCCCCAAAACATTATGTGCAATGTATTGTTCTAGGGAATCAAAACAAGCATAGAAAAAAGAAAATCAATATTCCTTCAGCCATAAGTAATTTTGTAGTATCAAATACGTGCAAGTATTTGGGGCAAATGCTACTGTTTTCATAGCAGATTGGTCAGTTCAAAGTGTTTGGAGCTGGTGAACTAGAAAGTTCACTGTTTATTTCACTATCTCACTTTACAGATACTACTCAGCATGAATACAAATGGATCATGAGCCTTTTTCTACTGAGTCCTGCACTGCAAAATGCTCTCCAAGTTTTGAGACCAGGTTCCCCCTCTGGGAAATGGGAAGAATCAAAATGGGAAAAAATTTAGAGAGACTATATTTCTGACTGCTGACCTCACTCAACATGTCTGCAGTTTTGGAAGACTCAAAGGAAAATTTTTTATGCAGTCACAGGGCTGGTTACGTGAAAAGGCAAGATGTGCTATAGGGAGGCTCCTTGCTCACCCTGGTGAATGCACAAAGACAGCAGGGCAAATCTGCCATTTTTTCCCCCTTGTTCCCATTCTGCAAGGCAGCTCTTTGCTGCTGCCTTTTCATGCATCATGTAACTGCAGCAGCGTAAAGTCAGGCATGTGTCCCTCTGAGATATGCCATAATCCTGCCACACTGCCATCCTTCACACATTTGGATGTCCTGCATTCTTTCATGAAGGTGCAGAGAAATCATTATGATCTGCACTTTAGAACCATGGACTAACCAATGGACACTCTATTTTGAAGCAAGCCTTCAAATTATCTACAATGATTAGGGTAAAACTGAGATGGAATTTAATGTAACATCAGGCCTCTTCATATCAGCTCCTACTCTAAAAGTAATCAGTAATATAACACGGAGATTACATGAGAAATTTTAACTACTTTATTTGTTAAACTTTTTGTGGGAAACAGTTTGATTCAACAGCATTAACATTCTCAACAACTGTGTGTCACAAATCTCCTGACTTGTTTAATGTAGAAGCAATTTTCTTCTTGTGGAGAGAGATGAAGGCAAAACAAAATGTTAGAAAAAGACACTGCAGGCAAAGGCACCTTGCATCTAATTCACTTTTTAAGGAGATGATGAAACAAAAAACAAGGAAACAACACCATTAGTCATGCCATCACATACTACAAAGCCTTCAGACTGCCCCATGAGTCAGATGCTTGACTAGGTGGGATGCACTGGTGCTGCTTGCAGAAGCCTGACACTCTCTGCTGGCAGTCTTGGCTCTTAATGGCTTTCTTCCTTGAGCTACATTAAAGAGCAGGTGAGTTTTTTGGAAGCTTAGATAGTGCCTGTATGCAAATGCAAAATACCCAGAGGAGAGAAGCCTTTGGAGAATGGTCCCAGAGTTCTCATTATCATAGAAATCTCAACATTTTGTTCCAGTCCCACTAATTCTGACTGTATGCTTTTATCATGCCTGAAAGGAGAAGGTGATCAGAGAATACTATCAGAGAGGCTAGAAAATATGTTCAGAGGCTATAAATCCATTAACAAAGACTCATTTTTATTAAAGGGATTACAGAAAAACCAATAAAGAAAAAAAAAGATTATTTAAGTAAAAGGATACTTCATGGATAATATTACTTTTATAATGAAAGAGGCAGCAAATCCACCATGTTGTCTAGATGAAAAAAAAAGCAAAATGACAGCAGGGAAGCCTCACAAGAGAGCTACAGCCTATGGAATTGCCAGCATCATTTAAGGCTGGGAAGAGCTGAGAGAGACAGCTCAAAGTATAATTGTGGTTCCCTACAGGGATGGGACAGAGAAAGAAAACTCTTCTGAGTGAAAGGAAGATTGCCTTGAAATGAAATAAAAAATAATTAAAAGGGAAAACTTTTTACCTTAATAACTCATTAAAAGTGCTGGGGACTGGGACAGCAGAGTAGGTTGATTATTTTTGTGTTCCTTTGGGGGGTTTTGTCTTTAACAAACTTCAAAAGTACTTGGAAGCAATGCTAAAATAAAGGTTTCCATATTCTTTACAGGGAGATAATTGAATTATTTCAGTACTAACCCATGAAATTTCTAGAACTGTTTTAGAACATGGGAAATTAAATAGGGTCAGAAATATTATAAATTGTGATGAAAATTTTGTTTTCAGTCTTGGCTTTTATCAGAGGAGGGCACTGGAAGCAGGAAGAAGTACATACAAAATTTTAGTACTTTCATAGAAGTGCAGTAGTTGCTTTCCTGGGTATGTCTCTCAGCTTGTTTAGAAGAAGCAGACAAAAGAAAAATTCAGATTCTTAGCACAGGAACATTTTATTTTGTAAACACCCACCTATTCCTCTCTGTTGTCATCTTATCGCACAAGTCTCATACCTTCTCAGTGATTTCTTGTGGGCATCTCCTCACAGAACTAACTTCTTCTTCACAGCACAACCAACAAACTCCAACTCTCCCCTCACCCAGCTAACCCACTCTTCTGTAGCGCTCGTCTTATTGGACACAGCTGTGGCCTATTAAGGGCAGGCCTGCTCCTAATCTTTGGTGATTAGCACAGCTGTAGCTCCTCAGGTGTGAGATTGCCTTCTGCACTATTCTCTTACATTCTATCCCTCCACACTTCTCCTCCTTTCTTACTAATACTCTAAGCTCCTGAGCCTTAGGCTCCTCATATGAATGTTGCTGTGTCCTACAAGTTGGTTGTTTTGTTCTATTCTGCAGCAGCTTTTTATCTTTGTAGGTTCAAACACAGAGAAAGAACATTAAAATGTGCCATTTCCATTAGAAACTTCTATCTTATCTATATCTAAATGGGTTTGTTGAGGCATGGAAAATGTGCTGTGAGTTTTGGTTTCTTGCGTTTCAGCCATAATAAATTTCAGTAGCTCTCAGAGCTCTTAGCTCCTGCTTACCTTAAAAACTATTGCAAACAGTTATGTACAGGTGAAAGACTTAGGTACTAGACAGTATAACTAATCTGAGTGCAAATAATTGTCTTTCGGTAATCAGTTTCAATTATGGTTTCCAAGAGTTCCTATCAAAACTAGAATGGAATTAAACAGCTCTGTGACGAATTGAAACACAGTTTAATCAATTAAACTTTTTTAAAGTATGTGGGGGCTTTGTTTGGGATAACAAGAACAAATATTAACATGAAATAAGAGCTTGATATTGTTCCTTTCTCCTTACATCTGATTAAAATAAGTCTTAGTGGACTCCAGCCAAGCTTTTGAAAGCACTTTGCTTTAGCACTGATGATTTGCACTGCATTTGCATTTGGCAAAAAAGATATTTTGTTCTCACATTCAATAGAAATATTCAGTTTCCTTTCTCTTCCATGGAAATGTTGATGCCAGATGCTTAGATGTGGCTAAGTGTTTCCATTTCCAAAAACATATAGCTGAATTTTGTACAGAATTTCCATTTTTTCCTAAAAAAAATCCACTGAAATATTTTATTTAATGTTAGAATTAATCTTGTGATCTACCCTTAATCCTGTTAAGTATGGTGGGCATTCAGGACATTAGGTTTTCTTCCCAGTTTGCTGATTCAGGCAGTGTATTGCCTAGATTTCTTTATTTTAGCATTAGTCTATTTCCTTTTCTTTAATAACTTATAAGTAATCTATACTCAGCAGGGAGAAATGGCCTTGGCATAAAAAGAGGGTCCTTCTAGCTACCTTTTAGTCAGTATCTTACACTCTTAAGTACATATTCTTTTAAAATTTTGGTGAAACAGTGCTGAAACTTGGAAAACACATAGTCATGGGTTTGGTTTTTTTCTATTTGATTTATCACCACTGGTTAAGATCTAAATTTCTATAATCCCATTATCAGCATTTTTTGCTGATTATGGGGGAGATACACATGCCCTCAATACTTAAAAAGTATAGTTTTCAATTCTGCAGTAGAGAATATTTTTTCAACCTAAGACACAATCTGTTGAGCAGCGTCAAACTGAAACATCAGAATAGCATGAACTCAGGGTAAAGTTTGGTTTTCTTAAATATTCAGTAGTGTCATTCTATGTTACCCTTGCATCTCTAATTAATGTGTATGCAGAGAACTGGAAATACAACATCAGTATTTAAAACAACAGAGCCATTAAACAATAATAATTAAAAAAAAAATCAGCGCTTTTTAAATCCAAGAGTAAAGGTCTTCAAACAGACAGGAAGGTAGTAGACTAATTGTGGGAACTCAGCACATCCCTTTGGATGTCCAGAGTTGCCGAGAACCCCGTCGGGGGGCTCAGAGGCCCTGGCACGCTGCCCCAAACACCTGGTGGCTTGATTTCGACCCTTCCAATGAATTGCCAACTTTGTATGAGGACGTGAAAGCCACACAGGTTTGAATGGTGTAATAATAAAGTATTCACAGGGAGAAAATGCAGATTTTAGGAATTTTGGTATGGGGGTTATGGGGACAAGATGGAGGAATTAGGGTGTGTCTAGTCCTTCTTCTTTCTTCTTCTTATTCTCCATTTTCTGCTGTGATGTTGGCACTTTGGGATTGGTTTAGAATAGAAGTGCACTGTCTAACATAGGTGATAGGTATTGGGAATTAAAAGTAAATATGATTGACGTAGTTTGTAGTATAAAAAGACGACACTGCCTCAGGGGTGGTCAGAGTGCTCGTGGCTGCCTTCCTGAGCAGATCTTGGCTGGGCAGAAAGAAAATTTTACAGATAAGAATTGATAAACAACCTCAAGACCGAAAAGTGAAGAGTCCAGACTCATTCTTCAGAGCACGGGCTGCAGCAGCACCATCCTACACATCTCGGGGCAGAGGACAGACAGCCGACCCGAGAACTAATGACCATGGAAAGCAGTGCAGCCAGCATTATGTTTTCATGGCTGAAAAAACATAGTATTTAACAGCTGATGCCTATGCCATGAAATAGATATAACAAGTTCTAAAAGATTGGTGGAAGGGAATGAAGGAGATCCTTCACTGGATTCTCATTTCCTTCCTAAACTTCCAGTTCCATTCTTGGTTTTAAACTCTGTTCAAGTGCAATTCAGCTGAATACAAATGTTCTAAGACATCAAATGAGTGTGCAATTTGCAAGCACAATCACTTCTAGTCAGAGGTATGACTGATTCACACAAGCACTTGTGTTCCAGAAGGTGATGCACAACTTTTTATATATTTTTCATACGTATTCCATAGTTTGTCACATCACTACTCTTAAGATATTACTGTTGGAACTAGCTAGGAAGAAGATTATCAATATGAAACATTCTCTAGGGCCATATATACCTATCAGAATATTAGTAACATCAATCTCTGTATCTTCCTGTCTCAGACAACACAGGAAACATTTCTTTTTTTCAAAATTTTTGTTTGGACTGACTAAAAATGAAATTCTGCTTAAACATCCTGTATTAAAGTCCTCATTTCACAGAAACTGACAGACTTGTATTTTCATAAAACTCTAGTCTCTAAACTATGAAATCAAATTGCTTGAAAATATATTTGATCAGTTATTTGTGAATAGCTGACCTGAATAAAATAAGAATAGAGTTCCCTTCCTTGTCCTAACAGCTGAACTTACAATAGTGTTATGGTTTATTTGAAAAAAAGGAAAACAAAACCCCTCAGAATGCAATTCTCAGGAAGAGATAAAAGTTGCCCACCATAAAAAAATTGACTTCAAATTGTCCTTATTATGCTGCTTAAAATATTAAAAACCCACTAATTTTTAGCAGATGATATTTCACTGTTTTAGCTGTTTGGTTTTTTTTTCATAGAAGTCCCACAGGGAACATTCATGCATTTTATTTTAATTTGAGACTAGGTTTATATTTTAATTTTATAACAGTCTTGGGTGTATGTACCCCTGTTGTAGTTGTGCTAATGAAGATGCATACAGACTGGACACAAAACCATCAGAAGGTTAGTTTAATTTGTCATATCAACAGGTCCCAGGAAAAAAAAGGGACAACAACCATGCAACCCTCCCCACACTTTTATCTGGTCAGAGTCATGCACAAAACACCAACTACTCCAGCACAAGTCATCAGAGCCTGAGCTTTGAACAGTTTGGGGGCCATTCATGTCATCATCTTCTGCACCAGCCAGACAGTTTAGTTCTACAGCCAGACCACAATTTCCAGTACTCCTGGGCAGAATCTCAACAGCACTGAAGTCAAGCTTGCTGTGCATGTAGTGACAGATGGTCACTGAATACATTCTGAAGATTTCTAAAATCTGCATGGCACTCTGTATCAGAGAATCCATTCTTGGCACTGGAAAATGCATAGAGCCAGTAATATATGACATACACAACTATTTGGAAGCCCTACAAATGGCCAATTGGGCTATTATTCAACATATAGCATAATAGAAAAGTCTACTTTGAAAAGTGCACTTTAATAGTGTGAATAAGAAACTCTAAGAAACAATGAAAGACAAGTTACTTAAACTGAAGCATAAGAACATAAATAAGGCAGCCACTTTTCCCCCAAAGCACTGTGATCAGAACTCATCTTCCCCTTTCTTTATTCAGAAATTAAATATGTATATTTGATCTTTCTAAATGAGAAAAGAGGAGTCTATTTTCTGTAAACAACAGGTAAAGTGCAGAAGTAAATTCTGTAGTTACAAAGGATGATACTGAAGATTTCTGCAATCAAAAATATCCCACCAGTAAGAATTAAATTATCTTGGATACCAAGCTATACTGTAACAAGTATGACACATACAAGACTAATGGGGTGAATCTGACACACACATTCAGGCTAACTAATTTCTTGGCTCAGATCCTTGTGGCAACAAACAGTAATTTTAGAATGGGCTGTAAAATCTAAAGTAGTTCTCAGTAGACAGAGCTCTTTCATTAAGATAGCATTAGACTGGTGGAACCTGAGCTAGGTAAAGTCAAGTCTGCAAAAGTACAGTGATCTATCCACACTCTACAGAATAAAATTACAAAGAAATAAAAGTATCCCTCTGTCTCAAGACCAGTTTCAGTTACTCATGCAAACATGCATTGGTAATGTCTTGAGAGCAAATGTATTCCCAAACAAGGATTAAATAGAGATTTCTGTTAATCACAATATATACTTTGTGTAAAATATTTCAAGTTCTTGATTTAGGAGGAGAAATTAGATGGGAAAACGTGTCAGCTTGAGTCACAGTGGGACAAACCTTACCAGGACAAAGTATGCAGGTGCAGCCTCAGAAGTTTGAGATTACTCAGTTTTAATAAGAAGTTTTTTGAGGGCCAAAAGACTGAGGTTACACAGCTTTCCTGAGTGAAGGCAATGTTAATGAAAACCAAAGGGAAGTTATAAGGAGTAGTTCCCAGGTGTTTTGTTCTTCTAATATCTAGAATTTGCAAACACTGTATTAATAATTTTGTAGGTCAGTATCTTCTTTTTACTTTTCTTCTATGAAAGCAACACACCTACCCATCCTTCTAGATACATATACAGGACTTTCAAATAATAAAGTGTGTTTGGAAAATTCTTTTCTGTCTTTTCTATTTCTGTACTCTTTAAAATTTCTCTTAAATGTCTTTTAAACTTTTGTATGACCAAGCAGAAGGTATTTGTCACAGGCATAGGTGTATCTAAGTCATATGCTTATATTAGTGAAAAGGGGATTTAAAACATCATTCTAACCAACTGAAATATTTTTAATCAAATATTAACATGCATTTTCAGTATCTTGATAACCATATAAGCTGAATTCTTCATGCACATTAACCAAAACTTTGAATAGTTATTTTCACAAAATTTTTCTCATCTTTGCAACATTACCTTAATGACTGTTTATGATATTTTTTTACGTCATTCTAAGACTTTCTAAGACCCACTGAAATCCACAACCTCATTTCATGTAATAATTACAAAAGTATTCAAAAATCAAACCCAGTGATCGTTCTTTTAATCCTGTTTTGACCAATTAATGACTCTGAAATCAGGTTTTTGTCATATATTTCCACATACATCTTCATGCTAAACAAGGTTTAGCTTACATGTGAGCACATTGAAGTTAGTACTGTAGACCTAATCAAATATGCAAGATGATTTCTACAACATTATTATCATACCTACAGAAATCTAGTATAAATTATGGATTGATATTGTAGAAAAAGTGAACATAAACACAAATCAATATTAGCAAGCAAAAATTGATGCAATGCAATGCAGAAATAATAGAACCCTTCTTTGCTTGCATTGTGTTTTAAAGAAAACCCAAATGGTTATGGTATTTTTAGTTAAACTAAACACTTTCTAAATATAAATTCATACCATGCATTGTCATGGACAACTCTTCCAAAACTCTTACATGAAAAGAAATTAAGTATTTAAGAATTCAGCTACTTGCTACACTTGGAGTTAGTGTGTGAGAGTAGGTTACCGCTGTTAAATAAACATAGCATAGGTGCATAATCAAACTGAGCAGACACAGAATACATGCATATTTAGGGCTACATTTTATTTTATTCTGATTTTCTATTTTACTGCAGTTATTTGAAAAAAATTCTCTTCCTGGTTGGTGTATTGCTGCACATATGCTGCACATACTCTGTATTTCCTCCAAGAAATACTAGCCAGGAATTACTGATTAAGAATTGTCTTCACTTTTTCCTGAAGCTTGCTACTGCTTCTGTTTAGAACAAACAGGTATATTTCTTAGCTTGGTTTCCTAAGAAAGTGATATGCCAAGACCTTTCTTTAGCTGCTCTTTGGCTGTTTTCAAGGAAAAAGAAAATCCTACAATTTTTAAAGTCATTGTCCATATCCAACCAAATTTGACAATGGTAAGAAACTTTAGACTCAATGAATTTTCACTTATTTAATTAGGACAGCAGTAAGACAGATTCAAATGACCCTATTATTGCCCCCACTGATGGAAAATCTAAAGCAGAGACAACAGTCACTGGACATCACATAATTCTTGCAGAAAAGAACCAATATGTTAGCCACGGTGGGAGCTCTGTTTTCTCCAGAACATCTGTGCTTCACAGTATTGAGACATGCAGCTTCATCAAGTAAAACAGGTAATTATTTGAACATATTTACAGTGTTACCGATGAACTGAACTTCCTTTATAATGTACACTGTTTCACTGCTGCTTGACAGCAGAGTGACACACCTGCATCACAAAACAAAGTGACTCAATGGATCAGGCAGGTCGAGAATTTTGTGAGATATTTAATTAAGACTACTTTTTTTGAACTGTTGTTGGCTGATGATCCAAACAATAGCCCTATGGCCAAGAGAGGCCATACAATTTCATCATTTTTAAAATCTATTTGTTGACAGTCTTACTGCCTTCAGATACTCTTGAAGAACAGAGTATTTTCATGCAGTACAATCACAATGATCTTTAGGATCTAATTACAGTCTGAAGCAAACATGGTACACATTTTTATTCCATTGACATTATAGTATTGCTCTTCCAAAGCACTGTGCTCATTCTTAGTGTTTCAAAGCATCCAAATAATTCTTTATTTCTGTAAGAGAAATTAAATAGATTTCAGCTCTATAAAAGCTTAATTTGTTCACATTTAAGAAGAAATTACATTACAGTATTCCCCACTGAGCACATCTTTGTTTTTAATTGCAAAAGTGATTAGAGGTATAACTTCAAGAAAATAATTTTCTGTCATAGGGTAAAGTACAAGCAATGCCAGCTGTCACAGAGGCTGGCATTTTATCCCTCCTCACCTGTATTATCAATACTCTGCTCCAGGACTCTTCTGAAGAGAGCTTATGATAAATGATACAGATTATATGGAAAGGCAGTTTGCAGTGTGGTGTCCACAGGGAAGCAACAGCATTCTCTTCTAGATGTCAAACATTAGCACTTCATGAGGACCAAGATCTTCAAGATGTAAAAGGCTAGTACACTTGCTCTTTCTGACCAGGCAGTGCTGTGGCTGTTTAATATTTACTCAAAGCCACAATCACCTTCTGATCTGAGGAGCAGGTGACTTGGCAACTCTCTTCCATCCTGATTGCTATGCAGAGACAGTCATGAAAAGGTAGAGCATAAAAGATTAAGCAGATTCTAGTAACCCAGACAGTTTACTTTGCCCTTTTGAGAATTGGTCCAATGCATCATCATCTATCATAAATGGATTATAATATGACAGTGCTGGATCTTTAAGGTTATCTCTGCTCCAGTGCTAAATAAGAAAGATAAATCTGCAGAAACACTTAGAGTTATTGTAGTCAGTGGTAAAGGGCTGGTTTCCTTTCCTAATAGGCATCCAAGCCTCAAAGCCCAACAGCTCAAATTAATCTTGTGCTTCAGAGTATGAAACATCTGTCCTGAGCCACTAAGAGCAGACCTACAAATATTGTGCAAATGTCTGTTTCAAACATTTAGACACTACCTGCTTCTGAAATAAAGTTAACAAACAAAAATTCACATTTTGGTCTGGCGTCTCAGTGTATGTTTAAAAATTAATAATGTGCAATCTTACCTTTGCATATTTCTATTAAAGCAACTTCTTTATTTTCCAACATCCAGTACATTGTAACTTACAAGATTAAACTAAACTATAAAGTTAGGATATTTCTAATAACTTTATATTAAAATATCAAAGAATGTCAGCTTTGTTTCTTTCTAAGACACAAGATACTGGCTTATATACTCTTAGAAAAAATAAATTTCATTAGAGAGCAACTACCATACTCTGTTTAGCATCTGCTATAAAAATATTGACAGAAATACTGAATAAATTTAGCTGCTTATACTAAATAAATTTAGCTGTTGGTTGGTTTTTTTGCATGAGTCTACATTGTAACATCATATTCCAGACTGATATAATCAAACTAAGGAATAATTACCTTCTTCTGAGATTTATTAAGTACTTTTTTCATCAGTGCACATTTCTCTTCCTCTTAAGTGCTGAAATATTATCAAAAAGACTAAAAGGAAATGCATGATTGAGATTGTAGAGGGAGTTCAGGACCTTTTCTCAGCTTTCTGAGATCAGAATATGCAGATAGATAGATAGATAGATAGATAGATAGATAGACAGACAGACAGACAGATAGATATACCCAGTAATAAAACACTGAATAAGAAATTAATCAGATAAAGACGCTGGCCAAATTAATAGAGTCCTTGATGTACATAACAAGGAGGCCAATTTCTCAGGGGTAGTAGCAATTTGAAATGCAGAAATATGTGCAATCACATTGAATGTATAACAGCAATATATCCCTTCATAGCAATTTAAAGTGCTGGAAAGTTACCAAGTGTGGAAATAATTATGGTAACAGAGTATTTGTGGGAAAAAAACCCCTTGAAATAACAGCAAGCCATCAAAACAAAGTACGATGCAGAAAAGATTAAAAAATAAGCTACCAATTCAAACTTTATAATTCTATTTTTTAAAAACAGGACTTTTTAAAGTTTTGGGGTATTTTAATTTTTCCTCAAAATCTAGCTTTTTTCAGGTTGAATTATGACCTTTAATTGAATGCAAACTTTTGCTATATTACCCTCAATGTAACAATTCAAATTAATAAGATTCAGGGTATGATATCACACTGTCTTCACTGAGGCAAGGCAATGGAGATTGGCAGAGATGACCATTTATCAAGAAGAAATTCACCACTAATTACTATATATCTAAATAAATAATAAATATTACCTGCACCATAAAAAAAAAAAAATCTGAGGGAAGTATTTTAATACCACCATTTCTGAGCTATTGCAATTAGAGAAAACTTTCTCAGGGCAAAATGTTCATTTACTGAGCATTTATTTGTCCCAATACAAGCTGATCATGAATACAGAACTGGACACTAAAAGAATTTACACCATGATCACTTTTGTAACATATAATTACATTTCTGCTGAGTTTAAGAAAAGATTTTGCAGAATGAATCATAGAGAACAATAAATACTGTAGAGAACCAATAAAATGGGAAATGGCAGAATAGTTTTGAAACAAGTAAAGATATAACATGAACAGAGAGACCTTGAATTAGATACTAGACACTGCATTTGGCAAAGCACCATAAGTTACATTCAAGCTGGCTAAATCAGCTAAAAACTTGCCCTTTAGATGAACTTTGCTCATTATTATGTGAAAAACACATTAAATTAAACACATTATGCTACCCACCTTCAATTAAAGGTCTCTACTCAGTGAACGTGCAGATTAAGATGCATTGTACCTTTAAGTGAGTGAGTGAGCAAAAGATTGTCCAATAACTATTAAGCAGGCATATATTTAGAAATTAGATAAGCCTTTACTGATGTATCTTGAAAGTATAAATATGCTGCTTGGCTGTAACTAGGTGAGTTAGCTTTGTGCATTTACCTCCTGGCATCCATCTCTGCAGAGACACGAAATAATAAACAAATATCTCAGCACTTTCTGTGACTCAGCTTCTTGGATACCAGAGAGAACCCATTTTTGTGACAATATGCCTGTAGGCTACTTTGAGGGAAAAGAAAAGCTATCCTGTCACTAAACAAGAGAGAAATCTGCTTGTAATCTAGCTGTTAGCCCACTGTTTTAGGGAGCAGGGGAACCAGGCTCTGGTTTTTCTCCCTGCTCTCTGGAATATCCCCTTTCCCTAACTCCTCTGACTCTTTGAAAGCTGCAGGTCATGAAAAGGTTAGAAACACTAATTGTTTCATTATTGATAAATCCATGTCGTGGGAAAAGGAGAAAGGAGTTATACAGAGATATGAAAGACCTTCAAATTTCTGTGCTTGGTTGTAGAACATAGTCATGCTATTTTCTGATGTATTTAACAAAATTGCTGTGGAGAAGAACTTGGTAAAAATGAGAGCAATATGACTAAGCTTTCTGAACGGTAATCGGTAGGCTTAGTGTGAAAGCTCTAAGCTTCAGATGAAGTACGGAACCTGGCCATTCAAACTTTCAAGGTAATTTTCTTTATTTACTGGCACCAGTTTTCTGTGGAATTTTTAATCAGTTGCTATAGAAATGCTTACATGAATAGCTCTGCAGCCCAGCTGTGGAGACAGTCTCAAAGCAGTATCCCTGTTGCCATATGTTATTGTTTAACTGAATGCCAAGATTTACTCGGTCCTGTAAGTTCAGAAGCTACCTCACCAAATATATTTTGCCTTATAACAGAAAGGCTTCATAGAAGTACTTTTCACATTCTAGTATGAGTAATGGACAAAAATTTAATTAAATACTTGGCAAAAACAAGTGTGCCTGTTCATATTCCTAATCTTCTGTCCCCAGTATCTTTCACTGTTTAGAATTTATTTCTCCAAAGGACAGATCAATAATAAAATTATGATTGGATGTATTGAGCAAGAAAGGAAATACTCCACAAGAAAGTAATTCAGGGACAGAGATTAAATTAATCCTGATGGAACAGATCTGGAGCACTACAGCATAGTTAGCATGGTATGAGAGAAAATATTAATATATAGAAGTGGCATTAGAACAACCTCATACATCAGAACTGCAATAATCTCTCTTAAAACCAAACCAAATACAAAACCCCATAACTAAAAGGACCCATTTTCAATGGAAAGTTGAAGATCACAAAGAAAGCACAAGCCGTGCCCACATCAGTTCTAATAGAGTGAACACTCAAGCTCATATTAAGCCATTTAAGCTATTTAACAAGCTCACCACTGCACTGTGGTTTGTTAATGAGCTAAGAGTTGCCAAAGTTTTATTCTGAATTTTTACCAATATATGACTATTTTTAAGTAATTCCTTGATGAAAATGTGGCTTTGACCCAACCAAAACAAAGTAACAGATGATAATAATAGCACTTGGAAGTTTCATTAGTGCAGGTTTTCTAGACTAAGCTGCTTTTGCATTGAAAAGTTGGAATTCCTACAATTAAGTAGAATAAAACCAAAAAGTACACAAACACAATGTCATATTTTACCTTATCCAGAACAATATCACACGATATTAATATTTTAAAAAGTAATAAAAAACCCTCCTTCTTTTACAAGAGTCAATATACAGGCATAACAGAAGTTGAGAATTTGAGAAGTAAATTATGAAAACATCAGCAAGTTTGCCTACTGAGGATAGATAATTTCATACAACTGGTACCTGATACTTCTGTACTATCTATATGAATGTGTGTGTATATTTATAGCACTTTTTATACATGATAGATTATAATTTTGAACAGTAGATTTGACTAAAAAACCACAGTAATTTTATAGGTGCAAAGATGTGATATCCTTTAATGATAATTTTTTTATATATTTAACTTATGAATAAATATAATACATGAAAAAACTCAAAAAACAAACCTAGATTCTTTCCAATTTGGATATTCAGATTATTCTGGCTCTCCATATGGCAATTTATAAGGATTTTCTCTTTGCATGTCCTTGTTGCAGAAGGGTTTAAAACTGATGGCACATGACTTTCGTAACACAAAAATGAAGGACAAGACATTATCATTTTCAAGGCATGAACAATTTATTATTCCATATTCTTCTGTAGCATATATTGCAGAGTCTGATTCTCTTGAACTGAAGGTATTGAGGAAAACTGAAGAACTTCATTTCAAAGGTTCTTGAAAATCCACGGCGATTTTTAAGACAGACTGTGCTGAAACTTTTATTGCATAATCCAGTGGTTTTGTTTTTAGACTCAAAAATGTGCATATGGAAACATGCATATAAATGCAAGATGATATCCTCCCTCAGCAATTACCCCTTTTTCCTGTTACTGTTGCTCAGTTATTTCTTACCCAAATCTGACAATATCTTTGGCTCCACACTGTTTGGGGTTTTTCCTGTATTTTCTTACTTCATCTGTTTATATCAATGGACCCAAGAAAGATGGTGATTTTTTTTCCCATGGTCATATTTTGTGGCTCCTAAATCTTAAGAAATACTTTTTGTGCTCCAGAAAAGATTTATTCTTACTAGACTTCTGTGGACAGTAGAATATCTACTAAGAAGTTGATTGTAAAAGGCATTTTTACTGCAGTGTCTAAAATTACCATTTCCTTTTATTAGTTTGGCTAGAGACACACAAAATTAAAACTAAATATTTTGTTGAAACTTGTCAATTAATCAGTGCAGATCTTTCCTTTGCTATTTCACCACAGTCTCCTTGGGGAGCTGCAAATGTACATAAGCACAATGTCTGTGTACTGCACATGCAGGAAAAATATTATGTTCTGCATCATACTGTCAGAATTAATTGGTTTCCTCAATTCTTAAAATATTTATGTGGCCTCCGGGTTGTCTTTGCTGGCTAGCCCAATAAGCTGTAAGAGAATAGTGTCTGTAAATGGTAGGATTCCTGGTCACCTCAGCTAGTGAGGTCACATTTTGTAAAACTAGGTGGAAACAAACTAAAGCACTGAGATTTACTGAAATTTTGAAATGAAATAATTTCTGTGAATCTCATGACAGATGAGAATTCCTATTTATATGTACTGCCAAACAGAGATGCTTCAAAGTGAAAGGGATCTCTGGGAAGAAAATACACTGTTCATTTTATGTTTCATGTTTCTCTAGTCTTCCTGTGAACTTGCAGATGAAAAGAAGATTTCTCTTTGCTTCCTCCCACATGTAATATAGTAGCAAATATTTCCTCTTATTTCAGAGGTAGAATTAATTATAACACCACCTGAAATTAAATGATGACCAAAAGCATAGGAAGTTTCATATTCTTTAAAGTGATGTGAACAACCTAGACAAATCAAAACATTCTGTGGTAAGCTTCTGCTTGCTCCTTCAGGTGAATAGTACAAAGGAATCAAGAGATCAAATCTGTCTAGGTTTCCTTCAAAGAAATTAAAACCAAATAAACAGAGAAGGAAAAGAGGAGACTCAAATGGAAAGAAGTTCCTCTAGGATGTGGCTGTCTAGCCTGTAATCCCCATTCTACCTACCTAAGAGTCTGTGTAGCTCTTCACAGACCTAGAAACATCTCATTTATGAATATTGGCTTTTTAATGAAAGAAAATCAAACAAGCTTGTCAAAATATACTTTTTTTCACCTAAAATGCCCTTGCCAAAGCAGAATCCTACATAAGAAATCACTGCATGAGTTGGACACTAAATGAAAATCAAAATATTCTGTGATTTGTTTGCAGATGTTTTCTAAGTAGAAAAGTAATGAATAATTGACTTTCATTTCAAGTTCAAATATTATATTTTAAAAAATATAGAACAATTTCAGAGCCTTGGCATTATAACAATACTACCACATTTTCTAAACATTTTCTACATGGAAAATGCTTTACATGTCCAATCTCCTATATGAACACACAGCCAGAAGGATGTTACAGAGAGTTAGCAAGATAATATTCCTGCAGCTGGCATGCTGATTAGATTTACAACTCTCTCAACTGTTTCTTCAGAAACAAATAAGGTTTTAAAAATTCCTACAACAATACTTGACAGGAGAGAAGTCATGTACTTGAATGAGAAATTCCAAACCTGATTTAATTACTTAAGCCAAGAGAAGTTATCTGATGCACACACCTCATGAACACCTGACCTGCTGAACATGCCAAGACACATCATGCATTTTTCAGTCATGCTAGATGGCTCTCAAAGGTCATGCTACCTTGTATCTATCAATATAAAGAAGAAATCAGTACTTGGAGATATTTAACTAAACTGAAATGCCAAATCTCTTAGATGTAGTCTGTGTGACCACCTGAAGCCAGATGCAGTTTAATTAAGTTTTTCTATTACATGCACCACAGAGATATGGAACAACACTAAAATGTTACAGTGCTGCAGGCAAAGGAAAGCACATGGCTTTGCCACTCAAGATTAAAGCAAAGGATAAATTAGGTTGGTAACACTTCATCTTCATATATTTTATCCCAAACAGGCATGTGTTTACCTTGCATAAGTAATTATCAAATTAAAGAAGTTTGCATAGAAACACTGATCAGGAGTTTTTCAGTGATTCTGTCTATATTTGCTCTTGTGTTTCTGTAATCCTTTTCTTTACACTAAGAGCTCCCAAAATCATTGTTAACATGGTATGCATAGGTGAACTGGCCATCTGATGCTCATACATCCTTTCCACTAGTAAATTTTTCAGTAGATCATATGCATTAGAAGCAGGTTAGATAAATCACATTCTCGGAACAAGAGGAAAAACATTTGAATATATTTAGATTTCATTTAAATTAATTACCTTAACATCTTTCATTTTTTTTCTTCCAGGTCTGGTATTTTTCATACTCTCTTCAATATTACCAAATAAACAATCACATACTTTAGTACATACAGACTTTAAATGGTCTTGTACAATGACACAATATAAGGATTATTACAGAGCCTTTTTTGAATGCATACAACATGTCTGTGGGAAGATGACTGCAGGTAAAACTAGAAAATTGGGAAATTATACTCCCGTTCTAACAGAAGTTATAATAGTATGCAAATGATAGGGTGAAGTACAGCTGCTACTTCCTGAATGGAATGCAGCTGACATGCACAAAATCTATTCCATTACTCCCCACATACATTCCCCACAGCCTGCAATCTTAAGCACACACTGAGGCATGAAATACAGGATGGAGCAGAGCAGAAACACCACAGCCAGGCTCTGCTGTAATCCTTGCAGGCCTGGGACTGTGATGGTTCCGTGTGTCTGATACAGCACACAGCAGCTGTCAGCCCAGGGCACGTCTTGCTGCTGAGCCACCAACTGTGGGAATGTTGGTCTCTTCAGATGAACTCAGTTCATCATCATCTAAATGTAATACTAACTCACACATTCATCCCAAAATTACCTGCCCCCATGGTATGACCACCTCTCACCAAGTATGCACTCTGTATTTTATTGACTGTATCTTTTAAGAGCAAAGCAAGAGAATTTTATACCAATCACCTACAAAAGTGTATATGGCAAGAGTCACTCAAGCCCCACCTAATGAAATAGTATGAAAGTGAGTTAAGAATGGGGAGAAGTTAAGAAAGACTCCATAGTACCTTCTGGGATCAGCTGACTAGCTGAACCTGTCCTCTCTTCCCTAGGGACATCTGCTGGGGAAGAACATTCCTCCATGAGCACTAAATGATTTACTCAAGTTGGCTTTCATTGGTGATTAGAGCTTGCCTGCATATTGCTTCAAATTTGCTTTAGCAGTCAGTTACCATCATCAGCAATCTTCAAAACTTAACCTGTCACAATTTTCTATCATTAGTATGTTTATTAATAAATTGTGTTATACTGGAACCTCTGTGTGATGAATATGGATTTCAATGATGATTGTTAAATGTGTGATTCACAGAGGTGAGGGAGGAACTTGGCACTGCAACTGCCTGTGTTACACTGGCTGTTCACAGGAAGCATCCGCTCACACATCACAAAACCAGTGCTATGTGGAGTAAGTGGGTGGCACTGAGGACACAAAGAGCCTGACTAGGGAAACCCAATTGCCCAGGAATCCTGGAAGAGATTATGGACTGGCCAAAGGCAGGGATTTTGGAGCATTGCTTGAGAAGGTGACTCATGCCCAAAATGCACCACCATGTAATGAGTTATCAGAAGATGCAAGAGGCTCTGCTGTATTCACTGATGGATCCTGCTGTGGTAGGAAACCATTGGAAAGCTGCAGTGTGGAGTCCCACAGGACAAGTCATTGAGACCGCTGAAGCAGAAGGTGAGTCAAGCCAACTTGCACAACTGAAAGCCAGCTAACTCGCACTAGAGATTGCTGAAGAAGAAAAGTGGCCTGTACTTTATACTGACTCCTGGATGGTGGCTAATGCCCTATGGGGGTGGCTATGGCAGCGGAAGCACAGCAATTGGCATCACAGGGGTAAACTCATCTGGGCTGCTGTATTGTGGCAGAACATCTCTGCAGGGGGAGAAAACATGAGCATCTTTATTCACAATGTCTTCTGGAGCAACCACTGTGCATGCTGATGCCCTGCTTCCTGTAAAGTGGCTGAACGTCACTCACTGATGGGAAGTGAGAATAAACCTATTTTTTTCTATTTGCTTGTGGAAATGCAAGCTTTGGCTTTAGTAAACTGTCATTTTCCATATTATTTTCTCTCCCCTGTCTAGCTGGGAAGGGGAGCAATAGAGCAGCTTGGTGGGCACTGGCATTCAGCCAAGGTCAACCCAACATTGTGTGTTTTTGCACCCATTGTGGGCTTACTGTCTGTGACTGCAGGCTATGTTTTTTATTTTGGTTCTATATCTCTAGGGTGCTGTACTTGGGAAGACTGTAACATCCTGCATAGCTTCATATAAACCAGGGAGCAATAGCATACTTCGGATAAGTGTGCACCTCTGTGCATGAGGTAAATATGAAATAAATTTGGGGGTTATTATGTATTTAACATTTTAGAGAAATAAATATTTGCAAAGGGAAACAAACCAGTTTGTTGAGTTCTTTTTGTTTTGTTTTTTTAAGAGAAGTAATTTGAAAAGGAATGAAGCTCACTTTGAGGTAGTGAAAATTTCCTAAATAAATAGAATCAAAGTTATTAGAAGAAAGGAGCCATTCATGCTCATAAAAAGGAGATGTGAGAAATTCACACTGTTCATCACATACCCATGATTTTGTTTAAACTCTCTTCCTCCACTCCTCAGAAAGTTCAGATATACTTCAGTTTCAAAGGGAAATAACTGCAGGAGTTTATTCATTAAAAAAGCATTGACCACTACAGTGAAGTTAATTCCTTTCATCACTTTCATTAGACATTTTTGAAGCACATATTTAAATATATGCTTTCATTTTCTTAGAACTAATTCCTATTCTGAAAAGAAAATACTGTCAATGCTATTGCCTCAAAGGAAGAATCAGATTCTCATTTTTCTTTACACAGAAATGAAAATAAAGCCTCACAACAAAACAACAGATTTTGTCCTTCTAGTTAGCTTCACAAAGAAATGGGTAGTGATTTGTGAAGGTGCACCCACCCAGAGCCTTGGCTTGCTCAGACTGGAGGACCACATGTGCATGTGAATGAATCAATTAGTAGATTTGGAGAAGGATAAAGCAGAAGATCTGAGGTACACCAGTGTTATCTAACCTTCCATGCTATTTGTGCATTTATGTATTTATTGTTAACGTGGTTTAGGCTGTGGACAAAATGCATGGCTTCTTAATTGTTTACAGGAAGATTGTGTGCAGGAAGATTAATGATACAGCAACATTTACAAAGTAACGTAGTCAACAGAAGAGGTAGTGTTGGGAGGGGCATATAAATTTCTTTTTAATTGTTTTCCATCACAAGGGTCTGTCCCAAAATAACTCCATTCCTTTCCAGGATCAATTGATGTCCACTGCTGTTTGTACTAGTATGCTTTTTAACCTTTTCAGAGCAAGATATATATATATATATATATACACACATATATATACATAACTATACACTCACACACATATATATCTATATATATCTATCTATCAGATAGATAGATAGATATGAAAAAGATGACAAGAGCTTATTGATAGATATAAAAAAACTAACTCAGCTTTACAGAAAATGAAATGCATAACTTCTGACAGTTGATTAAATAGAATAACCTGCCAGTTAAGTTCAGAACAGAATCACCCTGCTGGCCAGTGCAAAGATTATGTCAAACTAAAGGGAAAATATTGTAAAAGAGGTTATTAGAAAATCTCTCCATCCCACACTCACTCCCCTAAGAAGAAAAATTGTACAAGCATTCAAAATTCATTGAAACATTTTTGAAATTTCCATATTATGCCTGACAAATACAAATGAGTAGATGTGGTACAAATTTGGTCTGGGGTTTTTTTCTGCTTGTTAATATTTAGGTGCATACAGTGAATGTTTTAGTGTATAGCAGTTACATTGCTCTAGTTAGGAGAACAGTAAATCCAAATCATTAAAAATACATTTAACTACCTGTGGTATCCCTTTTGATAGAGTGAACCATTCATACATATATGCAGCTTTGGCTTTTCAAGAAAGAGTCTACAGGACAGATGCAGATCTAGATAATGTGAACAATTGAGTTTAACACTGAATGCTCTAAGGAAAAAGGATATAAATGCATGGTTTTTAGTATGGAATAAGAGTAACTACTTCTGACTAAAGGAGAATCATCTCTTAGTAAGTAATATTTTCCCAACCAGTCTTTCCATATAAAATCATTAGCAATTTCATTTGAACTGTATCACTTTATTTTCAGTAAGCAGTGCCTCCATAGAAGAGACAGTAGTTCTGACACAAATTTCTGTAATAGAAAAGGTAAGAATTGAATTCCACCTTGGATAATAGCCCTGACATTTCTTTCATTTCTCTTTGCTGTGAGAACTACATAATTTGTTCCAGTCAAAAGGGAAATTTGTTGTATGGAAATGGAAGAAATATCATTGCTCTTAAATAAGAAGCCTCTGCTCAATTTCATTTGAAAGATCTTTGGGGCTGTACCAATGCCCCTGGTAACAATACAGAAGGAAATAACAGCATTTGATTCTGTTTTGGCATTAGCATAGCTGCCACCCTAGGCAGCCTGCTAAACCTCCTCCAGTCTGACAGCTGCAAAGACCATGGAGAACCCAGGCACAGGGATGTGGTACTGGCTTGTGTGACAAGGTTTTTATAGGGGCAAGGGTGGAGGGTGGAACAGAGACTACAGGGGTGTCTTCTGGGACAAGTTTCCTCTGAGTTCAACTGAGTCAATGCCAGCAAGCTGCAAGATGGACCTGACACTGAACAAAGCCAAGCCCATAAGCAATGGTGGTAGCACTTCTGGGATAACATACTTAATAAGGGGAAAAAAAACCCAAACAACTTTCACAGCAGCAGCAAGTGGAGAGAGGAGCAAGACTTCTCCAGAGGAAGAAACAACAGAGACAACTGACTGCAATCCCCATTCCCATCTTTCTCTTGTTCTGTATTGTCTGTCTGACCAGCCCAGGAGTGGAGTCTTACAGTGGCTTTGGTGAGCACCTGGCATCCAGCCAGGGTCAACTACCACAGTGACATAACAGGGCACACGGCTACTTTCATTGAGTACTCCATCAAAGCAGCATTTCCTCTTTTTCTGAACAATGTTTTGCTAATATATGGATTTTCTCAGCACCCCAACAGACTATCATGGTAGACCTGTGAGGATACAACACAGAAAACATGATTTTGGAAACATAAAATGAGAGAGAACAAATGGTATTTCTAGCATTTCTTTTTCATACCATGCACCAGTCAGGTCACTTTACTTTCAATTGCTGTGGTAGCAGTGCAATTTTTATTTAAAAAGACGTAAATCAGAAGATAGAAGCAACCAGAATCCTAAAGACTAAAATCATACCAAAGAGCACAATGAAAACCTAGGAGAAGAAGCCACTAGGGAAATTGTATCTTCATGAGGCAAACACCTTATTTTTCTTACAAACACATGTTTAGAGAACTGCTGCTAAGTCAGACAGATATAGGAAGAGGTATGTTGTCCATTCTGGAAAATGGCAAATGACAGCTTTGCTTCTTTGTTAACTTTCAACTGATTAACTAAGTGGTTGTTGCATTTGCTGGACAGCTGTGCAGCAATTATCAGTGCACTTACAGAGAGTTAGCAAGGAACAAAATAACCTGGTCAAACACAAGCTCATCTTCTTCACTTGCTTGGGGGTGGGTTTTTTTAGTAATCACCCACAGATATCAAACTAATGTATTGGCCTTTTCAAACAAGTCCAAAGTCAAATTACAAATGCACACAGAATTAGATTTCCAGAAAAGCGTCAAGAATAATATTTCAACCCATATAAGAAGAAAAAGGAGCATTAAATTTATATTCAAGCACCGCAAAATAATAACTACAAATAGAAAACAGAGAAAAGCCTGTTAGTAAAATACCACAGAAAATTCTATAATATTTTTTCCTTTTTCCCTTCCCACTAAAAGGAACTCTTTCAACCATGATAAAAATATATTTCCATGAAATTGCTAAATTCCCTCCTAAGGCAAATTCACAAATGTTATTTTTGCCAGACCCTGACCAGCATACATAAGTCTGTTAATATATTTTTCATCTTGCAAAAAACTAAGGAGGTTGTGCTTGATAGGAAGGTATGAGTTCTGCAGATACATCAGCACATGTTCTGTTATGATATGGTTATTTGCAATAACATTCCCATCAGATTGATTTATGCCAGGAAATTGAAGATATTTTTGTCCCATCTTAAGGCACAACCACAGAGGATATTCAAAATGTCTCTAGGTAACAATCTGAGAAGATCAGTGCTGTAGAAGAAATGCACCATAACATCTTGCTGTCAGCTTGTAACTAACTCAGAACTTCTGTGCAAACTTTTTGGTTCAATAAATACATGGAAAATAAGAAGTTGATATTTATGAGAAAAAGCAAGAGTCTCATCTTCAATTTTCACTCCGTTGCTCTTTAAAACTACAAGCAGAACTAATATATTCAGCTCAAAAGCTACCTAGTAGGGCATTAGGAGTCCAGGAGGATGGAACAATCATATATTGAGTGCTCCTTCTGCACCTTGCTACAGCTCACAGGATTCAAGAATTGACTGGGCTATGAGGACAGGCACTATGATGAGAGTCCCTGTCTGGACAGCTTGGAATTGAAGGGAAATCTGACAAAGGATCACACTAGAGTCTTCAAACACAGAGAAACCAACTAGGAGAAACCAAATCTTGTCAAAGCTTGACCGCAAAAGAAAGGGATCATGTCTGAACTTAGGTTAGGCATTAGGGAAATATTCTTAAAGAAGAGATAAAGAACTAAGAGAATAGATTGCACGGTTGGACTGTGAAATCTCTACCTTTGCAGGGTTTGTCTTTGGTTGTTTTTTTGGTGTTTTGTTTCTTAAATAAAGGGTAGCTATCTCAGAAAAATACAAAGCCAGCCCTTATTTGGGCAGGTGTTCAAATATAAAACATTATTAAATTCCTTGTCTGATTTTCAAATGCTGAACTTTCATCCCTAAATCTACATATGCAGTTACCTTGTCAACGTTGAATATTTGAAATACATAGTAACAGCAAAAGAGCAAATTCATAGCAAGAGCTTAGCAGTGTTTCACTAAATTTTTAGAACTAAAAATTCTAACCAAAAAAAGTACTGTAAAAATATTTTTCACTGTTTAATGGTATTGATTACTCCTCTAGACACACACAGTATTGTGCCACTCTATGAAATGGTGTTAATCTCTTTGGAAAATGCCCCAGTATGAAGCTCTGTTTCCTTCTTTCTGACAAATCTGACAAGGAACAGAATAACTGCATTCCACTTAATACAGAGATAGAAGATAAATGTAATCTAACTTTGGTTTTGCCCATCCCTAGCAAAGGTAGGGAGGCAAAGGTTACATACTTTGTCTGTAACCAGAGATGATCTCACTTTAAAAGGCATTGTCAGATTTCCACAGTCACAGAAATATCCAGGAGTGAAGTACATCATCAGAACTGCAGGCAACAGAGGATTCACAGCTCAGGAAAGACTAAGTACTATTTTTGGAAGTGCCAAGAATTTCAGAGCAGAGAACACAATTCAAACAAGAACTGAACCTCATCTGCTAGCAACAGACATCAAATAGGAAAGCTTAAAGATTTTTCTTGGCAAGCAGCCAGAAAAATTTCTTAAGCCATTTGTTTCTAAATTCATAGCTGTGGTATATGCATTTTTTCCAGATTTTTTAAATACTTTTTGCAAAGATGCAAAGCAAGCAAACCAAAGCAATTTATGTAGCAATTTTTCTGGGCCTCAGAATTATAATAGATGGAAATAACTTTTGTCTAGCTGCGTCTGTCAGAATCTGACAACATTGTCTTATGCTGTATTTTTTTAACAGGGTTGTATATATTTTCCTCTAAACTGTTGTGGCTGTATTATCAGCCCGAGGAAACACCTATAATTTGTGCTGACTTTACTAGCATCAGTGGATATTTTGTACCTATGGAAATCATCCTGCCCAATTTAAATAAAGATAGCAAAGGAATTATCATCTCTGCAGATTCATTGATTAAATATTCCTATATAAAGCTAACTCAGGGCAGAAGGAAAAGCTCTGACATTGGTAAATGTGGCATGTTTTCCTCTTTGTGAGATATGGCTTCACTTCAACAGAAGATTAGATAAATTTAGAAATTTCTATTTTTTTGTCAATGCCCTTTAAATCCTGCTGTGCAAAACCAGTTCCCTGCTTGAATATTTTTAATGGATTTAAGATATCTCAGGCAGACAGTTCTGTTTCACAGGGAGTTTCAGACTGCATCTTTCCAAACACACACCAAGACCATGCTGTGAGAAGAAATAAAAAAAGTTAGAGTCAGCATGCTCTTTCTTTTGGTAATTCAATTAATATATTTTTTAATCCTGTTATCATGTTGGGTAGAAGCTGCAGTAAGTGAAATTAATTTAATACATCACTGTTTTAAATGCTATTGTTTCTAACTCAGATCCTAGTGCTTACTGTCTAGCTGTGGAGTAAACTCATATTGCTGAAAACCATTTAGCAGATTTGCCATGGTGATGGCAATGAAAGTACTTCAGTGATGTTTAAGGCACTTTCTTTTCAAATTCTTTATTTTACCGAAATCTCTGCAAGATGAAACCAAGCATCAATATAACATTAAAAAGGAAACTTGAACTAAAAAACAAGTGAATGCAGTGGGAAAAGAAAAAGAATATTTATAATTCCTGTGTGAAACTTCTGCACATGGAGTTAGAATTTACTATGATAGGGATCTGAATACATCTTTCTGTATTGAAAGAGTAAAATTACTTTTAACTAATAGAAATTTGTTTAGAAACAGTCAAAAATCCATTCCTAACCTTTCTAAGAATAAAGTGTAAAATGCAAGAGCAAATTATTTTTACAATGAAAACTTGCTCCTCTGTGGTTTGTTATTTTTATACTTTCATGATACATAGACAGAAAAAAAATAGATAAACCTACTCTCACTTTTTGTTAGCCTCCTCAGAAACTAGGACCATGGCAGAAGCTTTTATCATGGTAGTTTAACTCAATTTGCACACACAATTCTAAAGTTTATGGTCTTAACTTTCCTTATTTTTAAACTAATATTGTTTTAGCTGATATCTCTATAAACACATGACACAGTAAGTTGTGAGAAATGGAAAATAAAAGTAAGAGAAGAACTGAGTATTTTGTTGCTAAAAAAACCCACAAAACACTGTCAGTCTTCAGTTTAAGTAGGAACCTGTTCACTTGCTTCACATCTTCCTTTCAACTCATGGGGCAAATTTACCCACTGTGAGCTTTTCAAACACAAATGATAATGAAAATCAATTTTAAAAATTGTGACCACTAAAAAACAAAACAAAACAAAACAACAACAACAACAACAAAAGAGAAAATGGCAGAAGAGTACCTCTTTCCCTACAGCTTTATTTTGTTGCAAAATTTATTTAAAGTGGGGGGCTAATTTTTGATTGGTAGACCTTTTTTTCTTTTTTCCTTTTTTTAACAGTGGGTTTTACTCCTTTTCTGTTTGTAAATATTTTGCAATGTGAAAGCTGTTTAGTACGATCATCAATTGTTACTGAGACAGGAACTAGGAGAAAACTTGTCCTGTGCATTCCAATTCTTAATCAAAATACAAATGTTCAGATTCAGTGGTTTGGTGGTGGTTTTTATATTTATTTATTTTGAACTCCGACTAAAAAGCAGATAAATCCAGCTTCACCATCTGTAAATCTAAACAGCAATACCCACCACAGGGATGTCAGAAGATATTCAAATCCTGGTGGGATACCTGGGCTGCTCAGGCATTTACAATTATATAAACTAAAATACAGCGATAGCAATCTGAATTTAGGATTCACAAGTTTGCACATAGCATTTTGATTCACTGTAAACTGTGTCAGCTGCAAGATCAAGTT
>NW_005054297.1:15215927-15310340 GCF_000277835.1 Geospiza fortis
TATCCGGAGCAAAAGCTAAGAAAAGAAAATCTAGGAAAATGACATACATTGTGAGAAAAGTTGGGCTGGAGGTGGTAAATGAAGTCTATGTATAAAAAGGCATTATTTTTCTGAACTAGGACAAGTTAGGAAGGAAAAAAGTCCTCTTGTTTAAAATTGTACTACTAGGCTTAATTTCTACTAACCTATTATATATACTTTGAGCAAAGGTTGAAATATTAGAAAAAATACTGTTTACTTCTGACAGCATAATTGAGATTCCAAGAACCAACATCATCCTGATTAATGTATTTCATGGAGGTATTTAAATCCCTACGGAAAGAGACCCAAGTTGCATGGGGCTGAAATACAAATTTCCCTGGCTACAATGTACAAAAAAAAATTAAGTGACTAAACATGAAATTCATAAACTCCATAAAGAAAACTGGAGACTGAAACCTTACACATATTACACCAGCCAAGAATAGGGCTGCTAAAAGTATTGTTCTTCACTAATGAGATATTTATCTTCAGGAAACAGGAAAATGTTGCTATTTCTCCATTTTTGTCACTGCAGTTTTCACAGCCATTTATGACGGAAAATAGAGAACCATAAGTACACATACCTTTAAAATGGACAGTTTCATACCCAAAAAAACCCCAAAAGTATTTCTTACAACATATTAGTATCTATCTCTAGCTATAGAATGATAAAAATCCTACTTAACCAGTTTCTGCTGTGAAGTAGTCCTACAGGAAAAGCTTTACAAAAATGCTTGTAATAGAAGGTTTATCTATGGAGATATATTACTAAATTTTCATGTCCTTAAAAGCTTTTGCCAGCACAATCACTGAATGAGGTATTATACTGCACTAGAAAAATGCCTGAACAGAGTACTTAGAAAGCATTTCTGAGTGAAAAAAGGAAAAAATCAGCCAAAAAGCATTAAATGAAAACCAAATCTTGTGTGACTACATGTACACAACTCCTCTATTCTTTCTAGTCATCTTTGCTGCAGTGTCAGCCAAACATGTTCTCTATTTCTCTGCAAACAGTTCCAAATATTTCAAAATTCAACTTTTTTTCCTACCGGTGCAAATCCCATAGAAATGCATATTTATCAGATGAAATTGTAACACATAAAAGTGTAAAAAAGGTTTGCACATAGGTAAATAATATATTGTTCAAAGTATATACATATATTTCACTTTTATAAACCTCTTACAGGACCTATACATGGCTATCATTCAACTTTTCTGCACTGTTGTACTTGCCCCAGAGAGCATACAGAAAGCGAGCAACTATTCAATATTGCAGCACAGGTTTGAGGAGGCAAGACACAGAACATAATATAGACTTTTGAAAGGTCAGACTTGTAGGTGTTACAACCCTTAGGAGAATATCTGTCTCTACCCCCAAAAGTAGCAATCTGGCGTACAGAGCTGGGTTAGAGAGAAGGAACAGACCAGAAAGAAAACTGATGCAAGTCAGACAGTAAAAATGACCAAGCTGAAAAGGAGAAGAGAAAGGCAACTAGAGCTGTTGAAAGAAGGATGGGAAAGAGAAAAGCATGAGAGGTAAAACTTGTAAGAAACACTGAAGGCATCCAAGACTGCATGAGCTGCTACAAGCCTTCAATTCTGAGCTGCCATCATCTGGAAGGAGTGCTACAAACATGTAACAACTCATTAGCCTATATTCTAAAAACAGACTCTTTTTATAGTATAATGAAATTTCATGGTCTGAAGACCATGAAAGATTGGATTGATGCAGGATTATCTGCAGATACAGTAGCTGGTGGTTGAGTAACTCGAACTCAAGCAAATTAGAAGAGTTTAAGGAATGAAAAGTATGCCACTTAAATACGTGAGTTTCCATATTTCTGTATTATCATTTCATACAAAAGTTCACCATCATTAACTATTTGTTAGTTTAAATTAGAAAAAAAACATTCTCTGATAAGTTTGGCATTTGGACTAGTAGTTATTAAGTTGAATTGCAAATCCATCTTAGCAGTTGATCTTCCTTGATTGGACTGTCAGAGTGTCTATCAGATCCATTAGTTAAGAGATGTGCTGGTTTATTCCAGAGTGACAGCAGAAAAAATTAGCCAATCAAGAATGCTACCAAGCAAATCTTGCTTCTTCCAAATCATCATTCATCAGCTTGATGTAGCAAAAAGATGTATAGGCAAACTAGAACACAAGATCACTTAGAAACTGTTTGCAATGTCACTCTTTGGAGGTACTGGTTATCATCCACTTTCCTTAGCTATTGACTTCCCTAATCTGACTTTCTCTGGGGTGTCATGGTTATTGTCACTAGAATCTTAATTACTCCAACTTGCTGCCTGCCCCCACTATGTCTTGTTAGCATTTGTTGCAGAGAATCAGAGAAGTACCAAGGTCTGGCCACACATTGTAGACCTATGTGAGCACAATTATAATGCCACAGCAATTTTGCTATGTGCCAACACTCAATTTTGATCATTGTGATTTCATCCCAAAAAACATTCTCTATTTTGATTTATGAGACTTAGCTCTGAGACTACTTAGGAAAGCAGGTTTTTGTGCATCACCACAAAATCACTGACATAATGTGCTGCTGATAAGGATTAATTAAACTTTTCTATCTCAAGACAAAAGTTTGAGGGCTAACAACTGCATGACGTTTTATATTTTCTTCTTCTGTAACTCATTACCTTTATCAATAAGAGTACTGAAAACATTAGCTTTTACCTTTAATGACTGACAGCTTTACCATAAATAGTGACAGCTGGTGACAGCTGAAATAAGTGATCTAGTAAAATCAGTTGCATCTGTGTCAGAATGAGAACTTGTAACTAATATACACTATCTCAGGGCAAGAGATGAAAGATGAAAAATGAAAGGAGTATCTATAAAGAAAAATACAAGAAATTCTCTTTGGGAAACAAAGAAATAAATAAAAAATGTAGTTCTTCTTTACCAGCATTCTCTCCACAGAATGACTGCTGGCTTTTTCCCTTTTCAGTCTGAAATCAAGTCAATGACACCAGTTAATGATAGTGCTGCTATCAGCCACTCAAGATGAGGTTAACACATTTCTGTAGGAATACTCTTCAATATTTTCTCATTCTGATCATCTTATATTAATATAGTGTTAAAAGCACAAGTATTCTTTTATCCAAGATTCCTCAGTGCATGAGTAGATTATTGTTATTAAGACATTCAAATACAAAGCTTGACTTCCGTTGGAGTGTCAAGATGTTTTTCCAGGAAAAAAAAAAAAGATTATATATATATATAACACATTGTTTTGCTTTCTAAACATACCTGGTTTTCTTTAGTTCATCTTATAAAAAGCTTTCGGTCCTAATACTTTAACTTAAAAACAAACAAACAAAAAACCCACCAGAAGTATCTGATTTCTAAGACAGAAATACTTAAACACAATGCACATATGAGTTGCCAAGGTCAAGCAACAGGAATGAGTTGCTTAAGCAACAGGAATAGGTTGTTTAAAAGCAACAGACAGCAAGCCCAAGATCTGCCTAGATGTTCTTGGTGTGTCAGTCTGGCACTACACCCTGTCACTACAAGAAGAGCAGAGAGACCCTGACTGAATTGTTGACTTTAAGGAACCTTCATCACTACATACAATTCTTTCTATATGTGTTGTATAGGCTTGGGGAACAGCCACAAAAACCAACTAGATACTTCAGCTACCATAATCTAGTCACATGATGTAAAAACCATTCCTATAAATTAAAAAAAAAAAAAAAGGCAAAAATCACCATAAATTAAAACGCAGAAATCTCTGACAACTTTCTTTCCCCGCCTGTATTTTTCCAAACCCATCTGTCTTGAAATATACTCTGAGAAAACTACACAAAATCCAAGAAAAACTTGACAGCTTCTTGGTTTGTTTCTTGAAATCAAGGGACATCAAAGGAAAAGAAATACTCAAAGAGCAGCATTTGTGTTTCCTCAGCATGGTGCACATCCTGATACTCATGTAAAAAAACAACAGCACCTACTACAGCCAGTGAAGAGACAAGAGACATGAAATGAAAATTAACAATAAGGTAATGGCTTCACAGAAACATACCATATTTTTCTGATTTCTAAAACATCATCTTGGAGATCAGCTGCCTTTCAGATTAGCAGGAAGCAGGAGAACTTGCTTGCTTCATTTCCCAGCTATCATTTTAGAATTACAGCAAATGCAACAGCCAAGAAACAAACAGCCAGCCCACAGCAGAAAGTTTTATCTTTGGGGTACAAGTCTTGCTGATAGGTATGACTTCACTGAGATAACCAAGAAACAACAACTGCTTTTTGTATAAGTAGTTAACTTCCCTCACTCTGTAAGTCCCTTTACAAGTGGCCATTATCAGGTTATCAATTTCCTTCATCATCAATAGGTGACAATAAGAGTTAGGGGATCTTGGTAGTTTAGAAGCAAAGTTAAACACACGGACAAGCACCTTAAGCACAGAAAGGTGACAGCATAAAACATCTGGTAGCTTGTAGTAGATCACAGTGTGTTTGGATTAAAGCCTAGAACTAATCCTAAATACAATAAAATTTCCTACCAGAAGCAATTTCACTTGAAAATATCATCTGTGTTACATTATAACAAGTCATATTCTTGTCTTTGTAGTTAACATCTGTGATTAGAATTATTTTAATTTCAATGAGTTTTTCCTAGTAGCAAATTAGAAAGGGTTTGTGTTTGAACATACAAAAGAGGGCCACCCAAATTCCAAAAACTGATGAGCAATACTGCACACTTCTGGTTCTCTGGGTTCATGGTCAGGATTAAACCATCGTCAGGGAAATAGTGTGAAAGATATAATCTATTTTTACAGTACATTCTGCTTTGTCTTTTCTTTTTCATTCTGGAGAAACAATTGTTAAGTTAAAGATTGCTATCTCAGAAAGTTTTCTCCAGATTATTCATTTTCTTGCCAAGTACCATTTTCTCTGCTCTCCCAAAGTACAAAAACTTGATCTGCAGAGATATACTAGCTCTGTGTCAGTGGAAAGGTGCACATCTCCTAAGAAATTGTGTATATCCTGGTCTTAGAAGATGTGAAGGATGAATCAGAGGTAAAAGCAGAATTCCAAATCCTTGAGTAGAGCAGACTCTCCCTTCACTGACTCTACAAAAGTACGCATCTCCACAACTACGTTAGTCCATTTGACTTCTCTGTGTCCTGCAAGGTCTAATTAGATAATTTCCTCTCAAGTAGAAAATGTTTACAGCACGCTTTATAAAAATACATAAACATGTATACATTCTTTGCATGGTACAGCATATAAATCTACCCAGTAACATCCCAGAAACACACACTTTGCTTAATGCTGCCAGTTTTATACAACTTTCTAATATTTACATTTGTATTTACTAAACTGTTTGTATCTATAGGCTTGTTTTCCTCTGTCTCCTTTTACCAGTGAGCTTGTCACTACTAAATGAAACCTAAAGCTAAAGAGAAAAATACTTCAGTCTTCTTCATCTTTTTCCAGCTTTAATTCAAATAAAACTCTGCTGGGCTTCAACTTTTTGGGAACTTGCTAAGCTAGAGATAAGCAGATCCCCACCAGGGAACACAACTGAAATTAAAAGGCTGGTAGTCCTTCAACATATTCCCCTTCAGCAGAATAAACCAAGACTATTAGTTTTGTATACGTAGATTATAGAACATCCACTGATCCCATGCAATGTTATCATTAAAACAGTTGTTTTCATATTTTAAAATTGTAAAGCAAATATTGTGCTTTAGAGCCTAATTGATATTTTCATCTGAAAAAAAGTCAGCCAAAATTGATGGCTTATTGAGAACAAATCTAAAAATTCAATTTGCAGGGTATTTCAGGAGTGATTCCTATATGAAATTTAGATTGATGAACATTTAGCAAACAGAACAGTGTCATCAATCCAGTCTTCTGTAAATTCAGCAAGAGGAACTAGTTTAACAGGTCCATGCCAACTTACACAACTTGCACCGAACTCTAGATACTTATTCTCTTCCTACCATGAATTTGCTTAGTTAAGTCATTCAGGTGCTTAATGTTTATAAATTACTTAATGTTTATAAAACCAAAAGATATGATGTACATGAAATTCACCATGAAAAGGGAAAAATGGACAAGATCTGTGGAGTGTTTGTAAATCTTAATTATATGACTTTATAAGGCATATCTCTGTCTAGAGGAATCTGTTGAAATGAAGACTCTATGTATTCTAAAGAAATATAGACTACTATATCATTTCTCAAAATAATACTTTTAGTCATACAGGTAATTCCTATGGAGTTTTCAAAAGAAATCTTTCATTGTCCAGTACTAAAATGTAAAACTGATAATGACTGGTTACAGTTTCACCTACTAAAAAAAAAAAAAAGGTAGCATAATATGTTTGGCATTCTTTAGTACCATCCTATTCTTAGGATTAGCATCCATTACTAAAACTATGATGTATACAATTGAGTCCTCAAAAGGTGTGTATGTACTTGGAGTAATAAATAACTAGTTAGCATTCAGTCTGTAGATTTAGACCTGAGAGAAAGTCAGTTTACAACTTATTTGGTTACAAATATTCCCAAGAGGTTTGCAGTAGATACGTGATTCCTTTGTTGAAACCAACATATGCCTTTCATATTAAGGACAATGCTTAAGAGAAACTGGAGTCTGATCAATGCTTCAGATGTATCTCATCATCTTATTTGAGCTATGGATATGTCCAGCATTAGGACCAGATTTGTATTTCCTTTAGCATGCCTTAATCACAGACAGAAATATGAACCAGGCTATTTCCTGAGGCTTTTCATCCTTTTTTTCTCTAACTCTCAGCCGTACTGATGTTAAACACTTACAGAGGCTGCAATTTTTCTAGTAACTTTTTACCTTTTTAAGGAAGATCATCACGGCTAGATCACCAAACATTCCATTAACTAGTCTAGCTACATGTTCAACTCCAAAAAAGTTGGAATTTTATGCTGAGATTCAGATGTCTTTTCTTCCCAGCAGACTTTACGCTGTAATGTGGACAATTTATTAACTGTAGGAACTATGTGGCAGGGATCATAGTGGAAAGTAATCCGGGCTACTTAAAAGTTCTGTTAAATCCTCCACACTTTTAAAAAGAGAATTAAGGGAAAAGTTTTGAGCAGAAGGTGGTTTTTTCTTTTTTATTTTACTCCTTTGATACTGCAAAGCCTCACAGGTGTGGACAATTAGTTTGACCAAAACCATTCCACGACATCCCAGATGGCAACACAGGCTGCAGAAGACCTTTTTCCTTTTATCAAGGATATGACACATTCGAAAGTTCAATAACTTATTGGGGATTTGGCAGAAACCAGAAACTGCTGAAACAACTAAGCTATCAATAACAGGCACAGCAAGATTAGAGAATTTCTGAAGCCAAAGACCTTGTGTTTCTCTGGGCTCTGATTTAGCCTATAGCTAAACCATGGTTGTCTCAGTTGGGCAGCAAAATGACAACACCATCATTAACTACAGCCTTCTGCATGTCTTGCAAAAAGAAGAAAAGTTCAAATATTGCCAAGTAAAGTTGGTATTGTACAGGCTTGGTCATGGAGAAGAAATTTTCTATTTCAGGCCATTCTCTCATAACAGCAGAACTACTACACAGACCCCAAAGAAACACTATAAAACACTGTGAAGAGTGTCACAGAAAGAGGACTTCATAGCACCAGGATAGTTGCAACAACCAAGAGGAACTACTACATTCTGTCCCTTAAGGCAGAAGAAAATACAGTGATAATTTGTACAGAGAAAGCTAATGTACTTCTTGCTCATAATTTGAAGCATTTAGCATGGGTGAATCGATCCAAACCTTTTCCCAGGAGTGTTCTTTTGCTGGTAATAGCTAGCAATAAAATGTGAATAGCTACATTTTAGTCCAATCAGAATTAATAATTCCAGAGAAACAGGGGAGCAACTCTTTTCATAATAGTATTGCAGATAGTGAAAACATGTCTCCCTCTCTTTCCTCTGTACTTTTCACCAGCACTGCACCTATGATTTCTATGCAAATATCTCACAACCTTTACAACTTTCAGCTGTTAAGTCCATTAATTAGTAGGTTGATAAAGCCGTCACTTTAGACATGTGTCCCATATTCCTAAGTATGTTTAAAAGATATTATTTGTCTTGAAGCCAGATGTAGACTGCAACAAAGAATACTAAAACATGGTAAAAATCTGGACAAGGACAAGGTCCTTAACTCTATGTCATAGTGGAAATTGAAGGAAGATAAGGGATTTTTTCTCCTTAAGGAAATTTTCATTTAAAGTCTTGATTTATTTCTTACTTTTCCAAATATCATAGTGTATAGTCACTTCATCTAATTCATACTGAAACTAATCCCCAAGTCTCACTTCCAATCCCCCAAAGCTCCTCTCCTTTATCTGTCTTCTCAACTATTTCTTGTAGGTGTGCCTGTGCATGCATACATCACAGACAAAACAGATTTGACGTAACAAAAGAAAACTGTTCTGTTTCTTATGGTCTGGTATAATGCTTCTCACATGCCCCATTCTTAGATCATACATTAGTCTTAAGTTAAAGATTTTACACAAAAAAATTATACTAGCACTGCAGTGAATAGTAACATGAAAATAATTTTTTGTTTTATTAAAAAAAACAGATCTTCCCAATTATTCAATTTAAGCTAACTTAAGCAATTGCTGAGGCCTGCAACGATTCTTAATTCTGAATTCTTTATTCTATATCGCTGCACAATTCTTAATTCATAAAGGGCTTCTAGCTAACTGCTGCAAATAAAGGCTACCTTGTTTCTATATACTGTAGTCATCTCTTCTGCCTTTTGGTACAGTTAAGGATGCTTCCTGAATAATAAGTTGTACCTTCTCAAAGACATTTGCATTGACACTAAAAGAGGTAACTGAGTATTGGGGATTCATGCAAAAACAGAAATACAATTTTATGCCAAATATATTTAGGTTTCGTTAATACCTAAAAAATATGTGTGCCAAAGGTTATCGCATTAATCTGTAAATAAGGAACAAATTTACGTATATGGAAGATAAAAATAAGATGTGCCTGCTCCATTAAGACTATTTCTGATCCACACTTGTGTATGTGCATGATTTTTGTGCAGCATGTTTTAAAAGAAATGTGACAGTTTTCAGAAAGTTGGACGCATTTCACAGTAATTAATGACATTTGGTCTAGAAAATATTACAGTCCTTGCTTAAGTAAACTGATTTTTAATTTAAAATGCAATTTTCATATTTTTTCCTATTATAACCAGATTTTTCAAATAATTTAGGATTGAGATTTTTTTAAATTGGGCAGTGGCCATGTTGCAATTCTGGCACTTCAACAGCAGAAGCACTTTCCTACAGGATTTCTTTATATCAAGGAAAATGAAACAAATGTCAAATCAGCATTGCTATAAAGAATAAAAAAAAATGGTTGTTGTAGAAAATGTGTGAGTAATTAGACCAAAACTGTGCATTGGTTTAAATATCTAAGCCATAATAACAAAAAGATTCTTACCTTTTATCCAGGAAATTCTGATATCTTTTGGTACTACTTCTGAATATATCATACACGTCTGAGACGAGCAGTACTAGTAAGAGATCACATATTCACTAGCATTGCAAATGAAGAAAAAAGTCTGAATTATTGCTGAACTGCAAAATATTACTTTGATTTTCATTCTTTAAACATTAAATACAGAAGTGCTGAGAACAAAACTACCTCCTTAGATGTCTTTCCTGGTTTTGTCTGGGATAGACTTAATTTTCTTATATTCTTATACTAGCTCGTGCTGTGTTTTGGATTTACATACTGATGTACTGCTAAGTAAAAGACATTTCAGCTCCTCAGCCAACCCCACCCCACTGGAGAGGAGGCTGGGTGTGCACAAGCTGGAACAGCTCACCCTCACTGACCCCAGGAAAATTGCATACCCAATTGTGCTGAACAATAAAACTTGGGGGAGCTGGCCAAGGGATGTGAGCCTGGTGCTTGAGGACAGGCTGGGGACTGGTCAGCAGATAGTGAGCAATTGCATTGTGCATCTCACTTGCTTTGAATACTCTTGATTGATTATTTATTATTATTATTTTCTCTTTATTTTCTATCCTTTTTAATTGTCTTTATCTCAGTCCACAAATTTTTTCCTTTTTTTTCCAAGTCTTTCACCCATCCCTCAGGGAAGTGAATGGCTGTGTAGTGTTCAGTTGCCTGCAGGTTAAAGCACATCAGTATCTTACCTGAAAAAATGTCTTTTCCCCTCTCAGGTGCATTTAACATCTTTTATCTGATTTACTATTCCTTATGGAAGTGCTTGAACCAAATTTTTTCAAAAAGTTTTGCAGGGCCCCATTGAGGTTAGTATTGATAAAAGTTTCCCGTGGATCTAAACTGTCCTTGAAAATCTTCTATTCCATTACTCTGGAAGAGGTTTACTTATCACAGAGGGCACTTCTATATTAAATGGAATCCAAGGAGTCATCAAGCTGATCACTTTCGAAGAAGTATTCTCTTGTAGGTTTCCTTCAGCATCTAAATTGTAGATAACTTTAACTAACCAGGTAACATCATGTTATGAATTATATATATAATAAATATCTTAATGTATTGATGCCTTCCTGACCAGAGGTCAATCAGAACCTAAACTGGGTACAGCTACAGCCATTCTTAGCATAGTTTGTGTATCTTCTTAACTTTCTTTTTAAATTCTGACATAATTCTGTCCCTATAGATTTAATCCTCTGGAACAAAGAGGCACTGATTTCTGAATGAATCTATGGTAAAGCATATTTACAAAGGAGAAATTATAAGAAAAACTAGCCATATTCAGAGTTTCTGCTACTCTTTAAATATCAAAGATATTTTGTTTAACATATCAATCTAAAATGATTCAATGTGTTATTATTAGTTTTTATATTTCAGAAATGATTTGTGATACAGCAGGCAGTGTTTCTCTTCTAGTGATTCCCTACAGGAGATTTTAGAGGAGTATTTTATTCAGTTGAAAGCTTTGATAATATTTCTCCTTTGTAACTGAATGAATGGACAAATCCACACGAGCAAATATACATTTAAAATTTAATTGCACAACTATTCACAGCAGAATTTGCTATGAAATCTTATTCCTAACCCTAATTCAGAAAGAATTTTAAGTGCTAGGAATAAAACCTCTCAGTTTTTCCAATGGAAACTCCTCATTGCTCAGCTCACTACTCACAGCAGATATTTTATTAACAAATTTAACTTTGAAGACAAGTGGAGCATATTTCAGCACTTAGATGTCAGGTACAACACAAAGTGTCATAAGAAAATAGTTTTTGTGGACGCTGAGTTTGGCTCAGTTGGTTAGAACATGGTGCTGAAAACACTGAGATCATTGGTTCAACCCCTGGGTAGGCCCTTCACCTCAGAGTTGGACTCTTAATTCCATTACCTCCATTATCCTTCCAACACAGAATATCCTGTGGTCTGGAAATAGTGCCTTTCCAAGTGAAAGAAAAGTTGGTGCTGGAAGAATTCAAAACTTTCATTCTAGAATAAAGTCATGGGGGAAGTCACAGAAATTCTTCCCATGTTTTTTATACACATATTACCTATCAGTTCAGATCTTCTGCCATGGGTTTCAAAGCATGTCACTTTAGGTCTGCTGGAGTTCCTCAGCCTATGTTAACTACCTTTTATGGTAAAGACAATGTCCAAAAGCAAATTTTCACAGAAGAGCCCTGTGACTTCCATGTTTTTCATCTGTACCTCTGTTTTTTGCTTAGGGTTGAAGTCTTACCACACTGCCTGTAAGTAGAGTTCAATATACACTAACATTTTATGACCACTGCGTCACACTCTGAAATTCTTTACCTTCCCCTCTCCATTTGGTCCAACTAAATTGCTGGGAACTTGGGTCTGGATTAATTCAACCTCCAGCCCAGGCTCCTGGGAATGCTCTGCAGGCTGTCCTAAGCCAGTTCCTGACCTGTTTCTATGAATGTTGATGAATGATTCAACACCAGATTTTACACTGGAATCAGCACAAACTCACTTGTCCCTTTGGAAATAAGCATTACATACTTATCCCAGGCAGAAGTTTGGACGAGGTATGTTTATTGTATACAGGCTGATACAAAGCAGAAAACATCAGAGAAGATATTTTAGAAGTAGTAGTAGAAGACCTACTCTCTACTCAGTACTGCAGAGAGACTAAATTGCATTACCTCTTGAGCAAAACCATAGGGCTTGGTCAGTGAAGTACCTGAGGTGACATGTGCCATTGTAAGAGTGCAAATTGCTGAGTGCACGGCAGCATCAGACTGGTGGGGAAAGGAAACTGAGGCTGGGGAAGCTGGCAGGGAAAGAGATGGAACAGAGGGTCAGAGTCCAGACAGGAGCTCAGGGGTTCCATTTTGTGCTCTGGAGACATATTTTGAGCTCTGTGAATCAGCATCTAGAGATGAAGTGTTCACCAGAACATTTCAAGCCAGCTGTAGTAATGGGATTTTCATGGAGTCATTAATCATCATTATCACACAGCCCCGCAGCAGTGCTGTGGACCAAACCAAGACTGTGATAGTGCCCTGTGGAAAAACAGCACTTATCTCCACAAGTTTACAGTTAGAGTAGATAATTCTGATTATGGATATAGGAAACAGACACAGAATGCAGGAGCAGATTAATAAGTTCCACAGGCATTGCCAGAGACTTGTCAGGAAAGGTACAGCCTAGCATACGGCAAGAGCAATGAAAGCTCTTGAAATCAAGATGGGGTGCCAAAGAGATGAGTGGTGAGGGAGGGAAGCACAACACAGTACCGAAAAATCCATCAAAACTGCAAACCTGAGTGCCTCTGCAAGCTTTTGATTTCAACAAAACAAAGTGGGATGGGGGAAAAGCTTTCTCCTCTCTAAACTTCCACTTTTTAAAGCAATGTTCTGCAAGAGAAAAAATTAGGCTCTTTAAATATTTCTAACTGTTGTCATGAATTCTGTTATTTCCCTAATTATACTTTTATACCTTACAGCTATAGAAAAAAAATCATTTTTAGATCAGATCAATACATGTTTTACCTGGATTTATTGTAAGCATATAACACTGTCTGAGAGGAAAGGATACAATTTTCTCATGAATGCCTATCAAACGTATGCAGATACTTATCTGATAGATCTGGTAAGGACTAATTACTTGAGGGGAGCCTGTTTGATTAAAAGAATCAAATATTCTTCCACAGACATGATAATAGAACTGAGCAAAAATTCGTGAACTAAATAATTCTGTCTCTAAGTTATTAGTAAAAGCTAATAAATTCCTCAGTTTAATTGTGGAAGAAAGTTTTGAGCTGGATACTGCATTAAACTGCCAGCCACTAACTTAGAGAGGTGTTGAATCAGACCCTGGTTTGGCACAGACATTACATAAACAAGAAAATAAGCTCTGCATCATTACTGTGCTTGATTAGCTATTGTTCACACATCTTAAGATCTTTCTCTTGTCTTTCATGCTGAGGTCAGAGTTACTAAGGCTGATGTACAGGTAAAGGAGAACAGAACATTTCAGAAAACAGCAAGAAATTACTTACAGAATTATCTTAATCATGCTCTCCTGAACAAAGAAAGAGAAACTGATTAAATCAAAAGAAACTTCTAATATAGATCTGTGTATCTTCTATGATATTTTCAGAAATAACAAATGCAACTTGGAACATATCCTAAGGAAGTTTCTAGGAATAAATCAGTCCTCTTAGACCAACTATGATTTTTGCACTTCAGTATGCAACTAAACTGTATTCAGTAAAAGCTGCAAATGAAAAAGTCAATCCTTGCCTACATACTCTTCAGAAGGGAACACTTGTCTTCTACCCTCCATTCCAACTCAAGCATTACCACCAGCCTTGGATTTGGATTTTTTGCCAGTTCCAGATTATCAATACAGACAGATACAAGTGAATAAGGAATGAGGCTTTTCTCACTAGCTTTCTACTTGGCATTTTAAAAAATTGTAGAGACAAACCCTTCCCAGTTTTCTAGTAATAGCTGGGCTTCAAGACGGGGGATCACAAATATCAGCTACCAAAACTAAATACTGTAATGTCACAGACCAGGACTTCAGAAGTGAGAAAACAACTTTTGCATAGGTTTCAAAAGGAAAGTTTAGGGTGGAGTTAAGAATATGTAATATACTGTAGCTGGTTTAATAGTAATATTTAAGCTGTTAAATGCAATGTCTTACAAGGAAGAAATCTATCAGACTGCAGTATTTCAGAGATTAAAAAAAAAAACCACACACACAAAAAGTAAATAACTGAGGATATTAGTGACAGAGGCTCTAGAAACCTAGTGGGAATGAGTATATCTTAAAAAAATGTGTAGTAACAAACTTTATGTTTTCATCAAGTCATTCTATAATAACCTCTGTCTGTGAGGTACTTGTATCTTCTTTTTGTACATCTTCCATTGCATATTGGAATCAACCTATCACTGGGCTTGCTTCTCAGGTCAGCTTTTATCTGATCAGCATAAAGTATAGATAATAAATAAAATTCAACTACTAAAAGCTAAGAATGAATCAGAATCTACTGACAGCATTCTTCTACTCCTCAAGTAGAAAGGAATGTCAGGGCAGAATTAGAAATTAGAATGTTTTAGCTGTAACTCTGTGTGGTATGAAAATACATCATAGATCCTCACAAGCATTAATTAAAAAAATAGAACTTTTTAATGGCAGAGAAAATCAGGACATCCCTCAGAGGTTTTAAACTAGAGTTTATATTCTTCCATCATTGAATTAATTTACAGTGATTATTTCTAAAAATAGATGAGTTTTTTGCTTTTATTTAGTTTTTCCACAAAAAGTTAATTGACTAGTAATGGCTAATCTGGGTACGGTGCCAAGACATTTTGATATTAACCTGAAAATATATTTAAATTCAGTTACATTTCTCATATGAATAAACATTAGTTTGAACTATCAATTAATACATTCAAATTAAATCATAAATATATATGTATGTTATAACTGGGATGGCTTTTAAGACCAGTTTTTAAATTGAGGTATATTCTAATATCTCACTTGGAGTTTTTAAAAGTAGTCTACATGCAGAGAATCAAGCTTTAACACCTTCATTCTTTAATGTAAAGTAGGGGAGAAAAATTGCCTTCCTGAGCTCCCACCCTAATAGGAAAATTTCCTATTTAGAAAACCACCCCAAAAGTGGAGTTTGCAGCACACCTGTCACCTGGGACCCCCATTTTAATTGCTACAGGTCCCCAGGAGTGCCTAGTACCTCCACTTCCAGCTTTTCCCTTTCCAGCAACTCCCCAGATGGGACGGTGACCCTCCCAGAAGAAAGAAGGAGCATCATACAACATTAAATAGACATCTTCATATGTGTGACTTTTGTTCCTGAGTGATAACTAGCTCACCAGAATGACATGCACTCATTAACAGCAGTATCATAAATTTATAAAACTAAGCACTCCAAGAAAACTAAAATACCATGAGGCTTATTATCACCCATAATCTATATACCACAAGAGAGTCAGGATAAAGCTTAGCTTGTCTCAGATGTACAGTAATTGTTTTTCTGGTCACAGAACAGATTAGAGGAGAGAGACCTGCACTGCACACAGGTGAGGTGGGAAGAGAAGGATGCTGAGGACAAATCATGGAAACCAGGTAATGATTCCAGTCAGTACCTGCAAAAAGGGATGGCCACATTCTTCCTTGAAAAAACCCTTCCATATGGAAGACAACTCCTGCTTTCTCCCCAGCTGATGCCACAGCCACGCTGAGCTAACTGCTTGCTCCTTCCATGTGCCACCCAGCTCCATCGCTTGTGGAATTCTCAAGAATCTGGACCTGGTGTCCATATATGATAAATTCTTTCTATTAGCCCTCAAAAAATAAATCAGGAAAAAAAACAAAAGAAAGGAGGAACACATGGAACCCCTTCCTTGGACTACCTGGTAATTATTTATTTTGGACAGAGAAATCAATGTGAAAGGACAGGAATTTCAGGATCACTATTCTTGAAAAACATTTCAATCAATACTAAGGGAAGATAATATTAAAATTAAGGCTTTTGAATTTGGTATTTTTGAGTAGCAGTAGTAATAATAACATGACAATAATAATATTTTTTTACTGATAGGTATTTGTTCTATGGGCAGTTTTTAAAGAGTGAAATATCAAAGACTGAATCAAGCTTTACATCTGAGGACATATTTTCCACCTAATTAACATTGTCCCATATTGTTTGGAGATGCTCAATAGAATTTTGTTTTCCTTTTGTTAGTAAAAATACTTCATGTCCTACATGAAAAACTAGTAAGTCTCTTTCACCCACCTTCCTTTTGTATAAAAATGGAACTATTTACACAGTCCTGCCTACGACAACATACAGTGCCCGTCAATGTGCACCATTTGTTGCAGGACCTACCATTATGTACCATTTCTACTCCTTAAAATTCTTTTGCAAAGTTTAATGGAAATTATTATTGAAAGACTGCTTGGCTTAATTTAAAAAAATAATAAAAAAAATTAATTTTCTCATCAATTGCTAAAAAAAGGGAAATAAAATGAATAATCTACAACACCAGCAAATCTCCTGAAAGCTTTGACTCAAGAACTTTTAAATGACACCTTTTCTGGCAGAATCAGAAAGTTTGTATTTTGTTTCTTGTGCAATAGAACAAAGTATATGAAGTGTCATGTTCCCCAGTGTATTCTTGGAGGACTTTAAAACATCTATCACTAAGCACAAACATGCAAAGTGATCATTTTACAAGTTCTCACAATAGCATTATTCTTTGCACAGATCCCTCTTCCAGATAAGATAGGATTTTACTAAAGCACAAAATGACTCACCTCATAATTAGGTAATACTGCAGTAATAACCAGCAATTACTGCCATCTTATCTGAACATTGCTCATTTCAAATCATATGGAATATATATATATAAGTTATGGGAGAAGAGATTGTGAAATTACAGTTTCTCTATGGATTCAATTAATCCTTCTCAGTAAAGGTATTCATGTTCACTTTTTTTTTTATTATAATTTGCAAGGTCATTCAACACATCTCAAAATAGTTGCAAGATAATTATCAACTTGATGCAACATTTTTTAATTAATTCCTTCTTCAGCAAAATCAATACATTTACACATTTTCAGTTACAGGGTATATGTGGAGCTGTGGGTATTTTGCTCCGTAAGCTCAGTTTCACAAAATGAAAAAAAACCAAACAAACAGGAATCTATGCACTTGCAGCTAATATTCAGTAATGAGCTGGATACTTGTCTACCCACTGGAAAATCTTTCCACTATTAATTCTTTTACATTGTTTTGAAGAATAACATGATAGCTACTTGCATTGTTTAAGTAGGCATGATCATAAATATTTCTCTCAATATACAAAAACCAAACAGTTAAAAGTTCCATGAATTTTTTTTTAATTCTTGTTTTTCATCATTCCAATCAGCACGAAATATGAAAATGCAAGAAGATAAGCTGTGCATTATCTTCTTTGGTATGGTAGGAAACTTCATAATTTGTTTAGTTGTTATGATCTGGATTGATTCGCTCAATAAGTGTTTGTCTACAAAATATGTATCCATCTTACCTTGTTTAGAAATCAGTTAGAATTGCAGCAATTAGGTGGATTGTTTAGATTTGTCTTCAAGTGGAATGAAAATTAGTCATTCAGCTGATTACAAGAATAGCAATAATTTGGAAACCAATTAAAGACATCAAACACCTACATTTCTATATTGTCTAAGACTTGAGAAATCTGACAAAAGAAATGCATTCCAAAATATAATTAAGAACTACTTCTTTGCAAATGCAAAAAGGACAATATTGAACAAAGGGATATGAACTAGGGAGAAAACAATAATCAAAAAGACTCAGTGAATATAAAGTTTGATGTCTTCTTCACAGAAACTACATCTAAGATTATGGTTGAAAGTGACATAGAAAAAGACTTAAGCAGAAATTAAAAGATGACAGGCAATAAAACCTGTTGCGTTTTCTTCAAAACTCTCTAATATGTGCTCCAAAATAAACCAAACCAATAATTTATCTTTTACCTTGAAGTAGCAAGAGAATAAATCAGTAATAGAATGACACATTTTCAAAGCAAATAGATTTGTGATATTATTGTGTATGAAACTACCTCCGATAGTTACAGAAAAGAGAAAGATGTGTAATAATGCATTCATAAAGAAGCAAACGTGTGAAGAGCCTGCTATCAGATTTTTATAGTGATTTAAAAGATTATTAATTGTTTGCATCATCTTGCATGGAAGAATCACATAAGGAGAACAAATTTTTAGGTGTGCAGGGGAATAAAACTGCATTATTGCTAGAAATAGGAAAATACCTCTGGACAATAAACTGAAGCAGTGAGGGATCATCCAAAGATTTTGACAAAGCAAAATAGCAAATGTGTAAAGCAAATAGCAGCTTTTGGTTTATCGTTAACAGGAAAATAATAATTGATGGATTCCATTTGCTTATAATAAGAGTAGAGATATTGGCTGGTGGCAGAAACTCAGTGGTTGTTATTGAGTAGGAAATCAAACTAAGTATAATGTGTATAGTGGCCAGATCCTCTTCTTGCTTATGTTTCCAATTAGAGAAATCAAGAGACTGGATTTCATTTAGGAAAATTCTAAAACTGAGAACAAAACCAACATTGATGTGACAGGCATTGAAGCCACAGAGTTTGCAGAGAATCTGAGTTTACGCTTCCTGTGGCATATGCATGTATTCCTGTGGCAACCCAAGTTCTAGACTGATTTGACTTTGCAAGTACAGCAAATTATCTGTGAAATTAAACAACACTGACATTCTCAAATGAGTTTTGTATCTACCAATGACTGACTCGACCTCATAAGAGATACAGGATGTTTTGTGGTAGAGATTAGGAGGCAACATTTCATTGAAGGGACAAGAGAAAGGAGTTTGGATAGTAGGATATATTTTAGGGAATAAATGAAAAGCTTCTGAAAGGATAAAGAGAGAGGGTTTAAGTTTCTGTCATTACTGGTTTTCCTACACTTGATAGCAAGAGGGACAAACATCAGGGCTGTCACTAATGCCTTCTCCCTCTCTTAGCCTTATCTAACTTACTGACTTGTGCAATCACGGACAGGCAGCAAAGGGAGAGAGTGGAGAAAACATGAACTTTATTGAGTTTAAAGACAGAAAGTCCTTCACCTGTGATAGATTAGCCTACACCATACTACAGAATTAGCTAGTTCACTGTGTCTCTGAAATAAAACAAAAAACCCAAGAAAGACTAAAACCCCCCAAACCAACCAACCAAAATCAAAGAAAAACAAACAAAAAAAACCACCACAATTTGAACCTCAGTCAACAGTGGAGAGGGGGTAAGGAGATGTGTGCCATTCTGTTTGCAAAATTTCTTGTCACTCCAGCACAGAAACACACAGAGTTTGCTAGGGCAGATAAACACCCAAAACTGCAGCAAAAATTTGCATACTAGAGACATTTCCCCGGCTTACATTAGGAACCAAAAAGCAATTCCTGAATTCACACTTAGAATACATCTGGCACAGTCACTAGGGCTGTAAGATTGTCTGGGGGTACTCAGGTACACATTTCCTGCTAAGAGATGGCATTTCTGCTGATTATACTCTGAAAAAAATATTTTAAAAATCATCTTTCATCAAAAATAAAGGGAGAGGGCTTCTAAACTTTGGAAAGTAAATACCACCTGAGCAACTAATTATTTCGTCTAATCTGCTCAAGCACTGCTGCTCTTGTGAGCAATAACAAGATGCAGACCAAGGTATATGATTGTAATCTTCAAATATATTTACTGTTACATCCCCATGTGAAGATCCGCAAAACCTCCGAAAAATAAGGTCAACACACTTCATCTCTATCTAGAAAACTACTGATCAAGAAGCCTTTATTAAGCTGATAAATGTCAAGAAAAAATAGTATTCTGATGAGTAGCCTTGAGAAGTATTTATTAGCCTTCTCACAAGATGAGAGTATATTCCCTTACCTATATTCCATTCCAGATCTACTTATAGCTCTTTAATGAGTTTCTTGTCCTTAATGGGAAAATCTTTTCCATACCTCTTTGATCTTCAAGTAATTTTAGGTAAAATACATGAATGCTATTTTATGTTACTCCTCTTAGGAAAGGAAGACTATAAGAATCTTAAACTTGAATCCATCTTCTAATAGGAATCAATCTAGCTAAAGAGTCTGCTCAAACTTTATATGAAAAAAAATACATACTGTTTCTTCAACTTCTGTCAAAATCATTGCCTACTACAAAATAAATAAATTTTAATAGATATAAAAATGCATAATTGCTTCTTAGAACAGAAAATCTATTTGAAACTTCAACATTTAAGAGATTAATGTCCAGTTGCATACTTGATTTTGAATAATTTAAACTTTATTTGCTTTTTTGTTATATTTTCTGTTGCAAAGAAAACTGTCTTGTAAGTCTGTCAAGCTGCAAGATGGATTAACAATTTGTGTATGTCCCCTTTTTCTTCTTAGCTTCCTTAGAAATATATTTTCCTTCTCTCAGTATGGGTAGGCATCATTTTTATACTCTGCATAGTTTGATAGTAGGGATTCCATAGAGTGTTACATGCTACCAAAAGTGTCCAGTTTTTTTTTACTGTATCAAACAGTGCAGATGATAATTTTTCAAATGCCCAGGGAAAAATTTGGTATGGCAATGGAAGTTAATTCATTTTTGTATATGGAATAACTTAGAGAGGTACTTGAGTGAAAAAATACACACATCTAATTGTAAACAGTTCCAACATACTCTGTTTGCTTATAAATAGCAAGAAAATGCAAGCAAGATGAGCAGTAACCTTTCAGGCTGGGACCTGGATTTCTCCAGCAGGGGCGCACAGTGCACTCCTCCAGGGAGGAAAGGCAGCCTGAGCTGGGCTTCATCTTCCTCAGGAATCCTGTTCCAAGATCCTAGATGATGAAAAGCAGGTACCTGACGTTTTAAACATCACCTGGTGCCTACTTCCCATATCAGAAGCGTCTAGGTACATGATATGTCATATCTGAACTCAGAACTGCAACCTAGAATTGCCAGTGGGCTGACCTGTCCCAGCTGTCAGGGACATTCTCTAGAAGACAGAGATGACAGCTAAATACATCATAGTACCAGAGTGCGTACAGAAACAAGAACTCATGAGAATGATTTGATAAGGAAAAAAAATTGCCAATATTTCCCATGATAAATAATTTCATCTTGTCTGTACTAACAGTCTATAGAAACACAAATACAGTCATGCAAATGTTTTCTCCTAGAAGTCAAAGCATATTCATGAAAAGAAGAAAAATCTCTAATGATTAGAATGCTCATTAGAGACCTATCTACATCTAAACTGAGTATAGCTACAAAGCTTAAAGTTTCAAGGGAGGTTTTTCTCCCCTGCCTGGATCAACAACAAAAGACATTTCTTATTCATTTGTAGTATGCTGGTTTTAACTCTAATTTAAGGAGTTGACAGCTTATGGGAATCTTTATTTGTTCTTCACTCCCTGCTCCATGAAATAAGAAGGTACATTTTAAAAAGAAAAAAGGTGAAGTTATATGTCTCTTCTTTAGGTTAGTGCACTATTTTTATTTCCTTTTTTGATGGTCATGTTATGTGTTTTTTGGGGTTTTTTTGAGTGGGGTAGTGGTATACAGGGTGGGGGTTTGTAACGCAGCTGCAATGATCACCATTAACACTTCATCAAACATTTTCTAATAAGAAAGAATGAATACATTGCTTATTTTCCCATAGGAATAAATGGCTACAGAGTGCTTTCACTGATAGAGGATAACCAAAATTACACCACTTCCTTTTAGCAAACACAAGAATTCAAAGCCTAGTTCGAAATTTCTGCCATTTTCTGAGGCTGTTTATATAAACTTAAAGCAAATGCAAAACAAAGTATGATGAAATGTGAACTGCATTTAACACCCAACTTTGATTATTTTGAATACTTATGCACAAGGTCTGGACAAAGATAAAGTAGATATTTTAATGCAGTAGCACCAAAATTGGACACATGCAGCAAAGTTTTAGAGAACACCTAATTTCTTTAAAAGAATTTCTGGAGTTGTTATAAGATACTACTTTTTCAAAGTATAGACATGCTGAAATTTCTGAAATATCACAGAGTTCACAACCACATGCCCATGAGGGCACTCTGAGTCATACCAGCAGACCACACACACCCACTTTCCCTTGTCATTCTCATCTCAGACACAGGCTGTCATTTCACAGTCATAAAACACAATTCTCCCTCGTTCCCTTCTACCCCCTTCCACTAGCAGCAGGACTTTGAAGTTTTCTTCTGTCACAGCACTGCTATTCTATAATAGAATGGCACACAATTCCATAATAGAATGGTTTTAGGCAGGAAAAAATGGAGCTCATAGCAGGACAGCAATTGATTGCCCCATATTTCTTCAAGGAAACATTGCCTATAACCAACTGGCTGATTAACAAAATTGTAGCCATGAGGCAACTCAGACTGACATGTATAGAACTCATGTCACTAATTTGATTAATTTCATTTTATTTTTTGTCAAGTGTAATACTTTTAATTTTTATTTGTTACAAAGATCAAAAATTACAGTTTTGCAAGCCCTTAAATCCCACTATGTAGAAACTGTAAGCAAGTCTTTAGGCTTCTGAAAAGCTTTCTTCTTCTACAACACACTCTAGACTACTTTTCAAATAAAAATGTTTTTGATTACTTCTTGTCTATTCAGAAAATTAACACATACCTTGAATTGTGACACTGTCCTATCCAGGGATTACAAGTTAGTGGTGGATTACAGCGTGAAGAAATTAATAAAAACTCATACCATTCAAAGTCCCTGCAAATATCTATGGAGTAACAGCTGAAGACCCAAGAGACAGGCATACAATTACATCAAACATACAATTACATCAAGAATGTAAGAAGTTATATCTATTAGTATGGCTCGTTGTCAGTCTGGCCTCAGATCTGTTGAGGCAAAGTCCTGTATTTCCAGCCCACTTTTCCCTGCTCCCTCCCAAAACTGCCCAGCACAGTAGCAAACCCTGATCACTCTACCACTGCTCGGAGCAAGAAGAGTCCACCTGGGATTAGCTTCCTTCAGCAGCTGCATGCATTGATTAACATCAACATCCAAGTAACTTCTTCCAAGTCAACATTTACAAGTTTCTTAGAGACCTAGTTCACTAATCTCTCATCTCTGGTCAAATATGTTTAGACAGCCACTGAGAATGTCTGACTGCTCCCAGGTGCTGTCTTTGTTAAGCACTGATTACTGAAGACTAAACTTGTCTCCAAGCTGAAGATGCAGAGCTACACCAGGAAACTGTCCTGACAAGAGGTTTCAAAATTGGCCTTTCTCAAAAAAGATGTTAGAAGAAATCAAGAAAGGGAGAAGTTCAATGTATTTTTGGCTTAAATGTTTGTTGTCAGTGTTTATTTCCACGTCATTTACAAAAAGTGGTTCCTCATCACAGACACACGGCAGCTTCAGTGCCTCACTTTATAAAAGTTCAGCCTCAGTTCAAATATCAGACCTATAAACTCAACAAAACATACAGAAAGCAACTGAGTTTGTTACCAGGCTGTAAAACATTTCTGAACTTGTCTGAAGCTCCTTAATATGACATTACTCATGTCTGGACCCTGCAGGAGTCTCTGCTAGAGATACATTACAGTTTTATTCATTATATTAATAAACACTCTGATGGTCATTTCAGCACTTTTTAAAAATTATTTTCTTACATGCAGATAAGCTATTTAACAAATAGTTTTAATTAAAGAATTTATTTTTTATCAGAACTCCTGTCCATATTCAGCCTTGAGAAATAACGATTGCCCTTTAAGTGATTCCCCTCTTTGCCTGTTTCCCATGTCTATACTGCCTGTTTATATGCAGTCCTACAAGAACAAATATTAAGGAGCCACAAGAGGGAGTCTACCCAGACAGGATGAGTGCAGCCAAGAGTGCTTTTTGGTTTTGCCACTCTGAGAACAACACATCACATGTCCTGCTTCAATGCTTGGGGAATAAAAGAGCTTGAGGATTTTCACAACACCAGATATTTTGCTGCATCTTGCCTTTTTTTTGCAGCTGTGACAGCACACCTACATCAGTTTACCCTGGTTGCAAATGAACCTCTACTTTCACTTAGCGCCAAGAATAGTGGTGCTCAGCAGCTGTGTGTACTCCTAAGATTTCTCCAAAGCCCCTGCTATCATGTAGTAGCACACTGCTATTGTTTTCCGTGTGCTATTTGGAGGGCAGCACAAAGCAGTCTTTTTGATGTTAAAATGTACTCTGTTACCCACATCAGAACACTGATTGGTAACAGACTGCAGACCCTTAACCTCAACAGAAAGACCAGTGAATATTTGGGTAACACGTCTCACATACAGATCCATGACTAGATTAAATCAGACAAGAACAGTGAAAAATGCTGGCAGGTCAGAGTTCTCTGTCTTCCAAGGCACTGGCTAATATTAAGTGCATCTCATGTGTGAAAGTGTACTATTCTATCTATGAAGCCATGAATCTCAAGAGGATGATTTATCAGTGTTTTCAGGAAGTTGACACAGAAATATGATGCTCTATACGCTTTTTCTACTGTAAAGCTAGTGTCTGTGCTCACACTAAAGGATTCAATTACACTCATGTGTTGTTTCCCTTACAGCAAGTTCCATCAATATTTCCTCAAGTTGTTAGTTGTTCTTACTTCCAGAATGACTTTTATTTTGCTCCTATGAATATGGTAACATAATTATACTCATCATCTGGTAATTTTGGGAGGAACAGGGCTTTCTGAGAAAAATATATTGTATTTTTTTTCTGTTGGAAAAGTATTAACAAAAAGCAAGATTAGCTAAGAAGCAATCAATATAAAAATAAATTTGTGTAGATTTGTTGATTCAGATCCAAAGACATCCACCTGCAAGACTTCTGGATGACAATGCATGTACATTAGAAGTAGTCAAATACTAAATTTGAGCAGTTAAGAGTAACATGCTGATTACTCATGCCCTGAATAACTTGGGTTATGGGGCTCTGGTTTGGATTAGCTACATCCATCTATGAATTCAGTCATCAAAATATCACAGAATATGTTGAGTTGGAAGGGACGCATATGGATCATGGTGTCCAATACTAGCCCTGAGCAGGACACCCCTAGAAACCATAACATATGCCTGAAAGCATTGTCCAAATGCTTCTGGAACTGTCAGGTTCCCTGACCACTTCCCCGAGGAGCCTGTTCCAGGGCCCAACCACTCTCTGGGTGAAGAATCTTTTCCTGGTATCTACCCTAAACATTCCCTCACTCAGCTTCATGCCCTTTCCATGAGTCCTGCCACTGGTCACAAGACTGAAAAGATCAGTACCTGCCCCTCCTCTTCTCCTCACAAGGAAGTCATAACTACAATGAGTTCTCCCCTCAGTCTGTTCCAGTTTGCACAGACCAAGTGACCTCAGCCGCTCATCATACAGCTTCCACTCCAAACCTTCACCATCATTGTGGCCCTCCTTGGGACAGTCTCCAATACCTTAATATCTTTCTGATACTGTGGTGCCCAAAATTTCATGCAGCACTTGAGATGAGGCCACCCCAGTGCAGAGCAGAGCAGGACAAACCTTGCCCATCTGGTGATGCTGTGCCTGATGCACCCAGGACACCCTGGCTCTCCTGGCTGCCAGGGCACTGCTGACTCATACTCAGCTTGCCATTGACCAGGACTCCCCAGTCTCTTTCCTCAGCTCTGCTCTCCAGTCTCTTATTCCCTATTCTATACACACAACCAGGGTTGCCCTGTCCTCAGTGCAGAATGCAGCACTTGAAGATGTATGAAGATGTTGAGGAGAACTGGGCTGAATATGGAGCTCTGCAGAACCCCACCAGTAATCAGTAGGCAGCCTGATGTGGCACTGGGTGTGTACGTGGCAGGTTCCCCTAGTTCAGAGTGCCTTGAATGGCAAGTTTCCCTGCTGCACAGGAAAAAGACTTCCACTGGTATGGACATACACAGACAGAATTTGCTATTGAGCCAACAAACTGCCCTGAGATAAATGCTTCAGTATACTTGCAGTTCTACTGGTTAGACAGAAATATACCTTCAGCATTCTAGGCCTGGTGTGAAAAAAGCCACTGGCTCATTTAAGTCCACATTAGCACCAGAACTTCATGGAGGCTTGAATTAATATACTGAAACACTCCAATGTATCATTCTGAGCCACCAAACCACAGTCTCATAAGTATGGAAAGAATGTGAAGTGTGTTACTAAAGAATTTTTGGAGGACTTCACAGGAATACTATTTTGTTCATATGCTAGAAGAAATGAGGCTCTCAATGATCAACTCAAAGGTCATTCAGTGTAGAATTACAAGTAAAAGAGAGTGATTTGTCTTTTATTCTGACCAGAGGAAAATATCCTGCTTCAAGGAGAGGTAAAAAAAAAAAAAAGTTTCAAAAGTTCCACCAGCTGCTTAACTCTTTGCATAACTCTAAGCATATTTCTTTCATTTTCATCTCATTAAGAAACTACTTAACCACTGCTGAAAAATACTGAACAGAGTGGAAGAAAATGTTTTATAATGAATGGTATCATTTTACAATAGTCTTTAGTACTATAGTATTTTAGTACATTATCTTATTCTTGACCTCATTTATCTTCAATATATTAAATCCTAGCAAGAGAAACAGAGACAAACAATTGTCCCTCATGAATTACTACATTCTAATAAAAATATTAATTAAGTACCATCACAATAACCAGTGAGTACCAAACAACTCAGTCATCATATGTTTTCGCTACATTAAAAATGTGCTTAGGTATTGAGCTCATCAAGTACAAATTGGACAAGTCCTTTCTTTCATACTCATGGTTATAAATTACTGGTGAAACATACAGGTGAACAGACTTGTCCCTGCTTTTGTGGAAGGTAAAATTCAATACTAACTTGACCATGAACAACAAGGCAGTTACATCCACTACATGATGTTGGACAGAAATATTACATGGCATTTGAAGTGACAGTGAGAAGATGAGTGTGTGACACATCTGACATGGTTTGTCATATTGTGATATATAAATATAGAGTAGGGTTGGTTTGTTTTTATGATAAAGTTATCCTGGTGGTATTTTACTTAAAAATCAACAGGTTTTCATATTAATTTGCCCTCAATTTGATGATTTCAATCTCTCCCAGCTGGGGGATATGAGAAAAAGTCTTGATTACTAGAAATCTTGTTTCTGATTTTTGTTTCAAAGTGTTTCGACAACATAGCAGGAAGAGTGCTAAAGAAGGATTGTGAGGAGAACACTCATGTCCCACAGAAAACACATCAGTTAAACTTCTTCATATGCCAAAGTGCTTTGAAATGGTAATGGCACAAATTATTTAGTTAACATGGTGTTCCACACACTGACATCATGTTCCTGAGTGTGCATCATTACATAGTTGTTTGCAGTACATGAACAGCATTTTCAGGTCCTTCCTATGGTTGCTTGGGGTAATATGAAGGTACCAATCCAGCATAGTGAGCTCCAGTTTCTATGTCACTTTCCAAATTATTTTGAACAAGATCACAACAGGTTCAGAAAGCACATCAATATTTTAAAATATAAAATTTGCAAAATTATATATAATTTTTAAAATAATTGATTCATACTGATTTGAGAACCTAAGAGGAAAACCAAAATTACAATTATTAACATATGTGATCACAAGGCTCAAATAAATCTTTAACAAAGAAAAAATTTTGTTGAACATCCCTATTGAGTCACCTTGATAGTTTCTCCTAAAGTAACTTCCTCAGCTTCATTCAGAATGTAGTAAATTTCAGATGTACTCCTAATAGAGCTATTTATCTTTCAGTAGTTTGATCATTTGACATATTTTACCTCTTTTACCAAATATTCATTTGATTAATTGGCTGTTCTTTAGAATCTCTTCATATATCTTTACTATCTAGCTGACCTCTCCTGTAACAGACATTTTATAAACTAAAAAAATAATGATCAGAGACAAGGAAAGATAATGTCTTGGGTTCATTATGCCTGTGCTCCAGTGGATTTACAGACAGTCATGGACATGAGTGTCACATATGTTTATTAGCAAATTTGTAGAAAAAGTTTAAAGAATAGCCATTCATCATTCTAAAGCCTTTCCTAGAAGAGGCACAGTGTCCAGTGAAAATCCTACTGCACAAGTTTGCTTCTTTGCGTAATAGATTTCTGATTATATTCATGTCCCTCTGCAGCCATTTTTTTGAGACTGTGGGAATCATAGAAAATCATATTTGTGCCTAAGTTATCCCGCACCACCTCCATCCCTTGTTAACCTTCAGGTAATGTGCAACATGCTGGGCTTTCCTCTACTATATTGACCAAATTTCACAAAATCATGGACAGACATTCAATAAAGACTGTTCATGATAAAAAATTTGTAGTATAGTGGGCACTGAGTCCAAGTCCTTTATCTCAATAAACTAGCAAGTATTTTTTTTTTCTTTTTTCTCCTCAGTCATGAATGCATGTTGACTGTCACCAAGATATTTAATAAAATGCAATCTAAGGTGTCTTATATGCAAAAAATTCAAAGGGCCTCATCAGAATCAAACTGAAGTTTTACAAAGCTGAAAAAAAAATTAAGGGATGAGGAAACTGCTACTTGTCTCAGTTTTCTATAGGGGGTAAAGTTCCCTCTGTACATCTTTTACTCCAAGCAGAAGTTAGTTTTTAACAGCAGAGTCTAGTCCAAGTAAGGCGAATGATGCTTAGAAAAACCTTTGCATCTAGCTCCTGTTTTCAATTTCTATAGTTCGAGTGCCCAGAATGCACTTTCATCTTTTGACAAGCTTTCACCAGTCACATTTCACCCGAGCCTCTCCAACATCCTTCAATTTCTTTAGGTTTTGGCTGGTTTTTTGTTTCTTTGGATGATTTTTTGTGGGGGTGATTTTTTTTTTTTAATGAGTTATGATTGGATTTGCATTTTGGATCTTTCTATTCAGTGTTATACATGAAATATGTCAAAGCTTTTATTTCCACTTACCACCAAACAGATATGAAAGTAAATACACAAGCAATAAACGAGTTCCTTTTTAGTGGAGGTACACTGCAGATGGAATGTAGAATTGACGAGTACACAGTATCAGCAATGAAAAATTCTATTTCATGTTTAGCACAACAAAACTGAGGAAGATCTTTTATCTAACTAGTGTTCTCACTGAGACTTGCAGTGTAATCATAAATATAAATCATAATAGGAACAGATATCTACACATTCTCCCTACCCCTCACTCTTCCTGCTGCTCTGCTTTGCTCTTTTAAATAATTATGAGTAGCATACAAATAATAATACATAAATTCACCATTTTTTCAGTTTCCTTTCCCATCCCCTCCCAGCATTATTTTTCTCTTTAATACAAGAGCAACTATGCATCTAGTATTGCAATAGAAAACAGTCAGCTCAATCCTAGTAGGAGTCAAAATCAAGCTTAAATGAAAAATCTCTACTATTTCAATTGCTTGATCACAGCATTTGTCTCTTTCCATTCCAATAACCACTAGATGACAACATGAAAGAAATACTTATTTTGTACATTAATCTGTACATCAATAGCTTTCAAGTAACAGTTGTTCCCTCTGCCCACTAGCTCCTAAAGATCACATCTTAAATAAAAATGACTGATCTTCACATTCTAAGTTTTTCCTAAAGCTAATTTAGATGCTATGGTCTGCTTTTCATCAGGTTTTTTTTTCATGCCTCTTATGCAGACAATGTTGCAAAGAGCAACTCTTCCCACTACTGTTGATGTCTTTTCTACTCATCTCCTCTCACAGCAGGAGGTGTTTATTGATGAAGATTGTCAATTCACAATCAATCTTAAAGCATCCATTCTTAGAGAAGAAGCTTACTTGCATGCGGCAAGTGTACTATGCATATCTATCTGCTATCTTTTCCCCCACTGAGTTAAGGGTGTACAAAGGGAAAGTCTGTACCAATTATACCAGCCACACATGCTGAACTGAGACACTCTTTTTAATTACAAGCAGGAAATAGGAGATATATATCTTGTGGTGTTGTGAGGGTCCCAAGGACAAGGTGAGAGATGAGAATTTGGCTCCAAGTTCTCAGAAGGCTGATTTATTGTTATACTATATATTATATTATATAATGTTATGGGTTGCGTGATATGTGGTGCGTTGTGTGGTGTTATAAGAAATTATACATTAAAACTATACTAAACTACAGAGAAAGGATAGAGACAGAAGGCAAGAAAAGAATGATAATAAAAACCCGTGACAGACTCAGTCTGACACAGCTGGCTGTGATTGGCCATTAATCAAAAACAATTCACATGGAACCAATCAAAGATGCATCTGTTGGTAAGCAACCTCCAGACCACATTCCAAGCAATCAGATAACCATTGCTTACATTTCTTTTCTGAGGCTTCTCAGCTTCTCAGGAGAAAAATCCTGGTGAAGGGATTTTTCAGAAAATACCATGGTGACAATATCTCATCTCCTATCCATAGGAGATACAATTTTTAGGGTGCATTCCTCACAAAGGGTACATTATTGAGAGGATGCTATTGGAGCATCACAGAAGTATGCAGAGAGACTCCTGCCTAGAACTGAAAGCCTCAGGAAAATCCACCCCATGCTAAAGCATCGGACACAATGCACTTAGGAGGACCAAACATTGAAGTCCATCCACCCAGGGTAAGTAGGCCTACTGGAAATGCTGTGAGGTCTTTACTACTGGTTGCAAGGAGGATTTAGATAAAGGTCTGACTTCTTCTAAGTATTTTGCATTCTCTAAAACGTTAATGAATGCAAAAAAAAGATTTACGCATTACTGTTTGAAAGGTTTATTGGCTGCCTCTGTATAACTGCATTTAAATAGTCAGACAAGAAAAAGTATGAAAAGCAGCTCCGGTGAAGGCTAGTTATGAAAACATGTCACAGTAGAGTGGTTTCCCAATAGACTACATTGACATCCACAAGTCAAACAAGTTCAAATGCTGTGGAGGGTAGAATGTTTCATACCTGCAATATTCATGAGTTCATTCACATAAATCCATCATCTCAATATTTACAAACAATCTTTGAAAATTAACTGGAAAAATTACTTGGGGGTTGTTAGTTTTTGGTTTGTTTTTTTTTTTTTTTAAGAAAAGCACAAATTTGTCAACTGAAAAGTCTTACACTAACAGTTTATACACAATATATTTCAAGCTTAGAACACTGAGTATCTCACTTATCATGAACAGACTAAAAGGTTTCTGCTTACTGATTTTAAAAGCTTGGGGTGTTTGATTCATTTTGCCACAAGGGTTTCTGTAATAGTTTTGGGGGTCAGGATTTTTATGTTGTAGATGGAATTCGTTCAGTTAAAACCAAATTGTAAAGCCTTTTTGATGAAAAACAGGAGGGTCATACTCAAAGCTTGTCCCAGACCATTTGCTGCCTCCCACCCCAAATTCTTTCTGTTATTTATTCAAATAAAATGGCAATATTTAGGGCACTAATTAACAGATTCTCTACCTCCAGTGTCTCTTCTTCTACAAACATCTACCAGCCCTATATAGCTGTGCAAACTTGGACAACACAGATGATACAGCACCCTTGTGGATAATATGTTTTTTAAATAAATCAGTTTTAGCTTGGTTTGTACACACAATATTCATAGGATAACACCATATAAAATCCAAGCAGGGGCAGAGAGAGGAAATGTGTGTGTGTGCATATCAGCAGTGGTGGAAACCAGTAATTTAGTTTTGTGCAATGGGATTCAAACATTCATGCTGTTCAAAAGCCAGCAAAGATGTTGCCATTTTCATTGAAAAGCAGATCTACACTTCCAGATTTGTTTTGTTGAATGCTTATTCCAGAAAGCAAGCTGTTCAACCTTTCTGTAATAGTAAGATTTTTCATTCATTCTGAACCTGAGAGACATAAATAGTCTGTGCATAAAGCTTACAAAAAGCATTTCAGAAAGGAGAACTCTCACCATAGGATGGATATTATTCAGCAGTGATTTTTCTTTCTGTAGCTCCATGTTGAGTCTCCAGGCAGCAAGCATGTAAACAACAGTTGCTATTTACATTCCACCCGGAGATGTAGAAACTGCATTTGTTATTTATAATATTTATGAAATTATAGCAACAAGTTCAGAGTATATACAAATGTCTGCAGTAAATTGATTCTGTAGCACTTCCATTTTAAAAAAGTGGCACCTGCTATCTTCCCTTTGTGTACATTAGTTGTCTTTCAATTATAAACACCAAAAACATTTATATTCCTCAATTCATACGAGTCTTATGAACATTGAGATAGAGTTCAATGTGCCCATTGATTAAATTAGAGCACTCTACTTGATGTGTACAATTCACAGTCTAAAAGAATCACAGATGAAGTATTGTGACAGCAACTAATGAAAACGATCAGTCCTTCCATTATTTGCTGTAAGCACTTTAGCTAGTTGAATATTTTTCAAGCCTTCATAATATTCAGGTTTTGAGATTACTGTAAGACAATTTTGAGAAATAAATTAGGTAAAAAGTCAAATAAATATATAGCAAGAATACTGATATTAATAACATAACACTAGTTCATGCATAAAACAAAAGTTCTTGGTGCTTATAATGACTGAGAATTAGTGATTTTTTTTTCTTCAATTTCGGATGACTATTGAAATTTTTTATTACATTTTAGAGCATTAGCAGAACTTGAGCTCCCCTTTGTCGCACTTTTATGGAAAGCCACAGGACACAAATTTTTCAGCAAGAGTACCAATCAGCATAAATAATCTTATTTTACATAAACTCATTATATGGGGAGAAGAGCATAATGAAACCGTTTAGTTTGTTCAGTAAATCAAACTCAGTCATATCTCCATAAAAATATATCAGTTAAGAAACCACTTTACTGACAAAATCAGCAGTTTCATTAACCTAAGCTGATAATTTAATCTGAAGTCTGCTAACAAGTCTAGAAAAAAGTGCCTAAATATTTGCTGCAGCGATCAGTATAGAATAATGCAAATTCAGAGACATTATCTGAAAAATCTTGAAAGTATAACATATTTTAAATCTTTAGGGTTTTTCTTCAGACTTGAGAAATGGTTCATATTATTGAACTATACTATCTGTTTAATATTTTTTTTATCTAAATATGTCAAATTACTATATGCTAATATCCTATGTGGTACACAGAAACCATAAAAAAGTTATATCCAGTTACTCTCAGAGTAGTTCATATGCCTGTGAAAATGGTTGTGGTTTAACCCACTAGGTAGATAAAAACCAAACAGCCACTTGCTCACTTCCCCCCCGATCAGGATGGGGGAGGAAATTGGAGGAAAATAATTCAAATGTATGGGTTGAGATAAAGACAGTTTAATAAGACAGAAACTGAGGAGACAATAATAACAAAAATAAAAGAATTAGATTATAAAACACAAGTGACGCACAATACAATCGCTCACTACCCCCAGCCAATGCCCAGGCAGTTCACAAGCAGTGGCTCCCAGCGAGCTACCCTGCTATAGGCTGAGCATGATGCCACATGGCGTGGAATATCCATTGGGCCAGTCGGGGTCCTGGCTATGTCCCCTCCCAACTCCTGGTGCACACCCAGCCTCCTCACAGGTAGAGTGAGCACCAGCAAAGTCCATGACTTAGTGCAAGCACTGCTCAGCAATAGCCAAAAGGTCAAAGGTTGGACTCAATGACCTTAATGATTTTATGATCCTAAAACACTGTGTGATCAGCATCATTCTTATCCTAAATCTAAAACACAGCACTATACAGTCTCTTAGAATGAGTTAACTGCATCCCAACAAACACCCAGACAGAAATCCAACATAGAAATAGTAAAAAATGTGCAGGTGTACATAAACAACACCCCTACATTGTTTTGTAGTCTGTACCTTTACTCTGATCTTGAAAGATTTCCTCTGCTCAGTTACACACAAAATTCCTGGTGTTACCCACTAGTGGTTACACAGCTGTAGGCAGGCCAGTCTAGCTGCTCACACAATATTTATAGTTCCAATGGCTGCTCAAAGATGAATGTTACCACAGTGCCCTTTTTGAGCCTACCTAAATGTATCTCCTGGTGCCTCAGCTTCTTATGTTTGTCCATTGAAATTTCCAAATGAAACATAATGAAGGGAAGTGGTTGCAATAAATTAAGATATCAATGAACCCAGAATGCCCATGGAGTATTTTGTCAAATAGTCTATGTTCATAAATAATTATGAAAGCAAATATTAATTTTTATTCTAATTAATTTTTGTATTGAGAATTAGCATTACTTTACTTGCACAGAATCTCAATTTAATTCAATTAAATCTACTATTAAAGAATTGAGTTATCAGGTAAAATAAATTAAATATAGACTGTGAATTAACACTGATAAAATTTGAATAGTGCTACAGTACTTTGCCTTGTTTGTCTTTATAAGTGGCTTGTTAAAAATCAGCTATATCTCAAGGACATTCTACAGTTGATAAAGCCAGTGCAATTGAAAAATTACTACTGTTATATCCATTATCATTACATAGTTACCATACATTAGTTAAGAATTTCACAATTGCAAATGCCTTGATATGGGTTTTCAAAAATTAATTTCATAGAATAAGCTGAGTTGAAAGGGACCCATCAGGATCATTAAGGCCATGTCCTGGCCCTGCACAGGACACCCAAAGAATCACACCATGTGTCTGAGACTGTTGTCCAAATATTTCTTGAGCCCTGTCAGGCTTAGTGCTGTGACCACTTCTCTGGGGAGCCTGTTCCAGTGCCCAGTCACCCTCTGGGTGGAAACCTTTTCCTTATATCCAACCTAAACCTCCCCTGACTCAGCTTTATGCCATTTCAGTGAGTCCTGTCACTGGTCAGGGTGAAGAGATTGGTACCTGGCCCTCTCACTTCTCGTGAAGATGGAATGAGGTCTCCCCTCAGTCTCCTCCAGACTGAACAAAGCAAATGGCCTCAAGCCACTGCTCATAAGGCTTCTCCTCAAGGCCTTTCACCATCCTGGGGGCCCTTCTTTGGACTCTTTCTGGTACCATGGCTCCCAAACCTGTGAGGTGAAGCCGCCCCAGCTCAGAGCAGAGCAGGACAATCCCCTCCCTTGCCTGGCTGGTGCTGCTGTGCCTGATGCACCCCAGGACATGCCTGGCCCCCTGGCTACCAGGGCACTGCTGACCCATGTTCAACTTGCCATCAAGCAGGACCCCCAGGTGCCTTTCTGCAGCTCTGCTCATCAGCATTTCCTCCCCCAGTCTGACTGTATGTCCAGGATTACCCATCCCAGGTGCAGTATCTGGCACTTTCCCTTGCTGAACTTCATTTTCTTGATGACTGTCCTGCCCTCTAATTTGTTTCAGGCTCTCTGCAGGGCCGCTCTGACTTCAGAGGAATCAACAACTCCTCCCAGCTTTGTATTGTTGGCAAACTCACTCAGCACCCCTTCCAGTCCTGTGTCAAGTCATTTATGAAGATGTTGAAGAGCACAGGTTCTAAGATAGAGCCTAACCCCACTAGTGACAGGTCCCCAGTCTGATGTCACCCCATTCACTCTGTACCCAACCCATGAGCCAGCTGCTCACACATCACATGATATGTTTGTCCAGCTGTGCTCTAGACATTTTCTTCAGAAGGATACTGTTGGGCTTTACTGAAATCCAGAAAGATTACAGGTTTCCCTTGATCAACTTGTGGGTTACCTTGTCATAAAAGGAAACCAGATTTGACAAATAAGACCTTCCTGTCATGAAGCTATGCTGATTGTGACCAATGACTGCATTGTCTATCAAGTATTTTTCAATACTTCCCAGAATAATCTTTTCCATAACTTTGCCAGGCACTGAAGTGAGACTGACAGGCCTGTAGTTTCAGGGATCCTCCTTCTTGCCCTTATGGAAAATCGGAACAACATTCACCAGCTTCCAGTCAGCTGGGATTTCTCCAGATTTCCAAGACTGCTCAGAAATTATCAAGAGAGTTTTTGCAATGACATCCGCTAGCTCCTTGAGGATCCTTAGGGGAATCCCATCAGATCCCATTGATTTGTAGGGATCCAGCTGCAACAGCAAAACCCACATAGTTTCAGGGTCAGCTGCAAGTTGAATATTCTTTCTTGCAGCCATGGCCTCCTAGTTCAGGGCACTGAGACCCCCTTGCTCCATCATTCATGCTGAAGATGGAGGCAAAGAATGCATCAAACACTTGTCCCTGTCCCTATTTGTGAGGCGACCATCCACATCCTGTAATATTATTTATACATTTTATTATATTTATACAATAAATATTTACAATATTTATACAATGTTATTTATATATGGCCTTTTGCCACTAATTTATTTCAAAAAACTCTATTGTCCTCCACATTTCTTGACAGTTGATTCCAGTTGAGCTTTGGGAATTTTCTCCCTAAAGCGGCAAGCGGCATCTCTTAGTCTTCCAGGGTCACTTGATTCTGCTTCCAAAAACACCTTCTGTTTTTTGCCTTATTTCTACAAGAACATTCCTGTTCAGCCTCGTCAGGAATTGACTGCCTCTGACTTGAGACATTTGGGAATTGCCTGCTCCTATGTCTTTAGAAGGTGATGTTTAAAAATTGACCAGCAGTGATGGACCCCAGCATCTGCAAAAACATTTTCCCAGGGGACTTTACTCACTCGTTCCCTAAGCAGCCCAAAGTTTTCTCTCCTCATGTCCACAGATGAGGTTTTGCTGGCACTTTTCTTCCCATCAATCCTCAAAGGATGATTTGTCAGTGTCATTGTCCTGGCTAGGAGGCCTATGGCACACTCACGTATGACATCTGCAGTACCTTTTTGCCCCTTGATTCTTATCCAGAGGCTCTCAACTGTGCCATTAACAAGTGACTTCCATACATTCTAACCCTTTCATTGCATGCAGTGCCATTCCTCTGCCTCTTCTGCCCTTCCAATCCCTCCTAAAGTGCCTGCAACCATCCAACAGGCTACTCCAGTCACAGGATTCATCCCACCAGGTTTCCCTTATGCCAGTGATGTCAGATCTCTGGAACTGGACCAAAGCTTTGAGCTCATCTTGCTGCCTCTTTATGAAGTATGTTATTTTACCCAAGTTTTGTGGATAAAGACAGGCATAGCCAGCAGCACCAAGAGAAAGCTGTGACACTGCATGTCAAGGCTGGAATCCATTATATCGTGAAAGGGCAACACTGATCTCATAAGAAAGTACTCTGAAAACAGTTGTTTTTTCCTGAAGTTACTTTCATTTTCACCCCTATAAGGAGACTGCAGTCCAAACTGTGACAGTGCTGAGGAAACACAGAAGCAGCACAGAAAGAGGAACCAGCAAATCTTGTATTGATAAGTAACTACTACATAAAATAAAAATTCACATATACCATAAATCAATCCTTGCCATGACAATAAAATGTAGAGAAGTCCTCAAAACAATGTTGTTGAAGGGTATGACCAATGGGAACTCAGGAATACTCTGAAGTCCATGACACTAACAAGTAAAGAACTGTAGGAAACTATCACAGAATGGCTTGGGTTGAAAAGAACTCTAAATCAGCTTGTTCCAATTCCCCTGCTGTTGACAGGGACACCTGTCACCCAACCAGGCTGCTCAGAGCACCATTCAAACTGGCCTTGAACACTTCCAGCAATGTGGTATCCACAACAACTTTAGGTAACACGCTTCAGTGTGTCACCACTCTCACAGTAAAGAATTTCTTAATATCTAATCTAAACAGCTGGCATATTGGGCCCTCTGATCCCCTTAGAAAGCAATCTCCAACAACTATAATCCTACTGTTTTATTACATCTTTGGAATCCAAAGAGCTGTTAGAATACCAATAGTCATAATTCTGAATGACAGATGAGCTAGGTGCCACCTCACCTGAGTGGAGACCTGCAGCTGCTGGAAGAACAAGGCACATAAGTAGCATTTACTTTTCCCTGTTACTAATGGGAACCTAACAACACGCTCCTACCAACCAAATGTGTCTTGCCGGCAAGCGTAGGTCATAACTGCACTCCTACCATTCTCATGCATGCTCTTGGCAGTGCCAGTACAAAGCAACACCTCCACATTTATGACACTTGGACTTCCACAAATTTCCAGTACTAGAGACAGGACTTACAGAGGAGCCTGGCTAACACTACTATCATCAAGCAGACTATTGCAAGTGAACTTCATACCAGTTAAGACAACAAATTCAGGGTTCTCTGTGCTCCAGGAGTGGTGATTCCTTGGTGATACACTGGCAGGAAGGGGAAGGAACATGGCGACTTTGTTTTTCATCTACTGTGCAGATCAAAGGTTATAGTTTCATTATTTTAACATCTGAGATAATTGTATATTTTATTCCTGTCATTTTTTCTTCAGAAAATCTCTATAGAATGACCTTTTCCCCTCCCACACACCCTTTCTATCTAACCTTTACTTTTTTGAAATTTTCATCATCTATTCTGTGCTTTTCTTCATCTTTAAAATGCTCCCTATAAGAACTCAAAAACCATGTTACTATAGTAAAAGGGTACTATGTTGCAATGATTGATTTGACCACCTTGAAAACCTTAGGAGAAAAAAAATGTAAAAGACACAAGAATGAAAAAAGCATCCTAAAATATTCCATCAACAGCACAGTGTTATTCTTGCCAGCATAAGGTTTTTCATTATATCCCTAGAAGACTGAGAAAATTCCAACTTGAAATTATAGGGGAAAAAACCAGAATTACCTCCATCAAGACAAAAGGGGGCCAATTCCAAAGCCAATAGTTTTAACATACCAAGAAGTTTCAGGGTGGAGTTTGACAGATTGGCTCCCCATACACTGTGCTAGCAGTTCTATCTGTAACAATTTCTATTACAACTACAGCTCACAAGTATTCTGGGAGCACGTTGGCTTTTACAGTGTCCCAGTTATTTCCTAAGACACACTATCTGGCAGAAACATCTCCAGGAGACACTGCAAAAATATCGAAAGCAAGCCTGTTTATGGCTCTTATGTTCCAAGGAGTGGGGAACAGAAATCATACACAATCAATATTATTTCCTAAATCTGCAGCATAACTCCTAAATAGCTGAATTGAGCTGCTAAAATTAGTGTTTTACAACAAGAGACCACTAAATAAGGGACAAAATGGGATGGGTCATTTAGGTGAGGGTGCTATACAATGAAACTATACTGAGTTCTAGATTATTCAGTTTTGTTTTCAGAAAATCCAGATTCAATGTCAGATAAAAAAAGAACAAAATCCATTCTACTTCAGATATTTTTAACATTGCACTGGTCTGCATGAATGCTTAGCCTCAAAATATTACAAAACTGACCTCTGTAAAAAATAAAATGCTTATTTTATTGTTAAATCATCTGTTAACATTGCTTACATTATGTTATCAGAAGATTATAGAAAGCAAGCATGCATCTTGGCCAATGTGCTACTGCTGAGAAAGTAAAGGGCACATTAAGATACAAGAGGCATTCTACAATGCAGACATCTATACAGAGAGTACAGAAGCCAGTTGAAAGGTTTCCAGTTAAAATTACTTGCATCAATAATAGAGAACTTCTAGTCAACAACATCAGGTCTGTATTATTTTCTCAGCTATTGAGATATTGCTGTGATCATTTTTGTACTAAGTATATTTCAAAAGTAGTTTTTAAATTTACTTTTATACTTTTTTTGCTAGATCAACTTAAATCTGTTGTTTCAGAATACAAGCCACGCCAAACAGGTGAACTACTGCAGTTGTACAATATACAGCATCAGGAGAAGGTCAAACATATACATATGGTGGCATACAAGTAATTTATGTTGCTTGAAAACAGTTTTCTAGCTCCTGAGTGAAATAATGATGGGGGAGTTCATATCCTGTCTTCCACAGACTAGGCAGGGTTTTTTTTCTTCATCCTTTCAATTAAAACTAAAGCCTATTACAAAAACCACTTTTAACAAAAATTGACTTTCACAGCAGTCCTCAAGTATGAGCAGCAGAGGATCTCATTTTAACAAATGTAACAAGATGCTCTTTCAGTTGTGCTTTTTCCCCCTTTCCTGAACCTGCCACATACATTTTACTGCTTTTTGACGATAAAATTGCACCATAGCATACAACATAAAAAAATTTCAGATACATGAGTCTGCTCATACAGGAATCTCTAACTGGAAGCCTTTTTTCTCCTTTGCTTCTTTCAATACTCCCCACTCATTGTTTGCCTAAAACAATGCAAAAGTCTGAATGACAACATTAGAATCTTTGTTTTGGTAGAATTGCTTTTAGTTTAATTCTACTGCTTTAATTCTACTGATTGGTACTGCTGTATAAAAGCTTTTGCTAGCCTATCTGTAGGTAAAAATGTGACTGCAGAGATCCATAAGCAGGGCCTTTTAGATGGAGCATCCAAAGTGATCTTCCAATAGAGAGACAAACATATACCTCTTAGCAACTCAATAGCATTCACTTTCCACAGCTAATTTTAAGGAAATTGTCTTTGAATATCTACTGCCACTTGGGGAAATCAAAAAGAAAATTGTAGAGTGGACATGTTATGTTCAGTAAAATAAAAGAAAGGCACAGGGAAGTCTCAATTACTTAGCCTAATTTCCTTTATTTTCAGTTTTTGTTTTTCTGGATAATACCCTATGACTAAAGTATAAGATCAAGTTCTAATGATAATAACAGATCAGTTTAAATTTGCTTCCTCTTTGGCTTGAAGCTATATTAAAACTTGGAGATATTTTATTACCCAAGTCAAAGCCTATTGAGAACTATAAGTGACCTGTTTGCAAAAGTACATTAATACCCTGAGATCCTGGGCTGGGCCAGGCTGCCCAGGGTATGGCACAGGTCCAGAGCAGTGGTAAAAGGATTAAAACAGCCTGACATAGAATAGATATTTTTAGCTTGCAAGAAATTATTCAGCAGCAGAAACTATAGTAGAAACAGGACATACTCAAAGGGGAAAAGGTGCTTGATGACTGAATCTGATCTACTCTACAAGCTAGTACCCATAAGACTGTGAAGATTTAAGAAAGTACATAAGCCTCCTCAAGAAGCACGTTGGAACCCCCCGAACATAACCTGGCTGTGTGGGCAGGAAAACACTTCTGCTAGGCAGTTGTGTCAAGTGTTATTGACATAAAACAGTTCAGCCATGTCCCTGACATCACACTGAGAAATAGGCTGAAATAGAGGAAAACTGCAAGGTATGAAACTCAGAACTGTAAGGAGATGAAAAGTCTCCCAAAACCGCAGTGTCTCAGTTCAGCATTCAGTAGAAAACACCCCTGTTTACAGGTGAACAGCTGCTGCACACTTCCCCGTGGTATAAAAACACAGCTATTAAGTAAATGTAATTTGACAGAGGAATCCTCTGAGGCTCCCACCAGTTTGCACATACTGAGATACTCAAATCATTTGTGTTTCAATAGAAGACTTTTGAGCTGGTTTTGGCATTCACATGGAGTTACAGTCACAGCAGCCCTGCTCTGGACAGTACAGGCAGCATGTGAAAGGTCAGCAGTAGATTTTCAGTGAGAAGGGCAGTGAGGCTGTTATCCTGAAACAGTACACTTAACAGTAAGGCTCTCCAGGTGCTCTGAGGACAGTAAGAATGTCTGCTAAGCAATTTGTGTTTATATATCATTATTTGGTACCCTCAGGTTTGATCAAAAGCTACTGACACAAAGAAACAAACAAACAAAAAAGTTAAAATAAATGTGCATCGTAGCAGGCCCCATAATTCAATCACTGCTGCAGAAAGGTTTCTTCAGCCAGAGAGATACACTCAAATGGCAGTATGTAATTAAAGATGCAGATGTCAAGAAAAGGTGGCCCTCATCCTCTTTCACCTCCATATCACTTGAATATGTAAGCTATTCCATAAAGAAATAAAACTCAAAGATAAATTACTTGTTCTTTATTGAAAGTTTGATTGCACTTAGAAAAATGTTATTTTAATAATTCTAGATAGATGAACTGCCTATAGATGAGTTGACTCAAGATGACTTAGCAGCCAATTACTGGTTAGAGATGGAATAGCATCTACACTGCATGACAGAGGTTGTGTTAATGAGCTACACCCCTGAAAAAAGAATTCATGAACCAGACATTCAGAAAACTACTTGTACTATAAGGACTTCCAGATTTTTAAAGTGCTCTTCTTTATACTTCCTTACTGCTTGCTTTTAAGAGTTACAAGGTTTCATTTTTGTCTTAAAACTTATGGAAATAAATGCATTTTCTTATTTCCCTTGTTAATTATTTTATGATGCCATAGACTGTATCAGTCAGAACAAAGCCAGTAGTAAAGGAAAATTTAATGATGCATGACCTCTGAATGCACATGGTCCTGGAAGTAGATGGTGTGGCATAAAAGTACTCGGTAAGTGAAAGTAAAAACTACTTGATAAGTGAAAAACAACAACAAAAAAAAGAAGCCAGAGTAGCTGTTGCAATAGTACTTCAAATTAAAAGAAGTGTTTGCATTTGTTTTCAATTAACACCTTTTGGAAAAGATACCTTACCTATTCTTTAACGTAGTTACACAAAGCAAAAGTTTCCCCTAATGTGAAAAAACACAAGGAAACAAATTTGAAAACATTTTCTTCAAATCATGTTGAATAAGACTTTGGCTTAATCAATTTTTAAAATTATGAACTATTCAATGAATATGTTTGTTATAACAAACATCTATACTTCCTTCATTTCTAAAAGGATTCAAAGATCCTGACCAACTAATCTCTTAGGATATGTGGGAGATCAGAGGGCATGGGAGGAAAAGGACTGAGAGAGGGAATACTTCCTTGGAAATTACCTCAGAGCTTCAGCTTGATGTAAATCCAATTATTGTTCAGTATCAAATAGCTAATTTTTTAGTAACTAATGAAAGGGAAGATATTATTGTGTACCACATTCAGAGAAATATTTCTTTTCATCTCCCTTGTAAGACAACTGCATAATGAGAGGAATTATTAAAAGGAAAAGAAAATAAGAATAAATAAAGAGCAAAGAAAAACAAAGTTTTAAGTAAAAATATAAACCAACTTTGAATGAATGAAAATTAAACGGCTTTAATGAAATTGTAAAATGCACATTTCAAAATCCAATGTAAATTTTCTTTCTGAATGAGACAGTAAAAGGAATGCAAGGAAAGAGACGCAGACAACCAGCCCAATAATTAACTGCACTCCCCATTATGCATTTGAACACATGCAGATTTCTTGGAGATCAATAATGAACATGGATTGAGCATTAGTACTAGATACAATCTATGGATTTTCACTATTTCTTTAATCGAGCGTGGCATTTTGTGTTTTCTGAACCTGTTTCATGTCAAAGCACTGTTAAAAAGACATAAATCACCCATCCGGAAGAAGCACAGTGCTGTCAGCCCCACCTATAATTGCTAAGATGACTGTGATCTTTATGAGAATCTTCTTTACTCCTCTTTCTACACCTAAAAAACAGAAGTCTTAGAACTCATTTAATTATGACATAATTATGGCAATAATATGAGGATACGTGTGACTGTAAAGACACTGTAGGCTCCAGACTGACAGAAATTAGTATCTGTTCCATTAACCCACTACAAATTACATCCTCAGGAAAAAAGAACAGGTTAGATCTTCATCACAAAACACCCCCTCCTCTTTCAATCACTAGTGGTATATTTCCATACATCCATTCCAGATGCACATACATAGAGACATAAATACATAGAAATCTATGTATATACATATTTATGGACACAGAGACACATATTTATGTATCCTGAGCAAGGATAACTTGTCCTTTCATTTGTAGAGGGTTATAAGTTTTTACATTCTCTAACTTAGGAGTTTTACTGCAGTATTTGCATGGTGACATTCAAGAGTGGCCCATCTTAGGAATCAATAACAAAAATGTTTTGTGCACTCACTCAAGAGTCAGTGCAAACTCACTAGCATACTCCAGTTAGCTGGCTCCTTATCTCCAGAACAGACAATGAAATTGGGCAAATGTGGTTTGGCAGATGTAATGAAACCTTGTTAACACATTTTGGTTTGGGTTTTGGTTTTTGTATGGTTGGCTGGGTTTTTGTGCGGTGAACATTTGTTGCTGCTGCTTATGTCATTAGGTTTTTTTCCCAATAATGATACCTCCTGTAGAGAGTGCTGGCCTTATTGCATTAAAAGTTTATTTTTCAAATGAGAAGTTAGATGACTGATAATGCATTCTAAGCCAAAGTGCATATGAGAGCGCTATTTCTCTACCTGTTCCTAGAAGAAAAAATTAGTAATGTTTCCAATGCCATTTTAATAGATCCATTATCACAATTTTTAACAAAACTGCATACTTGAAAGCCTTTCCAAGTACTTTTCAGAGGCTACTCATAGTTTTCTTCTTAGTAACACAGTCACTCAAGTGATTGCATGAAATGTCAGTCCATAGTTTTAGTACATGGTTATATCACCAAATAAGGTATTTCCAAATGGGAAGTGTTGCCTCTCAGTTGGATAGGTTGTTTTGTAGCTTGAGTCCCAGGAGCCTGAGACTATGAACCATACATTTTAATGACACTCCATGATACTCTACTGCATGTAATTATAGGACTCTTTCTGACGAGGCCCCAGGGCATCAAAGCAATCATTAGTAACTTCCAAGATTTCAAAATATTACTATTGAACTGTAGTGTGTAACTGGTATAAGCACAAAGCCAGGCAGTTGCTGGGAAGAAATTCTGCCTTTCAGGTTCCAAGAACAGCTTGCATTCCACATGTACTGCTGGATGCCAGGTGGATGTTTTGATCTGAATGCACTGTCATACATAGATGCCTTATGTGAGGTTAAAACAAAAATTACCCTGCATCACACATTTTATGCTTCACACGCATGATGCTCATTGCAAAGGACTAAACTGGCTCATTCCCAGCTGTATTCAACATACTAAGTCACATTTCACTCATGGCATAAGATGCTTTATCTGAGAAGAAATACCAGAAAAATCACTGGCCAGACTGCATCACAGTATTTTATAGCCTAGAATATATCTAAGTAAACAAACGCAGTGGAACAAAAGAGAGCTGGATTCATTATAACCTTCATGTATATATATGACTGCACAAATCAGGTCTGGAGTAGACATTACTGCTCCAGCAGTACTCCCTTCTACATGCAATGTGTAGTACTATGCACAACAAGATTTAAGGTTATACTGACAGCTAGAACTAAGGTTTCCCTCACTGTAGACAGAGTCTAAGACAGCCACATTAATTTAAAATACTTGGTTTATACAGAGCATATGTGTTGTGTAGTATGCATATACATAAAAGCACATAGGAGTTTATACTTTGATAGAAAATATTTATGAGAGAACTTTGTGCTCACTCTTTCTCTGATGATCCTGCTATGAAGGTATTTCACAATGAGATAACCTGTATCTTTTGTTCAAAATGTTGATTTGCCCATGATTCTAAAAAACAGTAGTTTGGTAGTATTTTTCAAGTACCTTCTTTAAATTCTTCTGATAAATTTCTTCCCTGAACTGAATGACTTATTTGCTCAAGTGGGCAATGAAACTAGTAGCCATAGGATAAAGGACTTTAGTCCCATTAGCAAAAAGATCTCACTTTAATGATTGGGGGGAAAAAGGCTGCTGCTCTAAGATCCCTTCATCCATAAAATAAGGAAGTAGAATAGGTGTACCTTTTTCCATTAAAATGTAAACTAACACCCCACAGTAATTACACTTGAGCTTTGCAATGAGATAGCTGTGTTTTAGATAAGATTTTAAGATTAAGAATAACATTTACAATAGCACTAATAGAACAGCAATTGAATAGCTTTAATTCAACTATACAAACCACTCACTGACCTCCAAGGAAGACAAAATTAACTACAGCAACTATAGCCTGTGAGAAGGGAGCCTTGATTATTCAAGCACACACTGGCCATCTGATCTTAGATGCTGGCAATATGTAGTGCAATTATTTGGATAATTATAGTATTGGTTGCTCCCATATGTTTCATTAAACAAACCTGTGGCTTGTGAACAGGCTGTAAGCAGACCTGTCAGAACTGGAGATACCTGAACTCTTAAAAGGGGTGGCAAAGCTTAATGAAAGAGAATTAATGGCAACACATAAGCCCAAATACCAGCTAAACTACAAAGGCCTCTGATAGCTTAGCCTCCAAAAGACAAAACGTGATGTCAAACCAATGCAGACAATTCAGCAAAGGGGCATCTTTTGAAATTCAACAGTGGACAAAACTTTAAACAAAATAAAACAGTACAACATTTATGAAATAAAACAAGGTTCCTTCTTATGAAGCCTTTCTTAAGAAGGGAAAACTCAAGAACGTTTAGAACAATGTCTGTTGTCTCAGAAATTGAGTTAGTTAATTAAATATCTCAGATAGTAGAGTGTTTAAGTAAAATTCTCAGCAGAATGAGCTGCTCATTTTATCTTCACTCAACTGTATTTAGTATTGGGGGTAATTGTTGATTTAACTGAGCAGAGAAGACGTTTCACTTCAGTGAAAGTATATCTCACTGTTTCTTTTTCTTTCTAGAGGTACCATTTACACATTTTGGTAAATATGTTTTACGCAGACATTGTGTATCTGGTCTAAAACATTCACCTGTCCCTTCCTTCCTACTATGGAAACAGTGTTTAAGTAAAAATAGAACCTGTGTGATTTAGTCAGTCTCTAAATTCTGGATCAGTAATATCTTGTTTTCCTGGAACAGAGTCTCTTTATCCCCCAAATAATTTTACCAAGTCTGGGCACACAGAGGTTCTTCTCTGGACTCTCTACCAACAAAATTTTATTCTAGGGTATAGTTTTCAAATTAAATTTTTTGGAATATTTGTGCAGAGAAGCCTTTATGGTATATTAGCCCACTTTCTTCAAGACACTATTCCCACAATGAAAGAAGCTTATCTGTGATTCTTCTAAGAAAGAAATTAAAATCCAGAAGTGATGAAATACATTACTGAACTAGTGCCTATAGAAATGTTTTGACACCCTGCCAACAAGTGTAATGTATGTGTAGAAGTAATCTGTTGCTGATAATCAAAAAGCAGCTTTCACATGGGATTCATTTTAGAGGGGTACAAATCTTACAGAAATAAAAAGCATGGTCTAATTTTGCTGAATGGAGTGTCAATATAAATTGAAAGGAATACAGCATTTTTGCATGCTTAAACAGTTTGTTGTGGCAAACTGAAATATTTTGACATTTTCAGGTCGTGGTTCTAGAATTGCTTTATCATCAGATGAGGTACAGCTGCAAATTCAGAGGGATCTACCACTGCATCAGCCATTATGGACTCCAGCCATATGCTCATATGCCAAATTGGTACTCAAACACTCCCTACTGGCTGGATATGACAGATACTACTTGATCCAAATGATGTTTAATTGTCACGTTGCAGCACATTGATCATGCAAAACTTGGTGGAGTGCTCTAACTTGTCATTGTGTTTGGCATAAAGCACTGTTACTATATTTTGTTACCATTCAAATACAGTATCAGGTGTCAATTTTATTTTCTTCCAAGAAGCTGATGAGCCTGGGCACCAAAGCTGCCTGGGCACCAGCATGGCCTGCTGCACACACCATCAGCATCTGCTCTTGTCCCAGTGTCCTACAGAACAATTTAATCCTTTTTCCAAACCTTTGTTTTCTTTCAGATTTCAGTAAGGATCAGCTAAGCTGTTTGCCCTTATATGAAGGTCTAATATCATCATTCAATTTATTCTGCAAAACTCATAAAGAGGTGAATTTGAACAAGTAGCTATTTTTATGCCTCAAATGCCTGACAAAATTTTCTTCCTGTGCCTAACTGGGGGGGGATATATCAGGCAAGTATCAAAAAAGAGCAATTGCTTAAGACTGCCCTGTTAATTTGCCATTACAGGCAGGTTTGCCCTGGTGCCCTGGATTTGGTCACTTTTGTTTGACTCTAGGTTTACCAATGAAACCACAAATTTTAGCAGATTTGCATCAAGTTTTCATTGTGAAAAGAGCAGTTAAATAGCTCTAATATTCCATGTTATAATTACCAGCATATTTTGAAATCTCATTCTTATAAAATACATTGATCTTTTAAAAATATAACAGTTCATGAACAGCTCTTGAAAAAGTGACTAGTCAAAATTCTTTTTTCCTGTTAGGTGCTTGGAATTAATAACATCATACAGCTCATAATGGTTATATCAAAACATTACATATTTTAACTGAAATATCATCCCAACCTTTCTGCACTCTAATGCATCCCTTGATGACTTCCTTATCCCTACCATTTGGCAATAAGCAGTTAAGTACTCTGTCATCCCAAAAACAAGTACTCCACAATTCAGAAAGTTGCAATCTTACACTAAGTACGGAAAAGAACCTTCCTTACAAACGCACTATTTGAATTAGTATTTAAAACTGAGTTTCCAATGTCTCACAATTAATATTTCACATAAGGGTGTCTAAAAAGCATAAAGTCAGAAGGCCAGGAGTCAAGTACTGCTGCTAGCTGGATCCAGAAAACAGTCTCTAAATATAGCGCTTAGAATTCATTTAGTGCCTCCTGTCATGTCACCAGTTCTTTATGCTGGAAATTACTATTTTAGGGAAGAATGCTTGCCAAATAGTCACTTCCTTTAAAAAAAAATAGTTCTTGTTATTACTTCACACAAAAATCCCATGCTTTTTCCTTGAAGATCACACATTTAGCTACAATTTACTAAACTCCCTGTTAAGGGTACAGGCTTACACAAACGTAAAATTAGAACCCACTTTTTTCTGTCACACATTGCTGAACAAATGGCAAGTGCCTGCAGCACTTTAGGATTAGGGTGATTTCATTTTGACCACTAAGGGGCCATTTGTGCTTTCTCCTACTCTTCTTTCTTACACACCTCCTCCTCACTCCTCTCTCCTTCTGTTACTCCTCCAGGAGTGCCAGGCTCAAATAGAGCCATGGCAGTCCTGTGCGCAAAGAAAATGAGAGTAAAGCCCTGTCATCTGTCAGAGCAAAGTGGTTTCTTGCCTTAAATATGCTGACACTCCCTGATCCAAGACTTAAAAATAAACATCAGCTTTTCAGTAACTGCTCCAATAAGTGCTACACAAGAGCGCAGATAGCCCTTATCAAATCAAGATAACAATGAAACACCCGTGGTCACAGTGAATTGGAGGGGATGTTCATGGGTGAAGACACTTACTCTTGAGTAGTACAATAAAAATAAAATCTGACTTGATAGTTATGTCTGCTTTCCACTGAACTGCTAAAACACCCTGAAGATAAAAGACTTCCTAAACAGCTGCTTAGTAAAACCTGAAACACAAAAATTCACCTCACACACACAGACTTCTTACCCAAAAACAACAGGAAAATAATCCACCCAAACAGGCAGAATTTAGATTCCATTGACTGCTCCAATTCCCACATAACCTTATCTAGCTACTGCCTTTTTTTTTCCCCTAAAGACACTGAATAAAAGCAGAAGTAAAAAGCATCAGAGAAAACTGATACTGTTTTGTCAGCACCTAAGCTTAAAGAAAAAGGCAGTTTATCAGGTTAATGAATTTTTTTCTTTTGACCCCAACTTTCTAATACACCCTAAGGTCACAGAGTAGAGGCAAAACAAAAATGAGAGCAGTTTGTATAACAGCTGCCTGAATAATCTTACAGCAGAGAACAAATGTCTCCAATCAATAGCATTGAGCAGCCACTCTACACCACCTGGGATTCAAAGAAATCATTCCAACAGACAAGAACTTCAACTTAGGGATGTTACTCACCTCTTTGTGAGTTTTGCAGATTAAACCAGGTCATGCCTTTCTTTAAATACAGACATTTACATAAGGAAGCCAACAGAGAGAACTAAGCATTTTCTTTATGTTGTTCAAGGCCCTTTGATATCCTGACTTTTCCCCTAAAAATTAAGACCTAAATCTAGAAGCAATGAAATGTTAACCACAAAATTATTCAGTGACACAGAAAAGTCATCCTCAGAGAAAGAAAGTAACTAAAACAAGTGATAAAACACAAACCTCCGCCACTATTAGTAAAAATTGGCATTTTCTTCACTGTCAAGTGCTGACACAACTATGGAAAAATCAAAAGCAACAACCCATGCTTTATAGGGAATTTTGGCTTGCTTGAAGACCAGTAGCTGACAGCTTACAAAACAAGCCCATACACAGTAGATGCTCTAACAGAAGCTTGTGCATTTTAATATTGACAGCAGACAACCTGATATTCCTCCCATACTAAAGCTTCACCTTCAGGCAGATTCAAACACCGCTAAAATACCAGAAGTTACAAACACTTAGTCTTTCATAACTCTCACTAGAAGTCTAATGCACATATCTTACCCAGCTGTTTAATCCTCAAAAGGCTGGAGGCAGCTGCAAGGTACAGTGAGATACTCTGAAGATCACTAGAGAGAAAGATGTAACTATCACTGCAGCTGCTTTGGGCAGGAGTCTAAAGCCGACACGTTTCTTACAACGGGGATGTAAAGAGATTTTCAGCTATTTGCTACCTCACTTCTACTGGAGAGTCCTGCATCAATAAGCATCATTCATCTGCATAATCACTACAACTCCAGTATTTCAGCTCAATCACATAGGCAGCAATTCTAAGAAAGACTCAGCTGCTGCATCTGCACAGCTCAATTATACACGAGTTGAACAGACAGCAGGCTTCACAGTGGCTGAGCGCCACAGAGCTGGCTGGGGGAAGGGGCAACATACACATGTAATACTGAGAAGAAAAATATCTCAAGAACAAGAAAGTCCAGGGTTGTTTTGGCAAATAAATACTCTAATTTCAGGGACATAACCATAAGATAGATATAGGTTGGGAAAGAGGACAGGTTACCCACCAGTCTTTATATCACTTAACATATTTAGACCCCATACACAAACTAAGAGCAGTTTAACTTGCTTACCAGAAGTTTGTATTTCATAGTTTGTGAAACTGTTGAGCTACCTCTCATTAAAAAAAAAAAAAAAAACAAAAAAAAAACCCAACACAGACCACAAAAACTCATTAAACACAGTAATTTGATCCCACCTACTAAATTAGCCCCTTACTTTGCCCTCCAACACTCTCCAAGAACCTCCCTGTGCTAAACAGCTTTTAAATAACACACCAACTCCCCATTTCACCTTCATTTGAAACTGGTGAAATTAATTAGACTCAAGGAGGGTAATTAGAATCAGATGCTGAAATTTCCTCCTTGGGCTTGTTTCTGTCATCACAAGAACATAAGAGTGAAGTCATATTTGCAAAGAAAATTTGGTCTTATCAGTATCTCCTCTAATGTTTCCTCTACCCATATATAACTAAATCATGGAAAGCTTGAAAATAAAAAAGCTTGGGAAAAAAAATGGTCCTGCTGGATAACAAGTTAGCCACAAGCCAGCAAGGTACCCCTCTGGCAAATATGGCCAACAGCCTTCTGGGCTGCTGAGCATTGCTAATAGGTAAAAGTGGGGGCCCTTGCTCTCTACTCAGCCCTGGTAAGACACATCTGGAATTCTGGGTCTAGTGATGGACTCCTTGATACTAGATACTGGAGAAAAATCCAACAAAGAGCCACAAAGATGATTAAGGGACTGAAGCATCTCTCATGCGAGGCTCAAGTTGAGGAATCTTGGAGTGCTCAGCTTGGAAAAGTCTCAGGAGGATCTCATTATGTATATAAAAATCTGATGGGGAAAGGTAAAAAAATATGAAGCTGGACACTTTTCAGCATTCCCCAGTGACAGGATAAGAGATGACAGGCACAAATTAAAATAGAGAAAATTACTTTTAAATATAAAATATTTTTCCCATGAAGGTGGTCAAATACCAGCACAGGTTATCCTGGGAACTTTTGGATATTCAAGCCCTAGCTAGGCATGTGTCCTAACCTATTCTAGCTGACCCTGCTTTGAGCAGGGGAAGTTCCATTAGATGATGTCATGAGGTCTTGGCCAACCTCCCATGTTTTGTGATAACTCTGTAATGTGGTATGGTAACTATGAAAAAACTCCTCTTCAAAAACATAATAAATGTGAATTATTCCAAACATAACAAATCTTTATAGCTGCCAGAAAAAAAAAATGTTTCTGCATACAGAGAACTGCTCTTTGAAGTATTTTTGTACCTTTTAAGGTAGAGAAGTCAAACAAGCATGATTTTAAAGGAAATGACAGAAACATGTCTATTTTCAAGCTTGTAAGGGAATATTAAATTAGCAGTCACATAATGAAATAAAGCTGTTTAACTAATAATGTTCTTTGAGTGTTGCAAACCAAGTTTACTCTTTCATAAAATTCAACTCTGCAAGGATTATCCAATGTGAAAATTCATTTAAACTTGCAATGTAAATATTCCTAAATATTCCTCTGAAGGGTGATTTCAAGGAATTTCTGTGGTTGGGTTCCACTCTCTCCTATATCCTATATTCTGTATAACCCAAGTGTATTAATTACAGAGGGTAAAATATCAGCCAGATGCATGTTTAACCAGAGAAAAAAGAAAGAATTCAAGAAACAATCATGTTCAATGTTACAGCTAGACTGTAAAATTATGAGATGTGATTGATGTTGTTCTGGTTTTCACTTCATGGTATCTATTAAAAGTACGACCATCTTGGGAAGCTGTGTCTTTTCAGAAATACATAAATAATGCACCTTGTACTACTATTGCTGTTGAATATTGTTGTCTGAAAAAATAGTTTACTTCAGGAGAGAGCAATTCATAGTGGCCAAGACTCCAAGTAACAGTCTAGCTAAGTATTCTCATTGAAGATACATTCTGAATATTTGAAAATAGACTCTAAAAATAAGGAGAGGATGAATCTGCCTATCATAGATTTGTCAAGCTTTCATGTGTTTCAGCAGCAGAGAATAAATGATTTATTCCTGTCTCTATTGAGGTTACTGGCAAATTTCCCATTACCTTCAATGAAGGGAGGGACTGTCACTGTTGGTCTCTGAGGATGAGAGTTATTCTCAACAATAAAGCAATGTGGATCACTGTGCAAAGAGACCAAAGGAGTTGCATCAAGAACACACAGTGAGACGTGCTGTTGTTCATTTCTCTCTGAAACCCTGTGTTGCTCAATGTCCCTTTTCTGTGGAAGCCAGTCTTCTTCAAAGCCTGACTGCCAGAAAGATACCTCACAGGCACACAGTCCAAGATTCAAACATTTTGAGGAGGTGTCTGATGTCCTTCTTCTTTCCCTTTTCAAAAGAAATTAGCCATATCCAAATAAATAGCACTTGCATTTGGCCTCTAATTAAATTCATGCTGCACAATAACCCTGCTGCCATGATGTTGTGTACATTACCTTCCTATAGCCGCCCTCCCAAAAACATTGCTGTGCATGGTGAGATAGCAGACAGTGGCTCAACTAATTGCAATCCTGGTTTTATAGTTACTGAGGCTGAGGCACTGCAGTTTGTTCTTTCGGGAGGCTGTGAAGCCTGTGTTCCATTAACATTTCTATGTTTTTTTCTATCCAGGAAGATAAAATGGTTCTTTCTAGTGCTGTTAGTCCAACAGCTTCACAAAATCTAGGAGCCTGACACAATGCTGGCATCATAAACTACTATAAGGCATTTACAACCAAAGCAGACACATATGCTCTAGAGTTTTACACTGCTTTCCACATCAATCATTTATGTTGAAATGACAATGAAAGCCTGCATATACTAGTTTCTGAAAGTACCCTGGTAAATACTTATACCCGCTGTTTAAAGAAGGGCATAAACACAAAATGCATTAACTGACAACACTTCTGTTTCCTTGATTTGAGAAAATAACATAGATTTTTGGGTAGTGAGTTAATCTCCCTGAAGCTAATTTGAGGTTATTTTTAAAATTTAAATTACTAAGGGAGAAACAAAATTCAGACTCTGTTATTTATTTCCTTTTTTTTTCTTTTTTGTAGAATTCAAATATGGAGGGTCAATCAAAAAAAATTAAAACTACACATCAGGTTCTTTCCTGTGCTGTATATCATATCAACACCAAAATTTGCTCATGTGCTTCTTAGAAGTGTTATTGTATAAAGGTTTTACTCTTGAAAGCTTTCTAAAAGGTGGTTTGTGGCAGGGGAAAAGGGACGACCCTAATCAAGAGAGAACCCTACAAGAGATCCATGATGATGTTGCAGGGTCAACCAGGAGGTTGTACCTGCACAAGGCAGACACGACTCAAGAGAGCTTTCTGTCAGGGCAGGCCTCCAGCTGATTCCTGATTCCATCAGTGATTTCACTGGCGCAAAAGAGGCTGATTTCTTCATCACCCATCCCGACCAAAAAACACTTGACCTTTTCTTCATGGCAGCTGTTCTATGGATGTGCACCAGGCAACTGTGCTGGTGAGAATAAAGGTGGCTGCAAAAACTTCTCTGGAGCTTAAATAGGAATATTTAGGCCTATCATGACTTAGAAAGTATCTTTGCTGAGGAACTGCTTAGTAGCAATTCAAATATTACCATAACAGAAATAAAGAGTTTCATTTGTTTCACTATGGCATTCAGTAATTAGCTTTAAAATCTTTCAAGGCCAAAATTTTCTTATTGCAATCCAATTAGTATAGTTGTTATGTTATCCTCATTACAATGGAATTTCATTAACAATGTAATCTAAAGCACAAATTGTCTTACTACTTAAAGGGCAGTTACTTCCAAATTTGCCCATTCCATACAAAAAAAAAGTAATAATTTGAGGCTTGTTGCAATTCAAATTTTTAAAATATCTTAAGGTTGTGTGAAACTTACTTAATGAACAATTGGTTATTTGCTTTGGGTAGATATACTGAACAACAGTAAGAGACAATTTAATAGAAAATATCTGATTTATGTTTACTGCAGTTTATATTTGGCATGTTTGTAAGCATAGTTTATACCTGGTAGAAGACAGCACCAGGCCAGAATTCTAACAGGTATGCTTATATGATTAGCATGCCTTAGCCTTAAATAGATACAGTAACTTTATCTGTTAGTACAAAAAACTGAACTGTGAAAAAGCTTTTTTTCTTTTCTCCCCCTCTACTTCATTCCTCCTTTCAGCAACCTTTGTTTTGTTTATGACAGAATGAAGCTCATGCAGGCAACTCTCAGAAGATTAAAAGGCAAAAGATTTAATTCAAGCTTTCTAAACTCTGTTATTGTTATTAGATTCCTTGTAACTTATGAAATTTAGCTTAATTCTGAACAATTTATCAGCATACTGAAATGTAAAATATCTGTTAAAGTAAAAGGCCAAATATCCCTTTATTTACTATCTGATAAAGAAATAGAAATTTAATTAATTTCACAGAGATATGCAGGAATGAATTATATTCCCTTAATAGCTTGGGGGGCCTTTAGAAAAGATTTTAAACAACTGGTGATTGAAAGAATCAAGAAAATGGTATTGTATGTTGAAAATGAAGTTTGGAAAAAAAAAGATTCATTAAGTAGGGCCAAAAATATTTTTAAAAGCTGAATCACTTGGTTTCATTTTGCCCCTTAAAACTGCTCATCAGAGCAGACCTTCCAAACCAAGAAAATTTCCAAGATATCTAGAAGCAAAAATATTTTTTTCCCGGAGTTCTGGAGGAGTTTATATGAAACGAAGCAACTTACTGAAGCAATCACAATTTGATAAATGTATTGTGTTAATAAATATTCTTTTTGGGAAAAAACCAAACAACCAAACTGTTTTCAGTGCTGTGCAAATGTAGTTCTGCTTGTTAGTTCCATTGAACATAAGAATTTGTATCACTAGTTGTCTGCTCTGCAGTTTATTTAAAGCTGTAAGGAAAAGCATATTGCACTCCTTCCAAGAATTCAAGTGAATGTACACCCAATGCCTTTATTAATTGGCAACTAATCCTGAATTATTTTTGATTACGTATAATCTCTGAGCAACAACAAGCACACAGACCAGTTTCAATAACCGTCAAAGTGAGAATTGCATTGGACTTATCCTAAGGTTTTCTGTTAAAAGTTCTGCCAAAACAATTCACAAGAAACTGAACCATTACTGAAAATTATGTTTCATTATTTTTCTTTCCTCAGCCTAGTTCTTTGCTTTGAGGAGAGCCTTTGAAATTAAATGAATAAATTTATATGCTCAAAAATTATTAATAATATTGCACATTATTTCTCTAAAGCCACATGGATTGGTGGAAATGCTAATATGTCATAATATATGTCATTGTTTTATTTAATTGTCTATAGAAATCAATTACCTGATAAGACAGGTTGTCACATTATTTTGTTATTACTGTTGTTGTTGTTGTTAAAACAGCAACAACACTTGTAACAGAAGTAGATATACCAGTCAGTAATATCAGTATCACTGCCTTTTTATAGAATGTGCTAAAAGATGGACATGGCATCTTCGAAGAAATATAATAGCAAAAATATTTTATAATATAATAGCAAAATAATTTATATTATATAATAGCAAAAATAATTTATTTTTTTCAGTTAACTCCTGTTTCATATCAATATGGCATAGTAGCCAAATATGGGAGTGGTCTTTATACATTTTGCAGCCCAGAGCATATTTCTAGAGATTTTTTTCTAAATAATGAGCTGTATGTAGCTAAGAGCTGTTTTTTGCTGTTAACAATCACACTATTCTTGTTAAAGGGGGAGGAAATAAGGATGAGGCAGTGTGAGGGGCAGAAAGGTCTGCAGGGTTCTTCAAGGTAGGAATTCCTATTCTTCTGCAAGCAAGCTGTAGGAATAGCTCCAGAGAGTGGAGCAAAAGCAATGGAGTCAAAACCTGGTTTTCCTTGGTGAATATTTCCCACGTTAAACACAGGAGATATTGTTACTCTTTTCTTGTGGTTGAAGAATGTATTAGCTCCATAACCTCCAAGATTTTATTTTAAATTGGCAATGCCCTTTACCTGTTCCACAAATCTCTTTCTGTTACAATTGAAATAACTCAAATCATTTGAGTGCTTTTATGCACAAAAACAATGAACTTAAGTACATCATTTTTAGAAATTTTCTGCATATTTGAAACTCTGTTATTGCTTTAATGGAATCAATTTCTTTATAAAAAGGCTTATACTGTTAACTTGAACCTTCATAAACTTTCAACATTGCTCCTATGATTGCCTTGAAAATCTGGCACAGTAGAAAAGAAATTGGTCTCTCTCTTCCTACGTTTTAGAAGACAAAACTGTGACTCTTTATTAGTTTGAAATGGTGACTGGGAGAAAACATGACCTCTACATCTGTCTCATCCCTTTGTTTCTCTGCGGCGAGTGGAGATGTGCCCAGCCCGAAGATTCTGTGGCACTGCCCTGCAAACACCTAAAGGCTTACTGCAGTGACAGCCTCTTGAGGAATGGAAGGCTGTTGCTACTCATCCATTTACTCCACTGTGTGTGTTTCAGCAAGAAGTCAGGAGGAGTGGAAAGTTTGTTATAACTACTCAGACAAACTCCCAAACTCTGAATGTGTGTCAGTAGCAGGCAGGGGGGTGGAGCAGAAGGTACATGCAGAGGGTACATCATATATGCCCAGAGGCAGAAACATTCAGTGCTATCAAAATTACATGTCCCCAAAATTGAAAGAAAATATTCTCTGGTTACCAGCTGTCCTCAACCCCACACAGAAAATTTGCTAAGTATAAATTGTCAGATGACCAAATGTAGCAAGTACTGTTTCTTTCCTTATTTGTTCACTGAAACAACACTTAGATGCAAAAGCCTAAAAGGGTTAAGGACCCAGTTTGAGAGCAAATCAGTGTTTTTTCCTAGGGTTTGCAGTTTCAGACATTAGTTCATCAGAATTAAATCAATTCCTTACAGCCTGACCTGATCAGAAACTTGCCTATTTTAAAGGATCTGTTTTAAGTTTTGAGGCCAACTTTATTCACCAAGTACTCTCTGAGCAATATTTACAAATAAGCAATAAAGCAGAAAGTACACCTAATGCTACTGAATGAAATGTAGGACAATCATAACTGTAAACTTAGGATAACAACAAAGTTGCATTTTGAAAAGAAGTCATTATAATGTGCATCAAATGAAAGTTAAACATAAACTATCATGTCCATACACTTAATTGCAATATAATGCAATATAAATTAAGCTCCAAAATCTACATATATTCACATTTTTCATAGTATTTGTAGGCAATTGAAAGTAAAAGTGGTTTAGCTTTTCTTTTAACTCACATTGCTTTAATCTAGATTAATTTGGGCACCTAGAACCACATTGATTAAATTAAAAAAAAGATGTAAAGAAGAATTTGATCCTGTATTGTGTGACTTTCCTAATAAAACACCTTATTATAATACATTTTCCTAACACTTGAAAAAAACCCATCAGCTATCTCTTTCGGCAATGTAAGAAAATTAAATTGATAGAATTCTAGTTTAATTATTTCAAATTATTTCAGCGCATAATTGTTTGGTTCTTTCATTATTTCATTAGCTTTAATTCAAGACCTGAAATAAATGGAGGAAAGGAAGAAAAGCTACTTCTAACATCTTTCTCGATCACAACATTTTTGCAAAAAAGCTTTTTCACCTACCAGTTTACATATTGTTCCATATTGTGAGATTAAGCAAAAAAATACAGGAACAAATTCTTTTATATTTAAATACAGCAGTGAGGACTATCTCCTATAAATTATTTCAAAGTATGTTATGACAAGGCATATTGTACTTAAAGTCTTGAAAGGCAATTATAACATTTGTACTTTCTGAAAAGTAATAAAATCTCACAAGATTTAAGTGCAGTTTACCTTCCTTATAAAACTGACTCTTCTGCTTTTTTAAGAATCTATTAATTTTATTTTCCACCAAAAATATGGAATCATGAAGGCATAATATTTATTATTTATTTTAAATAAAATTTTACAGCTACCACTAAGTAATGTACCTAGCACTCAAGCAATAGCATGGTGTTTTTTATTTTTATAAGGTATAGCTTGATTTATAAGTAATTCCTGTCTTTTCGATAATATTCAAGAGCTTTTATGGTTTCTACTAGCTGTACATGTTATTTCTCTTGCCACTAGAGAAAATTATTTTATGCCAAGCATAGCCGACCTTTCATGGTTTTCTTTGTTTTATTGCTTTCATCTTATAACACTATCATTGCCTTCTATCCTAATTTAAATGCAAAATCCATTTTTTGACAACATGAGTAAAAAATATTCAAGTTTTCAAATGCCAAAGTGTGTAAATAATCACTACAGAAATTTAAGGGATGTTTTTTGCTAGAGGAATGCATGCTCCTTTCATTTTCTATTCTCTTTCATCCTTGTAGCTTTTGCTTTGAAAATCCATGTTTCCAGGCAATAACAAGGGCATAAAGTTATTTTCTGCAAATTGTGCAGTTCTAGCAATCTTTGTTTCTCTTAAGCATCTCTGCCAAAATGGTTGCATAAGCATTTTCCAATTACACATTGAAATGTTAAGCTGTTCTAATACATGCAAAGGCCAGAACGCTCTTGTGCTAGGTCTTCTCCATCAGCTTCTTATTTGACCCACACCCTTTTATCATGGTTAGAAGAGGAGCAAGATGCCCTCCTAGTAGTAAACAAGTAGGTAAAACAGAGAAGGAAAAAAAATATCCCCAAAATGGAAGCAAAAGGGGAGCATTTAGTGTTTAAGTAAGACTTACAGCCACTTATAGCAAGCCCACGGTTCTGCTCGTACAGGTCTTACAGCTGCTGGACTAAAAGGCTACATTTGCCCCTCTCACTTTTCCCTTCAAGTAGGCTTCCCACAATTCTCCTGAGCCTCAATGCCCAAAAAAGATGGGACTTCTAATCTTTTTGAAAATTCCCTTTCCTTCGGCAGCCTCCATTTCTCATGTCCTCACAAAGGCAACTTGGTATTTCAGTAATACCTGCAGGATAAATTGCACAAGGCTTTTGAGTTGTGTTTCCTCTTCTGTTTGACCAAAGAGGGAAGAAAGGTTGTTGTGGGTCAGGTTTAGCTGTGACCAAAGCAGTTCCTTCAGAGGCAGTTGCTGGAGCTTCTTGGAGCCAATTTGTAAAATCTGCAGCCACTTCAGCTGTGCCCCAGAAACCATCTCACAACTTCCCATGCAGAAAGGATTTTACCTTTTACCCATTTGGTGCAGCATGAATGCTGCAGATGGAACAACTGGTGTCTCCACTGCACAGCTGGTGAATTAGAATCATATTCCTATAACTAGGCACACTAAAACAGTACTCCAAAAGGGCAGGTGAAGCCAGATTGCATGCTAAAACATGATATGATGTAAGTAGAATGAATGCAATACATCACTGTGTAGACTATCCTGCTCTCCCACTGTACTTACATAGCAAATGGAAAACTTTTGTGAGAAAAATCAGTTAAAATATGTTAGTTTACACAATCCTAAGCAAGTTGTGTAATCGGCTATTTAGAAACTACTGCTCTTAACCAATAAGTTTCCTTTTCTGAAAATGAAGAAAGAAAAAGAAAAGAAGAAAAATGAATAGGATGAGTAGTAGAAATATGTGATACTGGTGCCCTTCTTTTCACCCTTATATTCTTATCTACAACTCTTCATATTTTAACCATAGCACTCTCCCACTTTTAAGCTTGCCTTTCATGTCCTTGGAGAAAATCTCATCACTCTCTCAGCTCACAAGAAAGTGTGCTGAAACCAATGACAACCAGACTGATTTCCCTGCCAACTGATAAGCCTGTCAGCTTTACTAGATATTTCAGAACTTATAGCATAGATTGCATCTTCCTAAATTAAGAATTCAAAAATACATTTGTGTATTTTCATATCAGCTGATGACCTTCCATTTTGTTTATCCTCAGTACATAGTCTGTTGCAGGGAGTACAGTCAGGGAAAGCTGCTGAATTGATATTCTTGATTTTAAGTTCTACACCTCTAGTCTTTGCTAGGATAGAGCGGATTTTTTTTTGACAGTAGCTGGTATGGAGGGATGTTTTGGTTTTGTGCTGAAAACAGTGCTGATAATTCAGAAATATTTCTGTTATTTCTGAGCAGCACTTACACAGAGTAAACGCCTTTTCTGTTCCTCACCCCACCCCTCCTGTGAGGGGCCTGGGGGCACACAACGAGTTGAGGGGGAAAGAGCCAGGACAGCTGACCCCAACTGACCCAGGGGATATTTCAGACCATGTGATACCACACTGAGTATATGATGTGGGGGGAAGAACGACCAAGGTGAGGAGGGCATTTGGAGCCATGTCATTTGTCTTCCCAAGTCACCCTTATGTGCAATGGAGCTCTGCTTCCCTGGGGATGGCTGAACACCTGACTGCCCATTGAAAGGGGTAATTGAATTCCTTGTTTTCCTTTGCTTGTTTAAACACTTTTGCCTTCCCTATTAGACTTCTTTAGACTTCTTTCCTATAGACTACCTTTACCTCAACCAATGAGGTTTCTTATTTTTCCCTTATAATTCTTCCCCCCATCCCATCAGGGGGATTGAGCAAGTGGATCTATGGCGCTCAGTTGCAGGCTGGGGTTAAACCAGGACAGCATAAATAAATTCACAATGAAGGAAAAGACCTGCAGAGCAAATATTTGCAGAGTATTTCACAGCACACATACAAGATAAACAGAGCAGGCACAGAAATCAGAAAGTGACTTTCAGTCCAACAGGAAGAACAAACAAGGTCCTAAGCCCATACCATTTCATGAAAAACAGAAGTAGCTCATCATTACATTTTTGCAGACATAAATTTATCAGGGTCTGAGGAACAAGACAGTGCCAGTCACCTGATGCATAATGCAAATACCTGTCTCCTCACATGCAGCCAGATTAGATATATCCTCCTCCTTTTAAAAGGTGGGGTTTTTTCATTTAACTTGAACTATATTTTAATTGATGCAACAACATTATTTTAATCTTAGGTTTGCTATGGACACATAATCATAGTACATATCTAAATTCCAGTGATACAATGACATCAGGTTTAAATAAATTACTTTACCTGAAAAGTGGAATATCTGTTATAAATGCTGTATTTAATAATATTTTCCTAATTGATTAATGTTTTACATTTATTTGTATTGTGTATTAGACAAATTTAAGACCTATAAGAGAATTAATGTTATAAGAAAATATTTCAAATGAAATGGAACAGCAGTTAAAGAAACCTAATAAAGTATCATTTGATTTTACTCTTTCCTGTATTAGTTTTGTCTTTTCCTCTTGACATTTATGTTTTCAGTATAGTCCTTCTATCTTTTTGTGTTTCTTTAGTTACCTTTTTCTTCCCTCAGTCTCTTTATTCCCTTTTATTTCTTCCTGCACTGTTCTGTCCTACTATTTTTAGTTTATTTGCTCCTGTGCCTTTTTCAACCATCATTTGGGCTCAGTAAGAGAGCAAAACTATTTCACACAAGGAAAGAGCTGCATGAAAAAGAACAATGTTTTTTCTCAGTCTTCCCTAATGAATCTCTGGCTTTTTCAAGTGAAAACACTTAAAGAAATTATTTGATGAAATTCACTAGTGTAACAGGGAAAAGCTGCATTTATCTGCCATTTAAGTAGTAAAGTGCTTTAAAAATAATTCAGTCAGGCAGCACAAATATGGTGTCCACGCTCATGAAAGTGATATTGAATTTGTAATTTATGGCAATGTGTGGTTTATAACTGGCAGACAGAGACTATCTCTGGCTTGCTAAAGATTTTTTTTATGCTTTCTTGGGTGCATATTGTTCTCAGAGTTGCAAAATCCAAAGGACATACACACAAATGCAAAAAGTTAATAAAATCTTCTTGATCACCACTTAGATCTATCAGTTACATATTGGGCTAAACCAGTGACACAACATTGTTGTAGAAATACTACCTATGAAAAAATAGGATTAAGTTTCAAGATATATTATACATTATCATAAATTTATTACATGCTCTCATTTTTATGTACTATACAGTTTAAAATTAAAAAATATTTTGGTATAGAAAAACTTTTCTTAGTCCAAGTTCACTTCAAAAGAGAGGTTCAGAATATGTTACAAGTGCAGAAATACATCACCGCAGTTTGGGTAATATTAAAAAAACCAAATTAACGTCCCCTGTATCTACTCCAAAACTCTGCTTTGAACATAACCTTTCAGCTTCATAAGAAAAAGTAATTCTGAAAAAATCAAGCAGTAAATATTTCAAAAGTTTATTTTTAATAATTTTATTGTTGTTAATACCCACCAGTTTGGAAAAATGCTGGAATCCCTTTTGCATATGTACTGCATTATCAGACAGAAAAGAGTTTCTGCCCTCAAAGGAGGCTATAGCACTTGGAAAAAATTTCTCTGGACATGAAATAAAGTTGAGAGAAGTACATTATCTTTAGCATATCCTAATTTAACAACTTGCAACTATCTTCAAGCAACACTGACAGTTAAGTTTCCAAGTTTATAAACATTTATTGCTTATACAATTCAGTATCATGCTTGGAGAAATGTAATATCATGCATTATTTTAAAAAGGATTATTTTCCCATACCCTGGAAAAGGATATGAATTTCATGCACTTTAACATGGTGAAGTAATTATCATTTTAAAGAGCTCTTAATGCAGGTATTTCAGTATTCAGTAAGATGTATGGGAGCTGTGGAATAACCATTTTACATATAAAGTTTCTCTGAAATTCAGCAATAATGAAAAAAACATTCCCAAGGAAATAAATGCAGGAAATAGTTTCTGTACTATTTCACCAAAGAAGCTATTTGAACCTTAAGATTATTTATAAAAGAATCAACTCCCATTTTTATCTCTGTATATTTCTGAGCTGAGTGGTGGCGTTGACACACCTGAGAGATGGGATTCCATCCAGAGGGACCTGGACAAGCATGAGAAGTGGGCATATGGGAATCTCCAGATGTTTAACAAGACCAAGTACAAGGTGCTGCACCTGGGTTGGGGCAGCCCCAGTATGAACACAGGCTGGGGATGAACAGATCCAGAGTAGCCCTGCTGAGAGGGACTTGAGGGTGCTGGTGGGTGAGAGGCTGGACATGACCCAGCCATGGGCACTCACAGCCCAGAAAGCCAAATGTGTCCTGGCTGCATCCAGAGCCCCGTGGGCAGCAGGGGAGGGAGGGGACTGTGCCCCTCTGCTCTGGTGAGGTGCACCTGGAGTGCTGCACCCAGCTCTGAGGCCCCAACACAAGGAAGGACATGGATCTGCTGGAGCAAGTGCAGAGCAGGCCACAACGACAATCAGAGGAATGGAGCACCTCTGGTATGAGGAAAGCCTGACTGATTTGGGTTTGTTCACCCTGGAGAAGAGAAGGCTCTTGGGAGACCTTACTGAGGCCTTTCAGTACTTAAAGGGGGCTTATACAAAACATGGGAACAGATTTTTTAGTAGGCCTTGTTACAATAGGACATGGGATAATGGGTTTAAACTAAAAGAAGGTAGAATCAGACTGTAAGGAAGAAATTGCTTACTGTGAGGGTGGAGAGACACAGGAGCAGATTGCCCAGAATGGTGGTAGGTGCTCAATCTATGGAAGCATTCAAGCTCAGGTTGGACAGAACTCTTAGCAACCTGATTCAATTCAAGATGTCCCTGCTCATTGCAGGGGGATTGGATTAGATGACCTTTAAAGATTCCTTCCAATCCAAACCATTCTATGATTTTAATAAACATATCCAACATATTTCATAAATGAAATGGTGTATGTTTAAATGTATGGTCCACTTCTAGACTTCTGAGAATCATCATCAAGTCCCTTGCAGTGGTAAGTTAATGGAATAATTTTAATTATGAATTATATGGTATATTTCTGTGTATTAGGTAACTGAGCCCAGTGTATTCAGAAATATACATGTTATACTTCTCTGAATAAACAAGTCCAAGCGCCTCTCTTCCCCCTGGTGGCTTACTTCACTATTTGAGGATGAATGCACACACTACCTGGTTAAGTTAAATGAGAACACTGAATCCCAACATATTCAAGATATTGAAAATAAGTAGTTGGAAGTGCTAGAAAACTAAAATAATTCTGGAAGAATTTATATCATAGGTCTGCTTAAAATCTGAACACACAAGGCAGTGCCCAGACATTTTTCGCTTTTGTGATCTATGGAGTAGCCAGTTCCAGTACATAATATTCTAAACTCACGAGATATGATTTCATAAAAGAGCTTCTGAGTTCCACAAACAGCTTGTATGAGCACATATACTACACCCCAACCAGTTCAGGGAACTTGCAAAAGTATAAAACCTATTTTTTACATTACCATAAATAGTTGTTGTTCTTCTCAACACAGTTTCAGAAAATTTCAACTTCCTGTCACTTTTTTTTTCTCACAATGAAAAGCTTTCTAGCTCAATTTATCTCCAAGTAATGTCTAGCTAAAACCTAAGTTTATATTTTATGTGGCTAATTCTGGAAGAATCACATGAATCATCTTGAGTACTCTCAACTGCAGGAGTATGACCGTAGCCACTTATGGTTTTGCCATGACTGAGATGCAATTGTAATCAGAACAGAACAGTAGTAAGTGAGTACAATTCTTTGTCCAGCACATGATCTTGGTCATGCTAAAGCTGGTCCCTAACACAGGAGGCAGTTAGCACACACTTTCACATCTCCTTTCCTCTTTGATAAGTGCACCTCTGACAAAGATAACCGCAGTACCACTATCATTTATTCAAACATCAAAGGACCATGCAGATTTGATTTGACATACATATTTTCCCATATTTTATTGAGGCTGATCAGCCTCAATAAAACAATTAAAGAGAACACTGTTAGTTCTGAAATAGTTGTCTAGTTTGTCAGTCTTTCCTTAGGCAATTATGGCATTCTTTGATGCCAATTATGGCATACTATTTCTACTTCATCTGAGAATTTCAGTGGTTCCCCTCCTCAGACCTCTCTGCAAGAGGGCTATAACTGGCATCTACATCACCAGTAATTATATTACTTCTCTTTGACCAGAAGTCATAGCAACAGTAATTTAGAGAGCATCAAGCACACTGGTATATAACTGTATGTAACTATACACTGGTGACCTAAATGTGGATAGGGAATTTCTCCTTAAGAAGTTACAATTATGACTTTCAGGATAAAAAAAAACAGAAAAGCAAAATTCAGACCTTACACTCCTAGGAACTTGCTGATGACTTCAGTCAGAGGCAAGCATCAGTATTTGTCCCACAAAAACAAATTTTCATCTTTAACCTACAGGAAGCATCTATTATTCAAGTTTGATTAGAGAAAAAAAATCAATATATCGCAGCCATATAAAAATGATAATGAGACATTTATTCTTTTGATATATATAATGTCAGCTTCTCAAAAGACTAATCTTTCATTTTCCCACAGGCACACATTGGAGGGAAGATTTTCCAGTGTTCATAGTCTATTTATAGATGGAATTTGTATTTTCATTTTTCTCTTCTGCAAAGAAAGGAGTATTATTCCAACAAAATGCAAACTATAGAGCTATCTTTCAGCAATAACAATGTAATAAGCAGAAGCTGAAAATCTAAAGTTGCTGCAATGCTGTCAGACTGGTCACTGCAAAAGCAAAGACTGTGCTTCTTTTGCTTATGTCATGATTTAAGCCCCAACGGCAACTAAGCAAGAGGCAGGCCTCCCTCACCCCCCATCAAGTGTAACGGGGGGAAAAACAGAAATAAAGCCTGTAAATGAATAAGTAAAGAAAAGTTTAGTAGTTGAAACAAAGTATTATAATCATAGAACAGAACAGTAATAGTAATAACAATAATAACAAATAAAACTCAAGAAAGAAAGTGATTAGCACAGTACAATTGCTAATCAGTACAATTGCTAATCACTCACTGACCAATGCCAAAGCCCATCCCTCTTTCAGGTAACTCCCCTGTTTATACACTGGGCATGATGTTGTATGCTATGGAATATCCCTTTGGCCAGTTCAGGTCACCTGTCCTTGCTATGCTGCCCCCTCAGCTTTCTTGTGCACATCCTCAGTGGTAGAACATAAGAGTAAAAAATATAAAATAGTCATTGGCTTAGGGCAAATACTCCTTAGCCACAGCCAAAACATCCATGTGTTGTCAACATTATTCTCATAATGAATGCAAAATGCAGCACTGTACCAGCTACTGTGAAGAAATTAACTCCATCCCCACCAAAACCAGGACTACTTCCTTTAACTAATTAATGAATTAAAGCACCACAGTGCCTTCTTGCATAAACTGTTTATTTTCTTTATTCAGATAAGTTTCCAGTTTTAGTGGTAAATGCATCTTGAGTTAAATCTGAGCACTACTTATTAGTCCAAGACTGTTCTCAGTTGAAAGAACTGTGAAAAATGCAATTATACAAAGCTGATAGATTATTTCTTTTAAGAAGCAGAAACTGTCACATTTATTCAACCTGCATGTAGAAGCCTGCACACAATTATGTCAAAATGTGAAGATATCATGAACAGAAATTGGAAGAAATATTTTCAGGTTTTTAATGTGTCCAGATTCTGCCTACTTAAACAATATATATTAGAAGGCATTACAAAAAATAATGCATTCAAACAGAATTTTTTCACTTCTCTTCTTAAAAAGGACTGTAATTAAGTTTCTCTGTTTACCTAATTGATGCTACTTTTAAGTGCTATCTTTATGGTCTCATCTCTCTCTTCCCTCAACAAAAATGATGCTAACACATACACTGAGAAGACTAAAAAGGGAGCAGGGGGAAGATGGGATGACCCACATAAAAAAACTACTGAAGTTGACATGAGCTTAAGCCTCTGCAAAATTTCCTTTTTTTTTCCTTTTCTACTTCTATCAGGTGCAACACAAAGGAGAGAGCATGACCTCTACAAACCAAGCGACCTCACAACTGCTAAAGCTCTTAAAAAAGATACAAGCTCTCTCTTATAATGAAAGTGTCCCACAGAAAGATGAAACACTTTTCTACTCACAGGACAGAGTAGAGCTTCTTTCCAGCCACAGAGTAAACTGAACTTCCAGTCTCTGGGTTTGAAAACTTGGACCTGAAAATAGGAATGAACAGTCTCATAATGTCCCAGGAGAATATGACTTATTCTACTGCCAGGTGACTCTCTCCTAGCTGATCTCAAAAATCAGCCTTTATGCAATTAAAAGCTGAAGAAAAATCTCTTACTTAAAATTTAATATTTTGGAAGATGCTGTAATGATGGAATCTATAAATTCATTTATACATGCATATATGCAGAGAGCATATATTTGAATGTAAACTAACAAATTGACATTTAAGATGGAAAATACAACATACAGGTGCATTTTTTTTTCTGCAATTAAAGCCATGCTAAAGCCATGCTTAACTGCTAAAAGAAACATAATGCAAAATAACTTTTCATGATTCTGGATTTGGTTTAGACATTTTAATCTCAGGTTAGATTTGCAGTCTGGAGGGAGAGAGCCAATGACTGCTTGTTTTGTTTTCAAAGTCAAATAAATTTGGAAAGATGTAATTAATATTTGTGCCAAAAAGTAAGACAAATATAGTTTAAAAGTACAACTGCAGAAAGTTTAACCTGAAAACTAAAGACCTGAATCTGAATATTTCTGCAGAGCTATTAGTGTAACATTTTGTCTAATACCCATATCAGTTAGATAGAACACATGTTAGATGCTTAACATGTAGTTAACAGAAAGTCTTTAATTGCTGTCATAGAGAAGAACCCAGGGAGAGAAAAAAAAATTCCCTTTTTGATGGCTAAAAAGTTTCAATGGTTGCAGAATGATTCCACTGTTACAGGTGGGGATTATCTAGAATGCCTAAGTGGCTCAGTTTGCCCTTTAAATAGAGGTTTTAATGTGCAATGTAGATGCATGCTGGCAGATCCATGCACAGGCGTGTTCTTACAGTGCCAGAGGCCTCATATGGAAGTTTCCTGAGCTACTAGATTAAAATTTTTATATAACTTGTTACTTTGATGAGAGCCTGTGACAATGAATAAATCCAAAGCATGAAGTTGCTCACTGGGTGGATATGAAGTCTTAGTTGTTATTTTTTTTTAATGTATTATTTTTGAAAGACACAAAAGACTTGGAGTAACATGAGAATCCAAATGAAATTCCAGCAAACTTCCATTAACTTCAACAAAGCAAGAGTTTCACACATTCATATTGACACAGGCTACCACACAAAACCTTTGACATAGGGTAAGTCTGGATTACCAGCTGCTTAAGGCAGCTGGTGAAAGATACCATAAATAACATCATCAGAGCCAAATTTGCCCAGTGTGCATTTCAGAAATTAAAGTAACATTCCATCTATAGCATTTCTGAGGTGCCTGCTGAGCTTGGCACCAGAACTGAAGCATTAAAATCTATTTCAAAGCTGTTGCATGAGTACAGAAAGGATTCTCTAGAAACAGCAAGATATCATCACAGACTAGCACAGGAGGTGAAACAAGCAACATTCATTAACAGACTTCAAAAATAGCCTCCAAAGAACAGAAAAGTATTAGCTGTCAAACTACCTATTGGCAGTGCTCTCCAGAGCAGTCAGAATCAGTCTCCCCATTTCATCCTCATTTTTTCCCTAGGCTAGGCTCAAGTCCTCACAGCTCTCTCAGTGTTCACAAGATATCCTCACAGTTCTCTCAGTGTACTTCAGCTTTTCTATGGAAGACTGCCACCATTTCTCTGTCTCATCTCTGTCTCTAGTTCTGTCATATTATTTCTTGCCATCATCCAAATTTGTTTCACAAGGCTTTTCCTTGCCTGCCTCAGTTCCCTGAAGTTACGTCTACATGAGAAAGTAGAAGATTCATAGGGTGAATCAGACCTGAAAGTCCATGTTTTTTACAAATTTCATAGCTAGTTTTCACTTCTGTGACTCCAAAGTCAGGTACCTTCTAATGTGAAACCTGTAATCTTCCCTTCACTTGGGTTTTCTATACTGTAAAGCAGTAATTTACCATGAAGTGCTTTTGGCTAGAGAGCACACCACTAGAAAGTTACACTGAAATGGTGTCCTATTTCATTCTTTCTGAAATGCATTTTACTATTTGGTGGGGCATGGGAAAGTATTTCTTAGAAGCACATTAAGATGTTTGGTACGCCCAAAGTTGAAAACGGCCTGAGAAAAACACCAGTTGTGACTTTATGAGCTTTTCTATGTGGGAAACAGGTCTAAGATAATTTTTTTTTTAATAAAAACAGTAAATGTTTTTAAAAGTGGCACACAGAGAAAATGCCATTGTATTTTCACACAGAATATTTACACACACAAAAAAGTAGGTCAGTATTAGCTTATGATTCCAGCTCAATTTCATCCTTAAACATCTGTCACTGGTAACATGGTTCTCCTTTTGTGTCCCTGTCAGACCTCTCCCACTTCAGCCTTATAGAAATAAAACCCACAAAAACCAACAAACAAACAACAACAACAAAAACCCACCTCTTTTCTCACTCTTCAATTTAATCATTTTTTCCTTCCTGTCTACTTCAATCTCCTTGCTAACTCTTTGGAAGCCTTCATAACTCCACAGCAATACTGTTCTTTCCTTTCCTATGCAAGGTCCCCAACAAAAGATTATGAAGGAAAATAAGTCCATTACAGATTAAGGTGTTATCACTTTTATCCCTGCACAAATCTCACATCTCCACCTCCCTTCATCATGGCAGACAGTCACATGTGAAAGTTTTGAGAAAGACTTTTGAGAAAGTCTGGACTGTAATTTTCATATATAATTTGATATATGTATAATTTGAAGCCTGATATGTTCAAGCATCTGTAAGTCTTTGCATTATATATTCTAAATAACACTATTGATTGTTCAAAATGTTTGGATTATAAGCCTAACAAGAGTGAAATAACACTGATGCTGTATTTTGTTTCACAAATATACTTTTTTCTCCTGAAAATCAACACATCTCTAGAAGTACATGAATGGACTTATATATTTGAATGATCTGTCCATCATATCCTAAGATATGCAATTGTTGTACACCTGTTACACTGCTCCAAAATCATTGTGTTTTCAAGAAGAAAATCTGAAAATTATACTAATTTTCTCCAAATGGTCTTTTCCTATTTGTTTTATATAACTGTGTAAATAAACAAATCATGCATTACACATGCACTATTGATTCCCTGGAAGCTAGAAGTTTGGAAGAGATGTTTATGTCATCTTGCAACACCTGTAAAGAAGATGAGGCCCTTTCATCCTGTGTTGCAGAAATATAATTCTCAGTTAATGACTCTGCTAATTTCCATATAAGATTATGAACATACGTTATTTGTGCATTTCATAAAGGCTAGCACATTTATTTATGTATCTTCCAGAGAATAAAAAAAATCTATTTCCTATTTTGAAATTTGGGCAACTTATCAATTGAAGTTTCTGAGAACCAAGTAAAATGAGTTCAAATGGGATAAAAAACAAAAACCAAACAATACCACCTCAAAAAAAAAAAAAAAAAAAAAAAAAAAAAAAAAACAAAAAAAAGCCCCTGAAACTAGATGCAGCTATCTGAGCATTCAGCCTGTTCTTCCATTAGAGATTGCTGAGGAAAGGTGAAAAGAATGTTGGATGAGAGCTTAGAGTACAAATCCACATTTTTTCTCTAAATTTTAGCAATAAAACGTATCACTGAGACCTCCAGAAGGTTTTGAAAGAGGTTGTTTCATGCTGCTCAGTTATTCTGTATTTCTACATATACATCTATATGCTCACATGTACACACACACACACCTTTATTCCACCTTTCTCCCATGCATTTAAAACAAACAACCCCACATTGCAAATCCACTGAGAAGTACTTAAAGATAACTTCAAAGTTATATGGTTATAAATTCAAGAGTCAGGAGGCAAAGTAACAGCTAAACTTTTACATTTATTGCAGTGGCTATCTCAGTACTTATACAGATACAACAGAACTTATACCTTCCAATACTTTAGAATCAAAGAAATAATTAACTATTTCTAAATCTACCTAATTTTTAAATCTTATTGCATAAAAATTAAGTTACTAACTATAATAATACAACTGAGATAATTAACAGTTTTTCAAGAAACTTCAGATCAGGGCTATGCAAGGTACCTAAAAGAACTGCATGGGGAAAAAAGATGGGAAAAAATATGTTTGTTCTTTCACAAATAATAATTCTATATAATTTGACTGTGATGAATGCTGGTACTAAAGTGAGTGAGATTTAAATGCTACTCTCAGCAATTAAACTAAAAACAGTTAAATAGCTGTTCTAAAGTTACTGGAGCATAACTCAAGTAAGTAATTAGGCAAGGCATAAAAATGCTACTTCAAATTTATTATATACACAGCTCACATCCAAAGAAATATGTTCTTTTGGGATCCTTTTTTCCCAGCTCTCTTTCTTGGACAAGGATGAGCATAAGAAAAAATAATTATATTTCGCTTCTTTGTCCTGCAGTGATAAACCAGACTGTCAACTGCATATTGCATCACTTGTTCAGGAATCTGCAGGATTTGGGGTCCTAACCCTGCTTTTCCTTCCATCCCATCTGTTGTGGAAGTGAATGTAGAAGGGTTTCTGTTAATATTTTAAAAGACTGTTTTAAGGAGGCAGGTATCATTGTAATGGAGGAGATGGGGTGGTTTGTTACGGTTTAAGTTTTCTCCTGGCCCAACTGCATCTCATCTTTTTCCTGGTTTTATGTTAGTTAAAGTATCTTTGACACAATCAGGTTAGAAATTCTGAATATTTATGCCTATAAGCTCTATAAAGAAAAAGAGGCATGGGCTATTGAAACCAAAATGCTTGACTGACAGTTCAAGATTTTCCAGCTCTGGTATTGATTTAATCAGCAACGTCGTCTCCTTTATTTTCAAAGGAGTAAGAATACAGAAGATCACAGTAGAAAATATAAAGCAAAGCTGAAGCCATGGCACAACATATTGTCATATATTCATTGGTATGACCACTACTATAAGCACATTCCAAGCATTTATCTCCTCCTGCAGCAGCTGCCTGCAGCTATACTGACCGGGTGCCTCAACAGCTCGGGCACATCAAATGGATGTGAGAGTCAAAGGAGACTGGAAGATCTCCTTTGGATGATCTCCAAAGCCCAGGGTATGGCCTGGAAGTAATTTATTAAGCATACTTATTTGGCCTAAAGGAGATTTATTAAAATTTATCGTTTCCTCTGGGGCAACACCAAATTTAAGTACTTACTGAGGTGCTATCTTCAAATTAGTTCTTTATAAAACCTCAGTGGTCTTCAGTTATTCCACAAGTATTTCTAACTTTATAGATTCCTACAGGAAAGGGCCTTTATTGGCAACAGAAGTAACCCAGAAGAAAACTGGTGAAAACAGGAGTTAACAAAACAACTTTCATAAAGGTATATAAATCAAGAACATTCATTAAAAAATTCAATTACATTTCTTAAGCTTCAGAAGAAAAGGCAGAGCACATTTTATCTGGAGTAGAAAGGGATAAAAGATTCTCAGAACTGTGAAACAAAGGGGCAACATGCTAGATATTCATACTACTTTGATATAACAGTGTCAGACAGTCTAAGAGGAATAGGCATGTTATTTTCTGTAGTTTTAAAAACCAAAACCTTCCTTGAGATACTTGGAAGAGAAGTGCTAAGATGAAAATGAACTGCTATTAAATATAATTTGGAGTTGTTATGCTGCTTTATGATTACTTTTGTTGACAATATTTTCCACCTGCCCCCTCTGTAATCAAAGTTTTCTTTTATTTTGTTAGAAACTTGTTGAGTTGTGACATTAGTCTTGCCTAGTTTTAAAAGTGGCTCCAGATAAAGCTAACTAGTAAGGATAGAGAGGATTCTTTTATAACTTTGTAAATTTTATTAAACTGTGTGTACATCAACCTGAGACTGATTTGAAAGACCAAGGTATTGGGGTAAGCTTCTTTTAAATTTAAAATGTCAGCATAGAGTGATAGATCTTGAAGAGAAGCCCTTCCTATGTGGCAGGCACAGACAAGCAACTCTCTGTCAAGAAGCAGATGGCAGACATACAGCTGAATGCTCTGAATATTCAACAAGATGATCACTCAAATCAAAAAGGGAAGCACGGAATAGACAAATGGGATGGAAGTAACTCTTAATGCTCAGATTTGTCTCAAGACACAAATACAAAAAAATGAAGTGGAGAAAACCCCTACATCTCCACAAATTGCTTCCAAATTGTCTTCTGTCTTAGTTCTGGGAAGTGTGGTAGCTATGAAAAATAAAGTCTCTCTTCTTAGTTCTGTTCCTTGGACAGGTAGGATTAATCACTCAAATCTTTAAAAACTGATCAAGGAGAAAGACTAAGTAGGATTAAGAGATACTGGGAAGAAAATAATTAATCCTAAGGAAATTTCTAGCTCTATTTTGAGTTTAAAAGCAAGTCAAACTACTACCATTTCAGGCTGAAAGAAGGAGATATGGGGATATCCCAGCCTACATAATTCTACTATTCAAGCAGATTATCTCTCCTCCTTCATATTTCTAAACTGCATATGTCTACAGATCAGCCCTAAGAAACTCTTGAATAGAACTCAGTTTTCAGTTCTGAAGGCTGTATTTAAACAGGCATAGATAGGAAACAATCCTAGTCATACAACAATAATGACACAATGGCAGTGTCCATGTATTTCCCCAGGGTTACAGAACTGGGAGTTGCATAGCACTTGCACTGAGCATATCCCATTGTGAATGGTTGCAGTTGTAGATTGCATATGTTATTTTAGTTATGACTGGTAAATTTACAGGCATTTTTATCAGCTATGATAAAATGCTGTCATATTCAAGCATACAATATTCTCCCATATTGCTCTGGGATCTTGATTTCATTCTTACTCTGAGAGGTACTTTGGCACCTTAATCAGTACTGACTTCAAGAGTTACCTGTAAAACACATTTAGAAATCAGAGAATTTGTGATTCAACATTTGAAAATGCAGCTGTCATATTGTTCACTTTGGTGTTAACAAAAACAACTGCTGAATGCTCAAAATCATACACATACTTGATACAAAAGCAATAATGTGGTTCAGCTTTCCTGGTGTGTTTGTGAAAAAACACACTGAATTATTATCAAGTGGACAAAACAATCAGGACAGTTTTGTATTATTTTCCTGTTAACTTGTTAATGATGGGCTTAGAAATTTTTCATATGGAAGCTTCTTTCTAAACCTAAGAACAATTTTAATTTAATTTGTCAGACAAAAAGAATTTTCTTGAGTAGCAAACTTCAGTTAAAATATAAAGTTTCTTTCTAGCAATGAAGAATATTAGATTCCAAGGAGAAGACCCCTGGACAATAGAACAGCACAAACTCTCAGTAACAATATCCTTAGAGGTAAAAACACCTAGAGAAATATCCAAAAAATGAGACTGGTTGCCCAGAGAAGATATACAATTTGTGTCCTTGGATATATTCAAAACTCAGTGAACAAACTGAGATGATTGGGCCAGCTTTAAGCAGGGTGTGGGAATAAGAGAACTTCAGAAGCCCCTTGCAACCTCTAACATTCTGCACTTGCATGATTCCATTTTTGCTAACTCTATGCAAGTAATTCTCTCCAAATCACTCTATTAAGAGAAGATAGACAAAATAATTGAAGAATTGAGAAGAGAAGCACAGGAGGAACGAACTGGTTGCTCAGAGGTAATTGCTGAATTATTATCAGAACCAGCACCACCAGATAAGAAGTCCTGACAGTAAATTGGGCTGTTTATTCAGTAGTATTTCTAGTGAGCGCTTACTACTATGCTCTTGTTAGAATTGAGTCTAAAGTCAGATTGAAAGGCAAATAATGAAATTCACACAAGCAAAGCAAGAAGTACTGAAAGGGAATAAATATAGGGAGAGACATATGGAGTAATTAAGATTCAAAGTTCTCAGATTATAGGAAATCATGATGTGTTTTGTATTAAGAGAGACAAGCAGAGAGAACAAAGCTAGTGGAAAGAGCCTGAAGTCAAATTAAGAGAGGAAGCAGTATGGAAATGGTGGAAGAAGGAAACCTACAGTGAGTGCCTGAGGTGCATACGTGACGGAAGAATAAATTTATTGGAGATGGCAGTGTATAGTGACAGACTGCAAAAGAGATAAAACTAACAAAGACCTCCTTATGCACATCAGTTTTGCTGCTACCGTAGATCACATTCATTGAATCAATATGCCAAAGGGATACTAAAGAATAAATAAAATTTGTTAGAGTTGAGAGGATACAGTTTGCACCAGTTAAGAAAACATTTACTTAACTGAATAGGTTATAGTATGTTATTATAGCTGTATAATAAAATTGATTCTCTGCATCCTGGAGTACCTGGATACTTGTTTTGTGAATGAAGCATTTTCTACATACTTTAGAGATAATGACTCAGCTGGCTACAAAAATTCTTCTAGCCATTCCATACCTTCCAGCACCCTCTAGCAGAATTAAATGCCTATCAGTTGACAGGAGAATCTGAAAAAGTTTTAGAGAATGAGGCAGGTCATTATGCCAAAAAATGATAATCTATATTTTTGAGAAAATGACAATGACCTAGGTGACATGTTATGTGTGCATATTTTGGATAACAGAAGTCAGATGTGTGGTATCAGTGCTTATGGCAGCCTCTTTCTAGCTTCCTTATAATCATGAGGTATGCTTTCTCAACATATTCACTTCTACCAATAATAGGGTTTAATTAGTGAAATTATCTGTTCTCTCATCAGGCTACTATAGCCTGAAGTAATTTTCTGTGTTCCTTAGTACTACATCTGACTTCAAATGAATCTCAGGTGTTGTGTATTAGACCCTTCCTTAAGTACATTTCTGCTGTCCTTACAAGCTTTAAAAATGCTCATCTAGAGCCCTCAAAAATGCAAATACTTAATTTTTCTATATTTAGCAACAACCATTACAAGGGTCTGTGCTGGAAAAAATTCAGACAACATTCCAGCAGAAAAAATAGTTCTTGCAAGCTGAAGAAAATATAGCTGTGGGACATATTAATTAATACCAGCTGTGTTCATCATATACATTATAGACCAAGGACAGATTCATGCTTACTCCAGATTCAGTCAGGAGTCCACCAATAATTAATGTCTGTGAAAACATGGAGAAAAATAAATTATGCTTTGGTTAGAACCACACTTGCTATCCAACATATGCTAACACTTTCTACTTCTCTCATTTTCTTCCTTGTAATGACAGAAGAACTTGAAACATTTATACCAGTTTAACTGTAGTCTTTGTATTTGACATGTAGTGGAACCATTTGATACCTTTCTGCCTACAACAAGAAAGAATGTACAACCAATATTGTAATAATCCTCTGACTGTTCTTTATAATGTGTTACTGGACCTATAGACACTAATCATGAGCAACCCTCTTGGCTTTAACACAAGAAAATTAAAAAACTAAGTGCATGATAATGGGCACCTACCTGCCACTTTTAAAGGCATTAGTTTTTTGTTTGTTTGTTTGTTTGTTTTAAAGTAGGTACGAGTCTGGACCTTTATGAGTTTTCACAACTGTAAAACATTACTAATATGCATAGACATCCTCCCCACCCCCTTGCACTCCTTGATTCCTCATCCTTACCATCTCATAGAAGACGTGCACTCATGATATTTCATACAGCCATTTTTTGCAATTTTGGTGTGTACTCTTCAATACACAAGTTTTAATTTGGGAATGACAAACCTCATCTATGTACTACATCACAGTTCTGCCCCCTTAAATGGAGTAGACACTTACATCAGTCATATACTTCCAGGTCTCTCATTTCCTGAGAATGCATGCAGCTATTTTCTTTTCATTATTTTTCAGTCAGCAGTAAGAATATGACAGTCTAAATTTAGGATCATCTCAGCCACAGGTCCTGTACAGATATGTTAATAAAAAATGTCATTTTTCTTTTTTCATTCATGCCAACCTGAACAGATATGCAACACAGTCTTTGGAGGGGCAGAAATTAGAGGATTACTTTTGTAATCCTTTGTAGAATATTGTTGCTCAGCAGCTTCTTTGTGAATCAAGAAGGTGATCCTGCAATCATCACAGCTCATCAAATTTCACTTAATAAGAACTCAAGAGGGCACTGGTGAGAAATACAGTGTAGAGGGATAACTGAAATGAATTTGATGATACTGCTTTACAAATTCTATCTAGTACTATTCAATTAGTTTGATGTGTTGAAATCTCACCAGAAAAACTAAACAAGGCAAGATTTATAGGAAAAAGAGATTTCTCTCAACCAACACTGACCAATACAAAAAAAACCCCTTCCTGTCAAAAGAATATGTCAGATAGCTTCTCCCTTTCATTCAAACCACATCAGCTGGCCTCACAATCCTTTCCCAAAAGCCCAGACTCACACATCACGATAGCCGCAGCATTGCTATAGCAACTGGAGGAAGAGCTGCTAAAAATGTATACAATTCAATCATTCAGCAAGGATAATTTGCAAAAAGTAGCTAATAAAAAAATCCAAAGAGATGCCACTGCTACACATCCCTCTACATCCACTCAACAGAGAGACCACACACACACACATCCTCACACACTCTTCACCATCAGCAAAAAAGAGAAGCTTTAGCTGATGTAATTGTAAAAGACATTCACTATTTGGAAACTAAATGGTGTGAATACATGTTGGAATGATTGTTTTCTACCTCTCAAGATTTGTCACGACACTCCACTAAAGTTTAACAAACTATCTAATACAAACACATTTTTGGCATTGCAATTAGTTTTAAAAAATGTTTTTCTCAAGCCCAGGGGGCTATTAAACTCTAGCCTTCAGAATGCTGCATGTGACATATGATACAATTTTACATATGTCAGAAGTCTGTCCTGTTAATTCCAGGAAAACAGTGAAGGAAAATATAGTTAGAAAGGTTCAGTGCCCCTTGGAAGAAGGGTTTACTGGAGGTCAGGCTTTTGCACAGTTACACATTCAGTTCAGTTGTAAATTTTCATGGGAACTTTCCCAATTAAAAAAAAAAATTAACTGAAAATTAATTTTAAAATAATTTAATTTTGTGTACTAAATACTATGATTTTTTGCAACATAGGGACTTTCAAAATATTTGTTCTGCAACTAAATGTGCTTGTACGAGGGAAAAGTTCAGATTAGGTTTTATTCCTCTAACTTCATACAAATCTGCCCAAGAATTTATCATATTTTATGTCTTATTTATTAGGCATAGAAGTTAAAGTGTCTCAGTCTTCCTGATTTGACTCTTCAAAAGCATATCTGACTGCTCAGTTCATATACTAGAACTTAGGTGTCATGGTTTCAATGCTATGTGATCAATAAACATCACCTCCGTTTACCATACTCAAACATCTATTTTGGTTTCAAAGGCATAATTATCTGGAGTTTTAAAACTTTAGCAGTCAAATTTTTTGTATCTTATTTTCCATGTGAAACCTCAAATACTGAATTATATTGCATCAAGTACAATGTTCCATCAACTTTTTATTCTTTTTCTTTCATCTACAACAAATATAGAAATAGATTTTTTTCTTGCCCTCAAATGCCCAGTGCCACTGTCTAAATACTTATCAAGTCTAATAGGTTGGGCTGAACTTTTAGCAGAAAATGCTTTTAATCCTTTTGGTACAAGGGTGGCTTTCTGCAGCCATCAGCTGTCTCTCTGAAAGCACTTGAAAGGTGTTGTTCTTTTTGATAGCAGCTTGTGTGATAAATATGCCCATTGATAGCAGAAACCTGCAAGCAAATCTCCCAAGTGAGGCCGTGCAAAACCCATAATTGCTTATTAGTACTTTGGCTCATTTCAGATAAGAGCCTCTCCAGCCTTTCCCCCGCAATCACAAGGTTTGTAGTGCAAAGTGGTTTGGGTTGAGCAAACAGACTGGAGAGTCACAAGTGCCCTCTTCTGGATATCCAGTGCTACTCCAATTTATCCATGGACCAGCACTGAGGACCAATCCGTGACCAGATGTCTCAAACACTCTCTGCTCGAGTGTTTTGCATTCTGTATCCCTTGTCTGAAAATGAAAAGATTTCTTGAATTTTAAGCTTTTTAGTGCAAGCTACACAGACTAAAAAGCATCAGCCAAATCGCTTAATAAGAAAATACCTAGCTGTGTAATTTAGGAAAGATTATTTCCCCATCATTTATGGGCAATGTCTCTGTCAATGTGTTTCTTAACTGAGTACAGAAAATGGATCTTTAATCCTATCATTTTCAAGCATCATTTAGATTAAGAATGGTCCTCCTTTTTCCTCCAAGTCTGACTTTTTTTTCTATTTTTTTGGTCTTATAATATCAATAAGGATAATCTATATATGAAGGAAAACATTAGAATGTCAAAACACAATCAGTATATCTTATACCTAGCTATCAATTCTCAGTGAAGCAGATAAAGTTTCTCAATTCCCATCTGTGCTGGGAGTGTTCACAGGTCTGAAATGCACCAAACCACATCCATAAATCACTATGTGCCTAAATAGAGAGTTAATATATTTCCTATTTATTATATTTCCTGCATTTGACAATCCAGGCATACACATTCACATACATTAAAGATTAAAATGAATGCTGTGCATGACAACACAATTTACATATTCAATGATTACACAGCTACTGAAAGGAGCACTGTAGACATGGGTTTGCTCTATAACTAGCAGCATGTGGAAAGTTATGAACAAAATTGAAGCAAAATTGAGAAACATCTTAAGCCTGAAAGTCCACGTAAATGAACTCATATAATAGATCATTTTTTATTTTATTCTGCTCTGCTTATATTGGTTATACCAGTTAATGCTGCTGTCTGTAGGTGATTGGAAAACACGAAGTGTAGATGATGCCAGAAAGCAAAGAAAAACCAGCCATTGTGGACGTGGTAGCAACTGTGGAAATGCTAACCTACTTCATGAGTCAACACTAAAGAGGGGACACCAAGGCATTTGCCATCTTCCTCTTGCCTGGCACAGAGATGGCACATCTATTTGCAGATGTATGGCACCTACTGATCAGGACTCGCACACAGTTATTTTCTTGTTATCCCAACTACAGGTGTGCTTATAATAGGAAAAAAAAAGCCCTCAATTATCTATGTCTCAAAGATTTTTCACAAGATATTAAATTCTGCAGCCTCTTGGATCAAAGAGCTTCCTCATATTTTTTAACCTCTCTAGATCTCTGAACTAACTTCATTGGTTTGTGCTGCTTTTTAGCGCATCTTTATCTGAAGAAACTCATTAACATACTAGCTATATAATTTGCTAATCACTAATGAAAATGTTAAATTAGATCAGACATAAAATTGATCTCTGTGACATCTCACTACACACCTCTTGCCCTTCACATCCCGGCTCAATACCGCTGCTTATCATTATCTTTTATTTATGTTAAGTCTTTTGGACAGTTTTCAGCCTCTGTGTTATTTGAGTCAATTTACAATAATTTTTCAATGAGACTTTGCAAATCACTGTTATTAATTTTTACTATCCCAAATACTTAATTAGATTTTACATATATTATGCTTCCTGTATCACTGGTTTTTTGACTGTTATTTACTAGATGATTTAGAAGTTACTTTTGCCTGATATTCTTCATTCTTTCCTTATTCTATCACTCAGTAAGCTGTGAGAGCTTGCAAAAGCAGCATCTGTTTCCATATACCACCAAGACTTAAAGTTATGACTCTTGCACAGTGCTGTAATTTTTACGATTATGCTTTCTATCAGCAATATATTTATCCCATCTCCGTGGTAGCTTCTCAGTTCTCCATGACTTTCATAAGTCATTACAGGTGGTGTGGTCACCACCCTTTTGTATCCCGGGATGCTCAGAATAGCCAATCTATGCTTTTCCTCCCAACCTTCTGGTCCTGCCCCCATAATATTTTTTTTAGCAGTTCTGATTTGCTTCCTTACTACAACCTTCCTTAGACAAAAAGGCAATAGCCTTTACTTATACTGGTATACACTAAGCCCTTTCACTTCTGCTTTTTTTTTCTTTCACTGTTTTTATGCTGCATTTAATGGGAATAGTAATAAATTTCCTTCCTTTCTACAGAAGAAAAAATACTGGATTTATATATGCTTGCTTAAACATCTTTTTAAAATCCACTGATACCCAGCACAAATCATGTGGCACAACTCTGAATAGAAGGCTTTTGTCTGGTCCATTTATAAAACAAAGGTTACCAACATTTCTAAAAAAGGTTTCTGATTAACTACAGCTTTTTTATAAATCTTTTAAGAAATCTTAATTGAATATCCGAGGAAAGATACATTACTCTTATTTAACTATCTAATCATTATCAAGTAGATAACCAATACTTTGATACCAAGCTTGCATTATTTGTTAAATAGGAATTGGTCAGAGTGATTAAATTTTTGGTATGTGGGAAAAGCCATTTTTGTGCAAAGAAGAGCATATACATCCTTAATTAGAAACTAATTATATCCAGGTCTAAGTTCATTTATGAACTTTCAGGGAATAGTATTAATTTCCTGACACCACAGAACTGATTCATCAGATAATATGCAAGAAAATTTGTAGTAAATATGCCTTTGAAAGGCAAAACTCAGGAAAGAATTGTCTTTTATATATCTAGGTATCTGGCACACATTATGTCAAAAAGAACTTGTATCTTTTCATGGATTATAATTAGCATTTAGTAATTCATAAAATGCTACTAACTGTAGGATTTAGAACACATCCAAACAAAAAAAAAACTCACTGATGAAATGCATTGTAACTACACAAGACAAAAAGCACAAAGAGATTTCGTTTCCTGCATACAGAAAAAAACACCAAAACAAAGAAGAAAAAAGCCTGAAATGACAAGAATTATTTTCAAAATAATTTTATTTGGCTAACTTTATGGTCAAGAGAAATTAATTATTAGCTGTCTGGGGGAGAGAATTATGACAGGTGCCCAAATGCAAGCTGCCTTTTCAGCTCTTTGTAAAAAGCTGTGACACAGGACAGGGGACACCAAACAAGTCTGCACTCTCCTGTGTAGAGCCATACCAGAGAGCTCCAGCACATGAGAATGGCAATAGACCTTTATGTATCAGAAGCAGATAACAGAGGGTGAGCTCAAACTAGATGGCTTTGCTTTAGACAGCAACAGACAGGTGAAAGTAATTTAATTCCATTTATATTACTTCATATAAGCAAAGCAGAAGAGGAATTTAACATTAGTTTGAAAACAAATGCAGAAATAGTGGGAATGTAATTTTCAATGTGCGGGTCTATAGAAACTTGCACAAAGTGTTGGGTATTGTTGCACTTAAGTCTGTTTTTAGGATGCTTTGAAGCCAGTATAGATTTAGAAATTTAGGTTGAATGTAATGATAATTTTAAACAATCAAAAAAATTTCTCTTTGAATGCTATTTTTATTAAAGAACCTTTTCTCTGGAGAGAAGCTTATAAATTACTAGAGAAGTTACCATCAGATTGTTGGAATATAAATTTTATCTATTTACACTTCCAAATTCCTTTTTCTGTTTTTATTAAACTCTTTTTTCCCCATGTTTTGATTTCCTTATGATCACAATCTGACATGCAGCTGATTTTAATTTTAAGCTGTTTATAGTAAACTTCCAACTTTCATCTGTTATTTGCACTTCTTATGATCTCTTTGGAGAAAGGAATAAGTATTCCCATCTTTACAAGCAGTGGGAGTTACCAGAATAAGTACTAATAACGACAAGAGTAATCATTTCGACTGTTTTCTCTCTATCAGAAGCAGTTCACCCATACAACATTAGCACCTCACTATCATCCACCAATGATCTGACAAAATATTTAACTTAAAAACTGACAAACGTCTTGGCTGCATGCACACTGAAGTATTAAAAAACTGAAAAGCAAGCTGTGTGCTGCCTATTTGTATTTTATTTATACACAGACATGGAGCATCATCATGAGTATCATCATGAGCCTAAAAGCATTTCTCACACTCAATAAGGTTTTGGCCAGGAAAATCAGTATCACATAAAAGCAGTCACCTGTATTTGCAGATACAAGATTTCAAACAAAAGACTGCATCAAAAGACCTAAAACTTGAAGTCAAAAGCAAGCAAAGGAATTCTGTGAAACTGAGCATGCTAAAAGACAATAGATGAATTGTCAAGTTCCTGAATGCATAGAAAGAATAATCCAAACCTGTATAAAAAGTCCAGAACTCAAAGTAACAACATAAGGAACACTTCCTAGAGTCATCATTGATGTTTCTCTGATGCCACCAGCTCAAAATACAGCAGGACTCCAAGTGAAACAACTTTAGCACTGGTATCTCTCAGGAAAGGTATTAAAAATAAGTCAGAAGAATATAGTTTAAACCACCCCACTGCCCCCAAAAAACCTACCTTAACAACATCTTATCCAGAGCAGCACATGCAACTCCACATCTCAGTTGAGTTAGACTCCAAAGCACAGGGGACTCAATGAAGTACAGACAAGGGCAACTACAAAGAAAAAGGGTTTGCAGCAACTGCCCTACAATGAAGGATTAAGAATGCTGAAACTCCTTAATTTGGAGACAACAACACAAAAGGAACATCAGATTTACACTTCAAAATTTTCTGTATCTAGTGAATGACAGCAAAACTATTACTAAATAAATAACGCTCGAACTAAGAAAAACCCAAAACCCCAACCCTCACAATGCACAGAAAGAGAAGTTAAAAGACAAGAAAAATCTAACCTGCCAATGTCCCTGAAAATGCAGTTCATGGAGGAAAAAAAAAATTAAAGAAATGCTATTCCGCAAATAGCACTTCTCCTTATTCTCAGCTGGAGAACATTAAGCTGGATGGTCAATTGCTGTGACTCAGCTGGGCCTTCTTATGCTGTAATATGTTTTACCTTTTATCCCGAGAAATTATATTCTTTTGTTACAAGAATGAAAACACAATTATTAAGAATGCAAACGCATACTTATTGGGCAGTCTGTTAACTAAGATAATATACAGCAAATTTACTTACTACAAGGAACAAAAACCCAACAGAAAACACCCCACCTCCCAAAGCATTTTTCACTGAATAACCTGGAAGGACTGAAGGAATGCACCCTGTTTACTGACATAACTATACACCTACAAAAAGTCAGTCACAGCTATTCCTGACTTTTAGGGATATCATATTAAGGACTGTGAAGTAACTGAAGCTGATGAGGTTTTTGCTTCAAAAGAAAGAAAATCAGTGTCTATACTTCTGATATCGAACTGCAGTGCTTTCTCAGAAATAAGTATTTTCAAAGGGATAACAACTGCCAACCTAGTGAAGAGCAATACAGAAAAATTATATTCAGATAAAAATTCTGGTCTCTTATCAGGGGTAAAAAAAATCCTAAACAATCAAATTTTATCCAAGTCATCAATATATCCCAGTTTTTCAGCTCACAAATATGTCCTTTATTGTTTTCAGCACTCACCTCTTGCTAAGGGTTCTTCTGTTAAAACCAACCAAACAAGAAAAACAATAACAGCACCAAGGCTTTATTAAAGAATTAAGTATTTGATGGTAAACTTTTGACTTCTTATCTATGATGCTCAATCTCTTAGACGGTATTTTTGCTTATAGACACTAGGTTGAATCCACTTCAGCAGCACTGGCTTTTGACTGTTGGAACTACAGAGTACAGAACCACTCACTATCTGTTTGCATCTGAAGTCATTAAAAGTGGAAACCAGAAAACTCTGTGTCAGTACCCAATCCTGCAGATTGCTGGCTGATACTGTGTTCTCTCTGGCAAACAGTTTTATTCACTTACTGGGATCTATACATACTCAAACTCATTAAACTATTTTAGTTCCAAGTACTAAATCTAGGAGACGTTTCAGGTCCAGATGTCTGGTAGAAATATTCAAGTTCAAGTGCTCCTTTAGAGCTAATGAAACAAAACTCTTGCAGTCAGACCCTTGGAAAGTCAAGAGTACACAAAGAAGGAGTGCTAAAGTCAAAAAAGCCAAGTGATTTTATGTCTTCTGCGAAGAAGCCTAGGAAGCCTAAAAGGACAAAGCCCAAATGTTGTGGTTTGATATGAAATTAAAACTAAGAAAGGTTCATTAAATATTCATTGATTCATAAGTGAAGGTGGTACCCTAAATTCACGAATTCTACTTGTGTGTGCATAGGAGATTTTACTTCAATCACTCAGATATTCTGACAAATTCTGTAGGTCATGAATTCTAATGTGTAGTAATTGCACTATGTCACACACATAAAACCACATATTAAATACTAATTGAAATTATGTTGAGTCAGAACATTTCTAGAAAAACAGGTTCTGTCACTGAGCTTAACACTGAAAATTGCACTCTTTCACACCAGCACACCATACTAAGGAAATTGTCCTTTATTTTTGATTTAAATAAGATCCAGATAGCATATAATACAGAGAAAAACTTTGATTATACTATTTGATTCTGGAATTTCTAAATTTCAAATGAAAAGTTAAAAGAACAAGCCATTTGAGAATGCTTTATTTAATGAGCAGTCCTATGCCACTGGTTAGAATTTGGCAGTTAAAACATTAGAAATCACTGAGCCAGCATATAATTAGGATGGAAATGCAGCTATGCATAATGCCCATAATTAGGCCTATGAAAGCTGAAACAAGCAAAACCATTAAATCAGTCAATGTTTAAATCAGATGGTCAGTGCACCTACTCACTGAATTGTTTGCACATGGTTTCTGAGGTCCATAGGTGAACTGCAGCTCATACACACTGTGCCGGCATTTTGCAGGAAACCGTGATTTGTTAGCTCCTACTCAAAGATTATCACCTACCATGTTCCAAGTACTGTTACAGTGCACTGCAAAGATAGCACAGCACACTGACCAGGCTAGCAGCTTTCTGAATAAAATAGAAAATAGATAGCCCAAGTTTACAAAAATACAGCCAGTTAGTGCATATCATCTACTATGTATTAAGGTTTTTAATCTACTGAGTGTTTGTTGCAGTGAATTGGCTTTGTATATCCTTTGCAATTATCCATTATATTTCCATGCTCCAGTTTCTTTTGTGTGCTTCCTTGCTTCAGTAATAATTTTTAAGTTCAGTGATCAACAAAGGTCACCTATGCAATTGTCCTTTCACAACAAACACATGACACTATCTCCAATGCAGCTGGACAATTTCATTAGAGACGATCTGGGGATTTTTGCCTGCAGCTTTTCTACATGTGACACACAAGAATAAATTCTTTAAACGTACCAATTTGTGCCAAAAACCACTTCCAAATTCTGTTAAAGTTTAAAAGAAAAGTTATTCACAACACATTAAGGGCTTTACTTCTGCTATTTCTGCCATGGGGAAACCTGATTACTTATCAGACTTGTGACATTTAAGCACAAAGATTTGCAGAAGACTGTCCTATATACTGAAATCCCAGGACTCTCAATTCTGACATTAACTGTATTCTTACCTACCTTTTCCTGATTAACAATACCTGAAAAGAAAATAGTTTTAAGTGTATGGACTGAGTAACACACACTGAGAAACAACAAAACAACACCCAAAGCCTATCTAATTTGATATTAAAAAAAAAACCCACTTTTTTACTGTGAGGGCAGTCTCCACCTGTTCATTTCCACCAAAATTTCAATATAAAGTAATATACTTCTTTTTTCAGCCCTCTTGGGAGTGGAGGGGAACACTGTTTACAGCTCAGCCACAGGTATCATCAGCACAGATTCTGGAGTATGCAACACATTCCTCAGTTCCTGTGTTGTCCTGACAAAATTAGACCAATTCCTTTGGAGGAAATCTGTTTACCTGCTTTATGCCAAAAATCAGGAGGCAGACTGTAATACTGAAATTGAAGTAGCAGGAACATAGAGTCCTTCAGACATGGTAAAAAGCACAGGAATTATGCCTGTAGCTATCCATCTGGTATTTAATCCAAGTAATCTAAGTTGATTGTTCTTTCACAGTTTTTGTAAATCTATCTCTATATGTCCCTAAAAAATCTAAATACAGGACCCACTGGACACAGACAGACAGTACTTCATTAATTTCAATGTGTTTAATGTGTTTTAATATGTTAGCCCTGCAGCAATGGTATTCAGTTAGGAAAGATTCACTGAATGCCTTACAGATTTTCTCAGCTCATAAAGAGCTACACAGTACTGCAGGGAGTATATGGTAGAGTTATTAAATGCTATTATTAAATATGTCATATTACTGCTGAAATCTGTACAAGGCAAGAAAACAGAGCACCCTCAATATTTGAACTTTAAATGTTATACAATATTTCAGTAGCTATGTTTTCACTTCATAATTCCAAAAGTTCTCAACAGAACCTACATATAATCACAACCCAAGGTGAATATATTACAGTAGATGTGACAAGTTAGATGATAACTGTGGTACTATGGTTTAAGGATTTACAGTCATTATGTGAATGCATTATGCACAATGATAGTTTTCATAATTTATTCATAATTTTAGGAATACGATGAAAAATATGGAGGCACTTTAAAAACCAGATCAATGATATGTACATTACTCAGTAGTTGAAAGTCATATTTACTGTGCATTCCCATTTGCTTTAGTGCATTATTTTGCTGAGGGCCAGATTCCAAAACAGTAGCAGTTTTCTTGCTGCTTTTGTCATTTTACTGAAGCACCCATAAAAGTTTGAATTCTCTAAGATCTTTTATACCATCTTCTAGTAAAAATCCAGAATTCACTGGGATTATGGATTAAGAAACTCCCCGTGGAAAAAGACTGAAAAAACCCAAAGGTTTATATTAATTATCAGAGAAGTCAAGGCATTGTTACTTTCCATGTTGCCAAGACTTGGTACCACAGCTGAAGATGCAATGTCAGCCTTCCGGCCTACATGACCAAGGAAATAAATGCTGCCCAGGGATAAATGGTGCACATTGTACCACACAGCTGCAGTGTGTCACCTCCAGAGCTGTCATCCTGGGCTCTACAAGGGACAGAGCCCCCATGGACTGTGTGAATTTAACTAACACAGAATTCACATACATACCTAGGAGCAAAAGGTCCAAATACAGACTAAACAGAGAAAAGAATGGACTAGTGCTCTGGCCAGCAATGAAAATAGGCTCAGGAAGTCAAGTCATCCATGGAATGCCAACACAAAAAGGACTAATAAAACCTTTGACTAAACACAGAAACACACCCACATACAAACATATATATATATATATATATATATAACAAACATATATATATATATATATATATATATAATTTTTTTTCTAAATATCATGTTAATATATACTCTGAGATAGACCTTGCAGTGTATCTTTGCAGCTCATCAAAGAGATCTCAATAGCTGAGTGCTCCTTTCTCAAAATGGATTCTGAAGGATTAGGAAATATGTTGAAAGGAAAACACAAAATTTTAGTACCTAAGAATCTATTTTTCAATTAAAGACTTAAAGAGCTCAAGCTGTTTCCTTTAACAGAATGTATGAGGAATAACTTGATTACTCCATGAAAGTATCTTCACAGAGGAAAAAGGTAGGAAGTAAAGAGTTCTTTAAACTAGCTGAGAAAATGAAAGAGGAAGCAAAGGTTAGAAGCTAAAGTGACACATATTACAATTAGAAATTAGGCACTCATTTCTACCACAACCAATTAGCAAGTACATTTTTAAGTTCTTTTCCTATTGAAGCCTTTTGAAGAGCTCTTTTGTAATCTGAAAAGAAATAATTTTATGTGAAGTTTTAAACACACTTCCTGCTGCTTCTCTTCAGATAAAAATGTAACAACTGATTATATAAAATGAATTGCCAGCTAGGATAAAAGGGACAGGGAGGAGAAATGCCTTTTTTCTCCCTGTGACAGAAGAACTAGAACTTGGTAAAACACAACTTCTATAAGTTTCACCTCACATACTAGAGTTCACAGGAGTCAACCAATTTATCAGCATTGCTCCCATAGAAAGTTCTGCCTTAGGACTTGGGGTATTGCAGTCATAGAATTTTTAGTTCTAAGTGAACATCCAGTAAGTTTTTGGACTCACTTTCAGAAACAGAAGTACAAGCTTTTAACATCTTTTATAAAAAAATTTGTGCCATTTCATGTCAGTCATTTTTAGTTCTGAATCTAACAAAAGACACCATAACGAAATGTCTCACCAGCGACTGAACAAACTGAAAAAAACACAGCCGAGCTTTCAGTAACATTAGGCAGGCAATATTAACAGATTATATTCTACACTGAAAATTGTAACAAGAATAATAATTGAAGTCAATTGCCAAATCAACAGTAATGTAAAAACATGCAAGTGGTCTAGCTAAAAGGTTTCTAGTCATTTTTCCAAGTACGCTTAAAGGCTTAAAATAAACTGATGAACTAAAAGCACACAGGAGAGTAGACAATTTTGATTATCTGGCCATTTAATATAAGCAAAGCATGAAAAGAAGGATACTAAGAAATTCACACTACTCTGTAGCTTCATAATTTTATCTTATCATCAGAGAATCTAATGCAGAGCAAGCTGGTTGAATCATTTCATTTCTTGCATTTTTTTTTTGCTAATTGTAATGCAAATATCATTGACTACATTTTTCTTCTGGGTAAGATTATTCTACCACCAATAGTGGGGAAAACAGCCTTTTTCATTTCTTACCACAAGAAACATATTATGTATATATTTCAACTGATTTAATTTTATCTCCTTTCTTCAGTCTTTTTCCTATCAATTATACATTAGATTAATATTTGACTATACAATTAAACAAAAGCTGATTTTTTTCCCTAAGTTTGGCAAAATAAATTTCTTCAAGTGCAATGTGTAGAGTAATCTCTAGAAGCTATTTTATTTCTGCAAGTTATTTTAACTCTAAAATTTGCTGTCTTTTCACATTTATTCCAATAAATGTGAATTTTACCCTTTTACAAAGTTTTGACTCCGTGGTTATTCAGGCATACATTCCACTCACTTTCTTGAGTTATACAGCCAATGAACTGTTTGATACTGAAGTCAAACTGCTCACTGGTGCTCAAGTGTACCTGCCCTGCAGCTGCCTGGTCGTGTGCAGCTTCTGCTGCTCCAGATATATCAACAAGCCAAGAGTGAATGTCAGTCAATAGATCTGCCTTAGCAAAAAGATTTATATATTCTTCTATAGAGGAAAATAACTTCAAAAGTGTAGCTCTTTCAATGTGTCTTTCTCAATGACCAGTCTAGGGTCTAAAAATGAGGAAAACAGCAAAACAGAAAACAGCAAGAACACCATTTGTGATCTTTGTCACTGTCATTTGTCTAGCGTCACTGAATTACATGAAAATACTCAAGAAGAAACATAAAAATATGGTAAACTGTGAGAATAATTTCAAAAACTTTGACATAGGTTCATGGTGAGAAATGTGTGTGTTGCATGCAAGGAATTACACTTGCGTTTTAAAAATCCTTGGCGGAAGAATGCAGTGCACTCTAGAGTTTGCTTTGTTTTGATTCATCTTGTTCCAAAATCTCACCAGAAACAGCAACATTATCAAATATTCTGATTTTTAAATTGTTTCAATAAAGAATTTACGAAAATGATATCTTGCAAGTTATTTTTGAATCTACAACTGAATAATATAGATTGAACAGAGTGAAGCAAAGGCTTGTTATTGCTTTAAGATAGTTGTTCTATTGATTAATACTACAGAGTCGGTACTGATGCCTCAATCAAACTCAACAAATTCATGGGTTTGGAGTGTGGTGGGCCACCTGCATGCCAGGTTCCTATCAAAGCTACTCTGTAACTCCCCTCTACAGCTGGACAGGGGAGAAGATATAATGAAAGGATCATGGGTCAGGATAAATGCAGGGAGAGATCACTCAGCAACTACCATCATGGGCAAAATAGACTTAGGGAAATTGGTTTAATTCATCATGAACCAAAATAAAGAGTAGGGTAATGAGAAACAAAAACTACATTTTAAAAGAGCATTCCCCCACCCCTTCCTTCTTCCTGGGCTTAACTTTCACTCCCGAATTTTCTACCTCTTTTCCCCCTGCAGAGCAGGGGGATGGGGAATGGAAGCTACAGTCAGTTCATCACACCTGCCTGTTGTTCCTTCCTCCTCAGGGGGCGCTCCTCACACTCCCCCTTCTCCAACATGTCTGTCCCCCAGGAGACAGTCCTCCACAAACTTCTCCCCAGGCTTCAATCCTTCAGGCACTGACTACTCTAATGTGGGCCACAAGTCCTGACAGCAAACCTGCTCCTGCACAGGCTAAGGGCTCACAGCCTCCTCCAGGCAATCACATGCTCCAACTGGGCTCCTCCATGGGCTGCACATACGTCTCTGCTCCACTGTGGCCCTCCACAGCTGCAGGGGCACAGCTGCCTCACCATGGTCCGCACCATGGCTGCAGGCGAACCTCTGCTCCTGCAGCACCTCCGCCCTCTCCAGGGTCTGCACTACCCTGCTGTCTGCAGAGCTGCTGCTGTCCCATATTCTCACTCCTCTCTCTGCCTCCTGTTGCTGTTGCACAGCTTTCCCCCCTTCTTAAATCCATTATCCCAGAGGTGCTACTGCTGGGACTGCTGAGCTTGGCCTTGGCCAGCAGTGGGTCCATCTTGGAGCCAACTGCAATTGGCTCCACCAGATGCAGAGGAAGTTTCCACCAGCTTCTCACAGAAGCCACTCCTGTAGATCCCCTGCTACCAAAGTCTTGCCACACCCCACCAACACATGGGGCCAGGAGCCAGGGTGATGCTTTTGACTCAGACAAGCTTGGAGATAAAATTATAAAGAGATTATAAACCAAGAGCAGTATGTTCTTTCCTAGTAGAGGAGAAAAATATTTTTATGGGCTGGGAATTGGGTATTTTTTGAACTTGGGTACGTGCCCCAAAAATCTAGTTCAATATCTGTGACTTTGGAAAGAAATATGTCGGTCTGTTTAAAAAAATGTTTTAAAAGTCCAACAACATAAAACCAAATAAATTTCTAACAGATTATCAAGTTTTCAACCAGTTGGCAAATTACACTTAGGTAGTGAAAGGGGAAAGATTGTTTGTGAAAATGGGCCTGCTGATTAGCTCCCCTTTGCAGAAAGAACTGAGTAAGTAAAGCTTGATGCTATATCAGAAATATTCTCCAATATCTTATTCTTTCTGAATGTCTGAAATGGAAGTTCAATATTTATTATGAGTTAAAGCAGTCTCCAAAGTCAAAGAAAGGTATGTCCATGATGACATCATCTTCTTCTGTACTAGGAAAGAATATATTTGGAACACCACTGACCCAATGTGCTGCTGATAACTACTGTGGAATAAAAACCTCATGGACAGAGTAAGATATACAAAGTTGTCATAAAGAAATGTGCTCCAGGCTCATGACTCACAGCAATGGTTCTTACAGCACCAGGCCTTCTGTCTTCCTCACTTATAATTATCCACTTTTCATCCATCTGTGGAAAACAGAGGCCATGAATGAGAAATTCAGTTTTGTGGAATATTTTTGTTCATGAAGTCCATAAAAAAGGAACTGTGTTACAAAAAGTTTCCTCTCCCTTTCTTTCCTTGTTACCATGCTCCCAGTGCCTTGGGAAGCAAAAAATTTTTGCTTTTCTTGCTGAAAACATTAAGCATGTGTGATATAACACAGAAGTCCTACTCTCCATCAGCAACCCTGTGACCCATTTTTTAATTACTCCTCTCCACCTTTTCTTCCAGAAATGTGCTTCTAAAACTCATGTTCTATATAGGCTTACTGGATAAGTGTATTTCCTCTGCCTAGAGATTTATCATAGCTGAGTAGAATTTTGTACCTAGGACAAAATACATGAAGAGCAAGCAGGGAAGATGCTGAGATGCATGAAAGGCAGTTTTTGGACTGAGTTCTAGTACCTCCTTTCCTACCTGAGCACATGGAGACAGAGATGGTGTACAAAATAGGGAAAATGTGAGGTGGGTGTGGCTTTGAATGGCAGGCACAGAACTGGGCTGCAATTCCTGTTTCAAAGATTTTGGGGCGCAGTGTAAGGAAAGAACTACAATGACCTTGGGAGAACAGAATAAGGTAAAGAACCAGAGAGGGTTATTTAGATGCCAGTACTGAATCAGAAAGGTTGACAAATGGAAATTCCTTTCATTGGTTTCATTTCTCTAGAATTTTCCCAACAGAAAATTATAGACAATCTAAAATCTAAGCACTATTTGGGTCAATTGTAGTAAAGTATATGAAAATTTAATTTCCCACGGTAATCTTGCAAAGGAAACAGCAAAGGAAACCGTTTTCTTTCTAAAGTAGCAAAAAAGCCTAAGAAGGTTAAAAACATGGCCAATAAAGAATAAAATGTAGAAATAATGCAGTCTGAAAGAGACTAAGATTAAAAGCCTTTTCCTATGTTCAGCATTTCAATTTTACGTCACTTTTTCTGAAGGCCATTCAGCTTCGTTTTATGCTTTCAATACATTTTGACTAGAAACATAAATCAGCTGACAGACACAAACTCAAGTAAGCTGAGACTTTGATTTTATAGCAATATTGATAAAAG
>NW_005054297.1:15310350-15318821 GCF_000277835.1 Geospiza fortis
GGAACATTGGCATTTGGCCTGAGAGAGTACTTTGAGAGATTTTTTAGATTCTTGATGCATCTAAAGAGATACTGTTGCACTGAAAGTAATAAATGCAGAAAGGGCAAGGGACAGGGAGAAGGGTTCTCTCCATGGAAACAACAAAATAATTTTTCTAACAAGATTCAAGGATGTAACTTCCTGAAGACTGGGTAAGTTTCAGAGCCTGGATAAGTTTTAAGCAGAGATGCAGGGAAACATAAAATAATATTTTATAGATTTCTTTGGTTAGTTCCTCTCATGCAGAAGGGAATGTGTAGGAAAAACGTGGAATAACTTTTTATGTTAGTTTGACTGGCAAAGCATAAGCTGAATTAGACCGTATGAAAGGTGAAGTGAGGCTATTCAAGGAGGGTCATAAGTAAAAAAGATTAAAAAAATTAAAGTATCCCAAACTAAAAAAACATGCAAATAACATAGCAGGTTTTCTCTTTTTTTTTTTTTTTCTTTTTTTTTTTTTGGTTTCTCTTTCTTTTATGTAATTCCATACTGGAATACCCACATTTACTAACCACACAAAATCAAAGATCTTTCTCTGTTTCTTCTTCCCAAGTCAGAATCAACTGTGACAAAATCACCCTCACAGGCTTTTGTGTAGGCCATTCAATAAAAATATCTATTGTTGAATACTCTTCAACAGCTGTCTTCACTCTGCTCCAGTCTGCTCCAGATCTTTAAAAATATGTCTTAATGTCTGTAAATCCCTTGTTCCACTGTTAGCTCGTTCCTTCACATCACTGGATGAAGGAAGCAGAATATTTCCTTCCACCTCAGGTCATGTATTCTGGACTTGATCATTCACCATGCTTTTCTCTGCAATCTCTTCATCTGGCCAGTGTTTTGTTTGAAGTGCAATAACCAAACCAGGATACCAGGTGCTGGGTTTGGTTGGGTTTTTTTTCCCCTTACAACAATATAAATTTGACAACTGGTGTTTTCTTCAATAAAACATCTCCAATTTTTTTGCACTTTTTGGCTTGCTAGGCAGTTTCTATCTTTCATTCCTCAGCTGATTATTTTTACTGAAGTGCAATAATTTCCATTTGTCCTGCTTGAACTGCATCCTGCTTTACAGACCAAATCACCAATTAACAAGGTTGTTTTAGATCTTATACCTCTCCTCCAAAGAGAGGAGACATCCTCCCTCCATTTTAACTTGATATAAAAGAATACATCATCTTAAACCATTTTAAGATGATTCTCCCTGGCTTTCCTTTGTTTAATTAGAATTCTGCAAGAATTTTTCATCTCACTACATCAAGATTTTCGTTTCCATCATAGTTTTTCATTTTGGGGAGCTTAATGAAGGTGACATTGCAATTGTTTTGTGTGTTTTGGCAGCTAGGGTAAGGAACAACATCAAACCTTTGATCAATAACTATTAGCTGTTCCATCAGAAAAATCCAGTATAGACAGAAATCCAGATTTGAAAGTAATAACACTTGCTTAAAATTTACAGCCAAAATAAAACTTGGTTTTCCCTAGTATCAATTAGAACATACATCTGAATTTTCAAGCAGCAAAGTTATAGTGTAGAAAGAAAAAATGTAAAAGAAAAAAATTTATTGAAAAATAAATCAGGTATATATTGAAAGAGAAAGAGAACAAGAGCACAACAAAGCCTTGTTCTAACTGACTAATATAAACATTTACATTTTTCATAAGGATTAATGGATTAAGCTGCTTTATCGTGAAGGGAAAAAATTGCTGATTACGACCTAGTGTTAGACAACAGTAAATGTCTTAATCTGTTTTCTCTGAGGGTAAAGCTGTATGTAGTAATGGATTTAAGAGATATATATACATAAGTTTCTTATTTAATTTTATTAGCACACAAACTGCAAAAAGTTTTGGTACACAGTATTTCTATTCCAGTATTGTATGAGCTTACTTTTTTTTTTCCAAAGAAAGAAAAAGTACTCTGTGCCAACTGAAAGTATAGTGAGATAATCTTCCTAAAATTGTGCTTCAATGGAGTAATGGATTCCTAATGGCAAAGTGATGATATGTGAACACCAATCAATATGAATTATTGAATATCAATATGAATCAATGTGCATTAGCAAATTCATGCTGAGAAAAACCGAAGTGCTTAGAGGCCATAACCATACACTGGGCTCCAGGCGATCTTCTCTCTGTATCATATTCCTTCTTTGTGAGACAGCACTTGGCCAATCAAAAGGCAATGTAATTTCTGTGTTGTGTTAAATAGAAAATTTAGAAATGCTGTGTAATACTCTAGATTTATTCTGCGGCGTAAAAGAGAATTATTGAAGTATAACAGCTCAGACTTTTAAGATAAATAAGGAAGTTTTGTCAGCAGAGTGGAACACTGAGTTTACCGTTGAGCTTTGTCTACATAATCCTGACATTTTATGCTGCATTTGTTGAATAAAATGCCATGCCATGAGTTAAACACTCTGGAAGAATTAGTTTGGAACATGAATTAGTTTCAGATAGACAAAATCAATGTAAGAACTCAGCTACATGCACATCATTAATAATTTGGTTATATTATAAAAAAAGGATATTTGTTTTTGTAGTATAGACCAATGAAGTAGTAGTATAAAGCAAAAAACATTACCTGTGGTACAACAAAAACAAATAGTAAAGTGAACTGAGCAGAAATTTTTGCAATACAAATAATGTAATTTTCCAAAAGAAAGAGGTTTGAGAACATAAACATGCTTGATGTTTTATTTTAATTCCAGTAAAGGAGGTTCAGCATCTGGAAATAAAAAAACAAGTGACCACTCAGTTGTCACTGCAGCATTGCTCAGTTCTAGGGTTCAGGCTTTAGTCTTCCAAACTATTTTTCCTGAATCTCCAGTGCTACTCTGTACACATTTACTAAGAAACTAAAAATGGACTGCCTGTTTTACAGTAAAGTGATTTTCTCCTTCTTGATTTCAAGGTTTTGGAGAGAAGAGATAGGAGAGATTTAAAAGATGTGTAGTCAAAAAGCCACAAAAATTCAAAACCCATGATCAGGTTGAAGGCTGAAAAATGTAAAGCAGGTCTAATAAAATTTAGAAGAAAAAACCCTTTGTTCTTTCTAGCTTAGTGTTTTTGAAATATAGATAGCATCTGAAAGTTCAGAAGAGCAGAAGCAGTAGCATTGGTAGGCGTAGATGCTTAAGAAAAAAACTGACCAACATCATGCATCATACATAACACAATTGTAAATGAGGACAAATTGTTACAAAGTATACAGTGGATTTCAAACATTATCTATTCTATACTGTATAGTATTCACTAGTGTATTCTGTCATTTACAAGACTCTTTCTATTTATGACTTTGGGACTGAAGTGGGGACCTGCAGACTCCACCTGGGTCTACTGCTTCACAGCCAAATCTCTTCAACCTGAATCTGCAACAGCTTGACTCCACTTGTCACTGGCATGGACAAAAAATCACAATATATGTGAGCTAAAAGCCTATACTTGTAAGCTTGGTGCAACAAGAAAATAACTGGAGAGCAACTAATTCTGATTTTTAGGATTTATATCTTTCAATTTCTTCTAAATGATTGAAAATTAGCTTTAGCCTCACAGTTAAGGATTGTAAAATTTTATAGATTATTTTCCAATCTCCTATTTCTTTTTGCTTCTCAGTCTCCTATTTATTTACATTTATGAAGTATTACCCATATACCACAAAACATAAAGGTCACAAAAGTAACCCTGAATGTTCCTTCAGACAAGAAATATAACTTTTATTTATCTGAAGTGTAACGATAATTGTGTAGCAAGTTATGAGAAGTCATTTTTCAAGCAATAAATATTGTCCCTTTTGCTGGAAAAACAGAAAGGGAATCTCTTCATTTGTGCCCCTGAGAATGCTGTTTTTCTTCAGATTAGTTCAATGATCCAGATAATAAATGAATAATAAAATCACTACTGTGCATGATATTTTTAATTAGGGAATATATTACAACTCCTACATTATAGTTTCAGGCAGCAAATATAATGCTCTGGATTTCTGCCTAGAATACTATTACCATTTGAAAACACTTTCTAGTAGATTCTAGAAGGACAGGAGGGTTGATTTTCCACACAAAAGATGATGCTAAGCCTTTTTGACTAGGTAATATCTTACAAATCTATTTTTTACCTCTTTGTACAGCTAAAATTCTTCTGGAAAAGTTAGGAAGAAGTTGATTCTCACAACAAATGCAATCAAATTGAAGCCATGACTATCATTTGGATACTATACATATTCACCTCTCAAAGGTGCTGCAGCACATACATGCAACTCATTTTGGCATGGCTACACTACCTTCAGAAATTAAGTATATCTTTTCCACAAAACCTAGGTCAAAATAAAAAGTGAGAAAATTAATCTCTGCATGTACATACTAAAAATTCTGTAGACCATCTGAAAATGTGTTTATGGCACTTGTAAACATTGCTTCATTTTGTTAATGATTTAGTCAAGAGACTTTGAGACTACTCCATTTTTCCAGATATTTAATTTCTTAAGAAACAATTGGAGTATTCTCAATGTCACAGGTTTATTTCACCCATTTACCTTATTTACTCACACGAAGCTGGTAACATAAATTAGACTAAAGCATAATTTATGACTGCCTTAGGCATATCATCTTGAAAGGCATTCAGTCTCAACCTATAAACATTAACAGACTGACAATTCATCTCTTTCCTGGTAAATTTACTCCAGCAGCTAATCATGCTCCCCTTTATACATTTGTTTGCCTGATGGGGATATGCACATGCCCTGTGCACCTATTATTATTTCCTTCTCCACTACAATGAAGTCCTTTAATACGCTGAAATAGTTGCCCTGCATTCTATCAAGTCTCATTTGTTTGTTTGTTTGTTTGTTAAATTAAACAGGCCAAGCTTATTCAGATTTTCACTGAGGGGTGGGGTATTTTTGATGATGTTACTGTTTCGAGATACTCATGCAGGCACTAGAAGCAATTTTGTTTGTTTATTTATGACCACAAGAACAGCTGCAGCAGATCAGACAAATAATGGGTCATTGCAGGAGGATACTTGGAGACACCATATAAAGACAGGATAAGTATTTCCCTAAATATTATTATACTGGATGGATATTTCCATCTATTTCCATTCCTGGAGAAGAATACACGTCCTCTCTTTTATTCAGTTACTGCTTACGACAGGATTATTATGCTTAAGGTTTTAAGAACCTTTGCTAAAGGACCTCTTTAGAAGTATTTCAAATGGGCAGGAGATCTCTGAGAGCTGCCTGTGGTTACCTTACCCAGCACTGTACCTGTTCAGACAAACAGACCTTGAGCAGCAATCCTCCCCATGCTGAGGCTCTCCTCTAGACCACCCAGCCTTCCAGCATCTCCTGCAAATGTAGGGCCTTGTACAGCAAACAGTGTCTTCTCTCCTGCACCAACACAGCATCATCTAACCTAGGCATGGGGCTGCTTGGGCTGGGGAAGCATTTCAAGTGAAGATAATTTCTCTTGAAATACATAGGAGGTGAAAACACTGTGATAAATTACAATGGAAAAAAAGATGAATTTGCAGATGGTTAGAAATCCTTATGTAGGTTACTAATGATACTGCTGTCACCCAACAGTATGGCTATTACAGAGCTGCTCAAAAAACTTTCATAGAATATTCCAGCACAATTATTTGAACAAGGGTGCATTACAATGCATAAATGATCTTTTTACATGTGAATAAAGACTTAGAGCTAGCTAGATTATTTGGTTCCAACGTGGTTAAAATATAATTATATCACTCACAGAAAGACTCCTATTGTGTTTCCCATAACTATGTGAGGCATTCTCAATGACCTATTGTGGCATCTGCATGCAGAGCACTTCAAAACAGCAATTACTGGTATAACTCTCACACACAGCCTGTATGTGTATCACAAGCATGGGTGGATTCACTTGCTGAAGCAGAGCACTTGTTTTCCTTGCTGGAAACTGAGGGGGGGGAAAGGAAACATAAAATCTCTTTTCGGTCTATTACAGACTGCAAGTGGCTCAGTACAAAAAAGGAAAATATTTTTGATTACATGGCTGCAAAAACTGTAACACTGCCCCTTGTTTTGATAGCTAGCCTACATTATCTTACATCCACTGTAACTACTTACGAGGTGTAAAATATATGCCTGGGCTTGATCTTCCTAGCTGAAGCTGAGCTGAAGCTTAGTCTTCTGAGAAAGAAAATGCTTCATGGGACTCAAGCTAAATGAAATGCAGCAACAGGGACTGCCTTTCTTTACAGATATCATAAGGGAAACTAATATGGCCTGAAATCTCACTGTCTTTTCAGCAGAGCTATTTAACAAGGTAGAAGGGAAGTGTCTCCTAGCACAAGCAGCTGAAGAAACACTGGCACTGCAGCACAGGGAGAGGTGGCAGCAGCAGAGCCAGGACTGCCCTCCAACACCTCCCCTGGAGCATGGGTCAGTCTGTCCCTGGCACACTGCAGAGCAGGAGGCAGGCTGGTAACCAAGCCCCCGGCCTCTTCAGGAAGGTACTGACTGAGAAAAGATTAAATCAAAATATGCTCACTGTGATTATTGGCTACAGCAGTTACTAAAAACTGAGGTGCCCTTGCCCATTGTTTTCAAGACCTTTGAATCTTGATGGGGATTATGTTCTGAATCACATCTAAAATCAGGTTTGCTGTATTTCTTTCCAGGAGTCAAGGGGTAACTATACTATCATCCATAAATCATATCCATCCATGTGACTTAAAAGGACAAGTTATTTTCTCTCTGAGGTTGACAGTCAAAATAGATGTCCAGGAAAGAATACTTTTTTTTTATTACATTTGTGATCATGTTTTCTGCTAGCCTATGTTGATATTTACATAATAAATCTAATCAGAGCATATTCAAAGCACAAAGTGTAACAAAGAGTGTGAAATGAAAATGGGTTCCTACCTGCACCATGAAACACAAAAACACACCTGGAGCTCATAAAAGATATTTTAATTTATTAAAAAAAAAAAGGTTGAATTCCATAGATTTTTTTTGTCCTTGATACAGCCTTGCCAAAATTGTTGCCATTTGGTCAGAATCAGAAACATCAGAAACATCCATTTAGTCATGATCCAGGACAGTGTTCCCAAAAGCACTGAGATAGGTTACTGACATCTCAGTATTCTGCTTTCCATTGTGCCCTTAGCCACTTAAAATGCTACAGGCTATCAGCACTGACGCTGCAAAATGTAAATATGGGAAATGGGCCCACCTCCTAACCTCTCAGGAAGCAGTCAGTGGACATTGGCCGAGCAGACATTTACATTTCCAGATCATCAACATCCCCCTATCTCCAGATAAACAGTCTTGTGAGAAAGATGTTTTAACACTAGGACAGAAAGCACAGAATGTTGAGTAAAAGGCTATTTCTCAGGATCCTGTACTTGCCCTGGAAAGTCTGTCTCTACCCAATAACCACCAACAAGCAGACCCATACCCTACAGAGTAATGCACCTGGGCCTACATTCCTGAAGAAGCAAACAAAAGAATTCAAGATCTCACAGGTTAGAAAGAAAAAACTAGCTTCTAATGTGTGCAAACTGCATCCCTCTGCATATTTTTAGGAGTATACCGATTGACTTGTCTCAGTGCTTAAAATTAGGCTGCCTTTAGGCAGCCAAGTCTCTTTCAAGCACTACTGATGATGATATTATTAACCTTTGGTATTGAAATTTTGCTAGTAACACCTGATTTATCCCAGTAAACACCACTACTATTTCATCCTTAGCCCTGGACTGTGAAAGTTTACAGCTTTGAGGTTTTCATTTGTTTTGTCTTTTCAGAAGGTGCCAATAGAAGCAAACTCCCCATCAAACTGATATGGATACAGACTGATGCATGAGGGATGCATTAAAATCTTACCTTTCTTTTAAAAGGTAGATTTTGAAAACATTAGTTATTTCAACTGGTTCTAGATTCAAACAGAACAAATTCAGCAGACAAATAATTATTCCTTCTTCTGTCTTCAACTCCCTTGAAAGGTCACAGAACTTTTTTTTTTTCAATAAAAAGCTGGGATTGTATCTGCCATTAAGATTTAATTGTGATATAACTTATATTGATATAAGGATGAGTTTTACTCAGATGTAATAATTACAAAGACATTCATATTAATCTTAGTTCAACATTGGATATAGGCAGGCCTTGGCTCCCCATGAGATAAAGAACTGAATCCTGTGTATTCTGGCTGTAGCAGTTCAGAAGGTCAATAAGCAGGATTTCTTTGTCATTTAGAAATACCGCATTTCCTTCTCTTTGTTCAATTCACATTGTTGTAACTACTTCTAAGCAGGTGTTTAGAACACAAACCTTACAGACACTAAAATAAGGAGATGTTTGGTTCTTGAAATGTGTGGTCTGGTTGGCTTGCAGTTGACAAGGCATTTTACAGGAACACATCTGACTTTTTACAAGTTTCGAACAGCAGTAA
>NW_005054297.1:15318838-15327861 GCF_000277835.1 Geospiza fortis
TTCAGAATAAAACTGATTGGTTTAAAAGTTTAACTTTGTTTTCTTGTTTAATGTTTTACGCTCTAAGGTTACATTTAAATCTCTTTCAGATAATCATTTTGTAAAAAACAATTACTTGTACGTTACTGGGGTAAAAATATGCGTGACTGAGCACCAAATCACTGCAAGGTAAGGGGAAGTGGGGTTTATTTGAACTGGAAATAAGTATTTAACTTCTTCATGTAGAAAATAATATTTTCATAGTTGAATTTTCACAATTTATTTTCAAGATCAGAAGAAAAAAATCAAGGGAAATAATAAAAGCAAGAAATAAAACTGCCATCATAACCATCTGCAGCAGGAACTTTGTGCATTGTGATCCAAACCTCTACCCTCATGATGGCATGAGGAGGGGGCACATTCTTGGAAATTCTTGATTCTTGATTATTGGGCCACATTTTGGAATAATATCAATAGTGACAACTCAGCATACACAAGTCTGGAAAATATCACACACAGATTGAGCACCTAACACTATTACAACTATTCTGCTTTGTGAGGGATGATCCAACTTAAGATGCTCCAGCTACCAGCTGCTACTGCCAGCCCCCCAAGAGAGCTTAGTACCTCTGCACCACTGCTGAGTCAGCTGTATTTTATTTTCGGTTTTGTTTGAAAGTGTTTGGATCCCCTAAAATTAAAATTTATGGCACTTTATTTCTACTAGAAAAATTGCACAGTCAATCTGTGCAACTGGCCGGCAGGTCAAACGAGGCTGAGAGAAGAGCACAGAACTGTGCTGAACTGACTTTGGTAGGACAATGGAAGGCACCTTCGTTTGGCTCACATGGTGCTATTGTCTTCTTCCATTAGATTGGCTTCTTGTTATCTCTCCTGTTTCCTTCTTCATGCTACTGGCTTTATCCGGGAGGAGTCATAAGATGCATTAAGTCGTATCAATGCTACAGGGTATTTTGGCATTGTTATCAATTATTTTAAAAAATCCATAATTTAAAACGTAAATGAGTCCATGCTCAAAGATGCCTTGTCAACTGCAAGTAAACCATAAAACATTTTGCATACCAGTTCAGTGGTAACATTCCACTAGGACAGTAATTTCGTCTGCTTTCATAGGTTTTGAGATTTTTCTAGCCCAATCACCTCCTCTGCACCTGAGTAAGTAGTTTGATTTTTCTGGTGCCTCAACAAATAAATTTCACTCATTTTTTTTTCAACACGCTTCAAATGTTGCATATGCCACAGAACAGTAATATTAGCACAGAACAAAAGGTTCTGCTTTGAATTAAAAATTTCAATATACAGTAATAATGTGTGAATAATTAAGATATGTCCATGAGGTATCAGCATCAGCAACAGTGCAGAGAGCTACACAGCCCTTTTGATTCAGTTTGTCAGCGCCTCAGCACTCTGTCACTGTGCTGTCATTTGTTATTGTACCCCTCAGCCTTCCCTTTCACCTTCAAATCTTTACATTCTACTTGGCTGTCCTAAAACTGCATTGGCAAGCTCTGCATGTCTATTACAAAATAACAGCATTGTAGTCTGATGCAGCAGTGTACACCCCAAACCAAAATATATTTTACTCAATATAATCTATAACTCTTGACATGTCAAGCGATAGGCTTCAGCACAGCTCCCCTAGTGCTCCCTCTCTGCTCTGCTCGTCATGCTGCAATTTTCTGCCTACTACGTACATTCATTGATTGATCAAGGCTTGCAAAAGTCTGAGTTCAATAAGATAGACAGGACCTTAGCAAAGGCTGCTTTATGCCTGTCAGCAGTATGATGGGAATTCTATCATGAGACACAGAGACTACCTGCAATCTCATAATTTCATTAAGCAGTAATGCAAGTGGTCTCGCTAGACTGAGTAGATGACATATTTGCATGAACAGTGAATGTTATCCACCTCATCTAAAACAATACTGAAAAAAACAGGGAGCTTAACCAGAGAGAGGTCTCTTCTGAACAAGCAGATCATTTTCCAATCACATACTCACTTGCACCTAGTGGGTTGGGGGAGAAATGAAGAAAGGTATGAGATCAACTCTAAAAATAGTAACTCACTCTCCTGAAAACAAGATATACTTACAGAAATTACAATGTCAGTACCAGTATTGGGGAAGTAGCACACTCAAAGTAACTTGTTAGTCTCTAAAGAATTATATTCTACTGCCAGCTTTTTCAGGAAAATCTAATAAAACATTGATGAAATAGAAGAATAATTTTCTCTGCATGAAGATTAAGTGGGAACATGAGTCTATACGATGGACAGTTTTTGCATTCATCTCATGTCTGCTCAGGAGCTGCAGGAATCACTGGGAAATGCCACATAGAATATTTCTAAACTGATGTGTATCTGAAATAGTAGATGTCCACTCGAGTCCTACAGGAAGTGACAGTCAATACCAGCTTGTTGCCAGCTATTTCTGCAACAACCTATAAGGCTTGACACAGCTAGGCAGTCTTGTGCTAGCACTAGATCCTATTGTTTCAGAAGAAAGAAAAGAAAAGGGAAGGCAATTATTCCCAAGCTGTATCAAAATGCATAATTATACACGAGCCTGTGTTCTGGCACTTGTTAGAACCTTCAGAGGGAACTGAGGATCTGACAAAGAGTATTAGAGTTTAGGAGTAAGGGTAAATTCCTTAGGAACTCCATAAACTGGAGTAACTTAGCTGAGTGATTTCTACAGAGTTATGTACCATCTGTTGGTGATGACTCAAGCTAAAAAAACCACAGACGGATCTTGATCCCAATTTTTGTGGGGTGTTTTTAAGGTTTTTTTGGGGATTTTTTTGTTTTGCTTTGTGATTTTTGGGGGTTTTTTTGTTTGTTTGTTTGTTTGTTGGTGTTGTTTTTTTTTTTGCCTGAACTGTTCTAAACTTCTGAGAGGATTAAGATTTTGTGTCATTTTGGAGGAATAGATTTTTATAGGCAGTGTCTCCTAGTTTGTACTTATTCAGAGCTAATTCTCAAAGTATTTATAGTAATAAATGATGCCATGAGTTTCAGCTTTAAGGCTAAGTAATCTTCTTGGAAAAACTTCCAGTCTGTTTGTAATGCATTTTGAAATTCTCTCTGCTATTTATTGAGGCATAGATTATTCAACTTCCTTCCTCACACATATATTACGTGGTGAATGGGATTTACAACAGCCAGCCTGCTCAGCAGGGAAACTCCTGAATTAGCCAAGACAAATTACAAAAAAAAAAAAAAAAAACAAAAAAAAAAACAGCACAGACTGAATCCTTATGTATCTCCTGAAGCCTTAGAACCTTGTCAGAATTTTCTGTATGGAATGCAATTCACATCCTTAAAAGTTCCAGAGGACTGGGATGACCAAGTAATCACTTTGAATACAGAAAACTGGCTCAGTCTTTTCTTCAAAATAGAAACAACCCCTCCAAGTAGAGTTACAGCCTCTTTTTATTGTTTAAGATACATGTAGTTTAAGCTAATAGTAAAAAAAGAAAAAATCACTTTAAAAGGAAGACACAGGTACCTCTGTCAAAACCATTGGGGTCACTCTTGTGTGCTAAACTCAGATTTGCAAAGAAATCACCTTTGAGCACCCTCACTGGGGACCCCGGGAGAATTCAGTATATCTGGGGGATGGATATCAACGGCACTAAAGCAGGATAAATCATAAAACACTCCTCTTAGTCCAGATGGTAAATATGCAAGTAAATGCACTATTAGTGTGATCTGCCAAAGCAGCATGACCAGGGGAAACTGAAGTGCTTCGTGTCTTGTGCATGAAGTAGGGTCTCTGTGGATTCCTTTACAGCACAGAGTCTCTGTTGCACTGTAGGCACCTGCCCGACAGCAGTTCCTAAGGGAAATAATGAATGTTCCTGGCAAACAGGACTTGGAACTCTCATAGTGAACCTAGTAATAGCCTGACTACTTCCAAAGCTACCTACAACCAAACCAAGTTTTTTGCTCAAGCCTCAAGTGCAATCAGGAGAGACAGAGTGGAGAGGAAACTGCCCAGCCCTGATCCCCTCAGCACAGAGCAGGTAGCCTGGACGTGTGGCAGCTGAGCACCTTTCTAAATTCAGGTTTAACACCTTTTCCAATGTAAGGCTTTAAATTGAAAGTGACGTAAAACCCAGATTCTGAGGCTTAATTCAACTAGCTCTCTTCCCCTTTATTATAGGTAGCTCATGAAGTTTTAGACTGCCTTTCAATCTTTGTCATCTGTTGATCTATGTTCAGAAAGTTACTAGCTTATAAAGGCAGCAAAGGTTCTATTGATTCTTTACTTTTAGTTTTGTTTCACATATGCTGGAAATTTGTTAAATGGAAGGCTAAGTTGAGCAAACATGAAAGCTTCCTCAGCACAGTTCATTTACTTGTCTTCACTTAAAGGGCAGAGCTTTATAGACTGCTTTGTGCATGTAGACTAGCTTTAACTAGAAATAATAAAATTCAGTAGTACTAATTAGCTTCATTTGGAAAGAATGCTTTCTGTAATTTCAGTGGCTTACAGCATTACTTTCTCAACTACAGGTCCCAGCATACCTGGGCAATTGCAAAGCTCATGTTCAACAGGAAGTGAGGAAGTTTTGCCCCTTTCTTGAATCCCACTCAAAATAACTAATGAACAATTTTGTGTAGAAGATGACCGACACAACTGAGAAGCTGAAGTATCATCAATCCCCATCTTGAAGAGTGAAAATAACAAAAATGCCTTTGTGGATCTGATCCAACAATTTGTACTCTCCACTCTGATAATGGTACAAAGAACAATACATTTAAAAAGCACAAATTAAAATTAATTCTGTTTTCAATTTATGTGCTACCATTAAATGTGCACTATTACCTTAATACAAACTAGAACGGATGTGATTTTTTCAGTAGAGGCAGCCTCTGTTTACTAACATAATTTGTTCAAGAGTTGTAGGAGCAAGAAGGTAGAACCTATAAATTCCAGACCATGCTGCCCACATGAACTGAATAGAACTTCTAAAACAGAGATATATGGTTGAAGGCCAGATTTTTATGGCTGAGGCTTTTCTACTGCTTATGGCATCAGTTTTTAGGCATATCACTGATGTGCTTCTGCTGATGTAACTGCAGTGATTCAACAAAGTACTGCTAATTTTAAATTGCAGAAAAAGATACTCTGTCCTCATTTATTACTTTTCAACTGCAAATACACAGAGCTTATATCACACAATCCTCCTTAATGTGTTAGCTAGAGGTATAAGAAGGTAGGTAGAGAAAGAACACTTTTTTTTATTAAAGTTGCTGAACACCAGAAGCTTGCTTTGACTTAGTACCTCTGTAAATCTGGCCTTGTGTGATTAGCTGCAGTAATACAGCTGAGAATAAAGCCTCACATTTTGTGTCTCTCACTGTTGTGGCTTAGCCAACAGTCATTCCTTCCTGTGACAAGGAACAAAACCCACTGCTCGTGGATAGCAACCACACAACATCTTTCTTCACAAAGAAGGGTTTTGTTGTGGATCAAAGAGTTTACCTGTAATATATAAGAATTAACAAAGGATCAGATGGCTTAGTAGATAAATGTGTCTTCCTTCTTGGACTAAGTATTCTGGCTTTACAATGCATTATACATGGCTGCAGTCAAAAGTACAACAGGGCGTTAAGAACATTTCTGTAAGCTCTTTAAATGTACAGAGTGTTTCAAAATAAAGGAAATAGTACAGCTTCTAAGCCGTGTTCTCCAGGTTTCTTTGACGGAGAGAAGAAAATTACAGTACTTTCCCTATGGGGAACTTCCCTGTCAAAGTAAGAAAAGTGTCTATTTGTAACCCAGAGTGCCTTTTGTATTATTATTATTTGAATCCTTATCTTTGTCCTTTGGAATGCTGTATCTTTAGAGGATGTAGAACAACTATGTTAGATATGGACTTGCAAAATTTATATAAAATATCACAAGGTGAAATGATTTCACAGGAAATGTCTCTTGTAACATTTTTGCCATAACACTTTAAGTAAAGCAATCTTACTACTGGCCTTATCAGGAAGATGGGAAAACAGTATCAACCTCCAAAAGATTAAGGAACATAGTACAAAAGCATGACTGGGACTCACAAATGTGTCTTCACATTACAGATTTATCTTTGAAAGGCTCTAGCATGAGTTATACATTGTTTTCAAATCTTACATTCAGACCTATAGGAACAACCCAACTTACAGTAGCATTACACAGTAACCTCTTCCAGTCCAGGAAGAAAGAAATGTGTTGCTAATCTTTATGTAAAACTCTTTCATCTATTTTTTTAAGTGCAAAATACAGTGGTGGAGGAAAACACAATATTTTCCCCAAAACCACGAAAAAACAGGAAGACAAAGTTGTTTTTTTTCCCTTTACCCAAGCATTCAGATTTTGATGTACTTTCCTTTTAAAGAGTGTTGAGCTTTAGCAAAGCTGTAATGTACAAAGTCAAAAAGCTCGATCACAGATTATATGGATTCTCAGCAGTGAGAGTACAGGAATGATTTCTAAAGTGTATAGTGAGAGCACTGCCATTGTCTTGACCTTTTTTCTATGTCTGCTGAACAACTATATTTTATGCATAGAATTCTCTCCAGTTTCCTGAACTACATCTAGTCTTTATACGTACTGAGAGATGCAGAGGAAATCCCACAATAGGAACACAGAGAAAAGAAATTTGCATGTATATTACTTTAAAACCATTTCAGCTTGACCTTCCATGAAGAATGGTTTAAAGGATGAATGCTTTGACTGTGAATGCAAAGGTTAATTGTCTTTATTGAGTATTGCTGAAAGGACCCTAGTAAACCATGAAGGTTTCTTGGAGGGGCGTACTAAAGAAGGATAGGAGAGAGAAGGTTTTGCATTAAAAGGACAAATCCCTTAATATCCACATTAATATGTCCATGTCCCAAGGAGAAGACTTTAAAAAATGAAACAGACTTTCATAAGAGGCTGTTGAGTGTTATAGAGTACTACACTTTCTATTATGGATTGACTGACTTTAAACAGAAATAAAACCACCTACCTAAACTCATCCAAAGTCCTCCCACACCACACCAAGCACATCAACTTCTCTGGCTCCTTCTTTTAAAACATAAATAAACAAAAAATTACAGAATTCCTCAGGATACTAGTTCTCCTGTTAACTTAAATACTGAAGTGATTTACACGTTTAAGACCATAAAAGTACCCCTTGCTTAAATTTTTATGGTTTCCTTGTTTGAATTTCTTTATCAGATATTTCACAAATTACATAAATTGCATTGGAAGACTATTGTCACAAAAAACTCTTCCATGACCAGTTTCATGCTATGTTGAGTCAGTAGTTTTATATCACCAGGAAATGTAAAACTGCAAACAGACTATAAATATTCTCTCATGAGCCAAATAAAAAAAAATTCAGCTAATATTTACAAGATGATTCAGAAATAAAGTGTTTAATTCCTTTGCATATTAAAAGTGGCAATTTTAAGACACTTAAGCACACTATTAATCAAACATTTTGGGGTTGTAATGAAGAATTCTCACTGAACCAGTGCCTTCAAGCAATAAATGGCTTCCAGGATGTTTTTTAATCCATCATATTAATAATCTCACTGTTACCATACATTCAATTACAAAGCAACTTTCTTCCAGAGAAGTATCAGTGATTTACACACTACAAGGAATACTATCTCCCTCTAAGACCGTACACAATTGTGCTTGCTAAACAAACATAAGAGGAACAGTCATGATACACATTAGAGGAATTATATGTCAAATGAACGAGCAAATGTGAAGGACAAAATCTGTAATAATCCATCCAATGTCAATGCAAATCACAAGTCAACAGGGTCCAGCAAACACCAATGCCTCCTAACTCTTCTTTGCAAATGACGTTCAATTTCAAGCAATTACATGCCTCAACACAGTTTCTAAATACACTAAATGCAAAACAAGTTAATTCATCATCTTTTATATACATATACAAACTACAGAGTCCTATAAAATTCATAATACTCATACAATAATACCATTTCATGTATGTTCAAGATGTAGATAAAGACTTGCATATACATTAGGTAACAGAAAGCCCTTCACAACACTAAACCCAAGACTACATTGCAACTATGATATAATTATTTAGTTTGTGTACTACTCCTTTAAAACAAAAACCCACAGGCTTGTGACTTGAAAAGTCAGAGGGAAGTTCTTGTATGCATCTGAGAGAGATGAGACAGATCAAAGGAAAACAGAACAGCTCAAAACCTCTGGAAGAGCAGTCTCTGTTTTCCATACTGATTACTTTCTTCAGGGTTTCATGCACAGGCTAGTAAGGGAAAGCACAACCGTCTTCATCAGCAGGTGTTGCACACATGATACTTGTTGAGCTTTTCACAAAATCACATTTCAAAATGTCTATTATCAACATAAATAATTCAGAATCCATTACAATCAGTGCAATAAATAATACAGAAATTTTGAATGATGTGAGGTGTATAGAAGCTTCATATTTAACATAGTATGTGTTTTCAGTGTCATTATTACTATTTTCTTTAGAGACAACACATTTGTTTTTTATTAGTAGGTAACTTGTCAGTATTTTTTAGGCTTATTGGCATATATTTGTCTTAGCGGAGGAAATCCAGTAGCAAGAGAGTGTCCAGCCTGTTTCCAAAATTCTTGGCAAGCTTGGCTGCGACAAGCTGCTACCATATTTGACATTCTTGACATGAGCCCTCCACGCAGTGTGGTGTGGGAGAGAGTTCCCTCGGCACCTCAGAACCTCTGTCTGCCTCCTATCTGTGTGCCCTGACTGTCCCTTTGGCCTGGCAAGCGGCTGTGTCGGCCCAGGAGAAAAGGAGTGGAGCACTCCTCCCCTCCTGAAACTACCCAGAAACTGACGAAAGCTTTCACGACTTGGAGCAGTGTGCCCACCTGCAGCAAGGCCACCAGCTGGGAACTTCCTAGACCCCCAAGAGCTTCGTCCCCCACGTCAAACTCCCGCTGCTGGCAGTGTGGCGGGACGCGCCGCCCTGAGAGGAAAGCCCGGCTCCCGGAGGGAAGTGC
>NW_005054297.1:15327871-15329292 GCF_000277835.1 Geospiza fortis
CCGGCGGCGTCCTGCCGGCGCCTGGGATCTCTCTGCCAGCGGCCGCACATCAATAAAACACCCGGGAAAGCCGGGAAGTGCATCTTGCCAAAGCGGGTGGTCCCAGAGAGCTGCCCAGATCCTAACAGAAATGCCTCCTTTGGAAGCTCCTCTCATCCTTATGAGCGGAAGAGTGCCGACGCTTACTTCTCAGCTGCTTCTTTGCTCAAGGTCGCTCAGCCTGTACAGGCTGCAACACGAGTCCGAATTGCGGCGCAGATAACTACGGGATAACTGGAAACTCCCTGCTCTTCAGCCCAGGCTGGATGCCCTGCTCACAGCGGGACCTGCCTCAGGCTTTACGGACAATTCACGCGAAATGCTGCCCTCTTGTAGCATAAACATATTTTCTTTAAAGACCCCTTATAAAAATAATCCGGTACAATAAAACTTTTCGCCCGCTTAATCGGAACACTCGTCTTTTGCCTTCCACGCAGCTGTGAATTTCACAGCGTTCACAGCTGTCCCCTGTGAATCCTGTGAAGGCTGAGGCAGCAGGGAGAGGACTCCCGGGCAACCCAGGCATGCAGCGTTTGCGGCGGGGAAGCCCTGGAAGCGCTGTGAGGATCAGCGATTCCCAAGCAAATCGTTTTAGGGCTTTCCTCTCCTGCGCTTCCGTCACCTCAAATACTCAAACAGCGCTGCAGGCCTGGGGTGCCTTTCCCTGGGGAGATTAGTAGAAGTTTCGAGCAAGACGGGCGGGGGGATGAATATATTTATTCAGTACTTTCAGATCTGGTTTATAGGAAAAGGAAAGGAGCCCCCAGCAGCACTTCAGCGCTCGCCAGTTTACCTTTCCAGAGGCGAGCCCTTCCCCGCGGCCCCGGGGAAGCCGGCGCCCTGAGGGGGTGTCCCGCGGACGGCCGTGCCATGAGGTGGCGAGGGAAGCCTACCTTCCCCTGCCCCTCTCATCGTTTCTTTAGCGCTCCCTCCGCCACCACCGCGGCGAGGTGTCTGTGTGTCCCGCCCCTCCGGCACAGCCGGCGTTTCACTTCGGCTCTGCGGCCCCGCGGAGCTCGCCCCATGCGCCCGCTCCCTTTCTGCTGCCTTCCAGAGCCAGCCGTCCTCTTTACCGCGTATACATTGACAAAATGATTTATATTATTATCATAAGTATGATGATGAGATGATGATGATTTGAGCCAAATTCCGCTCAGGGCCAGGGGGGCTGGCAGCAGGTGTAGGAAGGCTCTGTCTCCGCAAAGGAGCATGCTCAGCGCTCTCAGGCATGCTCCTTCGGCGGGGAGGGAGCCAGAGCTGGGCCGGGGGGCGCGGGGGGAGCAGCAGCCTCCCAGCTCGCACCGTCCTAATGCAAAGTTTGATTGTACCAGCGGCCCCTGGGCCGCGGCTCAGGGGTTCGGCATCCCATCGCCGCCGCCTCA
>NW_005054297.1:15329644-15360276 GCF_000277835.1 Geospiza fortis
CCCCGTGCGGCCCCCGCGGCCGTGAGGGCAGGGGGGTCCAACCCCGGCCACAGCCACGGCACCCGGCGGGTGGCCTACCTTGAGCTCCTCCGTGTCCAGGTTAGCTGATCTGTCCATAGAGCGAAACTGAACGGAGCGAACTGGAAACTACGGAAGTTGTGCCAAAAAAATGAAGAGGAACAAAGGTGGGGGGGAGATAAAAAAGGGAGAGGAGGGGGGAAATCTAGTCTGTCAGTTTCCAGCCTAAACTCAGCCTTGTCCTCCAAACCGTGGCAGCTCCCCTCAGTCTCATTCTCCGCGATCACGCCTCCACCGGTTTAAATAAATAAATAAATAAATAAAATATTTCACTTTTTTAAAAAATAACTCCCTTAAGGATTAAAGCGACAGGTGATCCTTCCCTGGTGAAAGAGATTCGCGTCCTCTGGCAATGAAAGGAGACAGCAAAAAAAAATCCACTCAGTTTAAAGATTTTTTTTCTTCTGCAATAAGCTCAGAAACCGGCGAATCGCTGTATCCCGAGGAAAAAATCCTTCTTCCCTGGACAGCATCATGCAGCAAATTTCAAGCAAATGTGTTCAAACTGAAGAGAACAGTTTATGATAAAAGCCTTTCTCCGTCATGCTACCAGAGTAGTCTGGTAGCTAATTTAGCACCCTGTGAGCGCAAGACATTAGCGATGAACAATTTCGCTGGCAAGATAACAAAATCCCCCAAGTCCTGCATAGGCTCAAAAATTGTTATGCAGCTGAATATAGTCTATAGTAATAATAATAGTAATGTATATATACACATACACATATATATATATATAAAATAAAAGAAAGTCTGTACGGTATGGTCTTCTTTGAAGGTTATGCTGGAAGAGTTGGGAGGAAAACAGGAGGTGGATCTCTTGCAGAAGAGAAGGGAGAGAGAGGCAGAGATTTCCCTCTCCGTCCCTGTTTTACTGTCCTTCACCGCCAGGTGACTGACTTCCCTCCTCTCGGCTGGCGCGGGGGGGTTTGAACAGCAGACACAGTGGTCACTTTAAAAACCAGCACTGCTTTGTATCTGTTTTGTAATTGCTTTGTGTGATACTCATGTATCATTCCGTATAAAAATGCACATATATATATATATATATATATATATATTTATATCTGCAGGTGTGTCTAAATTAATAGGGTGATGTGGAGCTTAGTCTTTGGCTTGTAGCATGCAGTTTTGTGCAGCTGTTGAGTGTATCATTGATGGGCTGCAGCTGTGATGGAGCAGCCTTTCTGATAGCACGTGGATTAAGTCTGACTCTCTCTGAGTGTTACTTTTACTAATCCCCTTTTCCAAAGGATTCACTATCTTCTAGTTCTCAGATCACTCTAAAGAGAACGAAAATTAGATTTTAAAATTCATATTCCTCCCTGCCAAGATCTTATCACCATCCTTTTTCATAAATCTGTCACTTGCAGTTTCAAAGAAGATTTTTGTGATTTTTGGCTTCCTGCTATCAGTCTTTTGGGGGCCTTATTTATGAACTCCATTCATGGCAAGTTCAGAATTATCACTTTCTAGTACTATCCCCTGCTTTATACACTGTTTTAAATAGGATTAATACTCCTGATAATTCGACTTAAGTAAGCTAACTTAATAGCTCAAAGTGTACACTCTGTTTCCAGTTCCATATAGATTTGTTTGCAGCTTCCACCACTTCAAGGTTAGTATAAGCTTAAGCCCTGGGTGAAGCCCTGTTTCTGAAGACTGGATATAGCCCTCATTTTCTGGACAACTACAGATGCGAGGCAGATGCAGGCGAATGACATTTCTCCTTTTTGCACAAATCGTACATGGCTTCTAGGTTCATTGTGAACGCATTGTAAGTATCATTATTATCATTCATCTAGAATCGCAGTTTGTAAATGTTGAACACTTGGTCTGGCATTCCCATGTAAACGAAAATGCTCATGTCCAGATAAAAGATTGCCAAAGTAGACACTGAAGCAGCTGTAGGACCTATATGAATTTAAGAGTGTTTTCACCTAAAAGAAAAATTTCACTATATCCACCCACTCCCCAAATTTGAAACCTGGAGAGACCTCTGTAGGAGACCATGCTGGAGAAAGAAGATCACTCAGAAGACCCTTCAAAGTCTCAAAATGTGTCAATAAACAGGATGGGTAGAGGAAAGGACTGCCCCCCTGTGTGAAACCAACCAGGGGACACATCATGAGAGCACCTTGGTGCCCCGGCTGGTGTCACTGGGTGACCAGAAGACTCCTGAGCCTCTCCCTACATCCATGTCTGTTTGCATGGCACATAGCAGATCAACTAGTAGCTGCACAAAATGCAACTTTATAAAAACATTAGGCCAAAGACCTGCAGTACCTTGATCTTCTGCTGACTTGTCGCTCCCACACTATGGAATTTCTTGCATCTAGAACTTCTCAAGTTGTTTTCATATTGGCACAAAATCTGTGGCAATGTGATATATTTGAGAATCCTCTGCTGAATTTGGCTGATGCCAGTCAGGAGTTCAGTGAAGAGACAAGGAAAATTGACAAGGCACTCATATAAGCTTAACTTCCTTAGTAAACAAGACAAAAGAAATTGATTTTGACAGTTCCTTGAATAATACTTTAAAATATGTTTCACTCCTCATAGTTAATATAGCCTAACGAGTGACTTTAAAAATTCGGGTTTATTGCTGCTAAGGCAGACATGCCAAACTTGATTAATACCAAACTTCTAGTTCCTTCAGATATCTTAGTTTTTTATCTTGTGTATAATCTGTAAGGCATTTCTTTTCTTGTGGCAGGGCTCTAATTCACAAGACAAGGCTGGCATTTTCATCCTCCTTATTCAAGCATGGCCCTATGTCTTAATTGTTGCGCATGGTGTGGAATTATTATTTTCATTAAAGAATGCTTTCTGTTTCATTCAGCACTGTTAAGAACCGTTTTCGGCATAAGTGTGAACACAAAATTTTGCAAACTTTATTATAGGGAAAAACTGTAACTAAACCAAAGGCTAGATCCAAAAAAGAAGCAGAAAATCTTTAAGCAAATCAGAACCTGAGTTCTGAAAATGACACCTGCACCTGGTGCAGATGAGTGTCTGGAAATAAAACTCAAAGAAAGCAGCAGTCTGCAAACTCACCAAGCGGTAACTTTGACCCTTGATTCAGCTGGTCAACATGTGGTAGACTAGTGAAGGAATTACATTACTTTGTGTAAATCCAGTACCTTAACTACTATTTCACTTCTATTCTTGCATTCATCTGATAATTTTTCTAGTTTTTAGGGTTTTTTCCTGATAATAAGTTGCTGTGAAAATGTCATTCACTGCCTAGTCCTGTGCCTTTCCTGTCCCCCAGCCTTTCTGGTAAGGAAGGCATTTCTGGTAAGCATAATTAAATATTATAAATCAAATATAATTAAAGATTGTGTTGTCTGGATATAATTAAAGGGTGTATGGCAGGAGAGTCCTTGAAGAATAAGTGTCCTTAAAAACAGAGTGCTTAACTTTGGAGTACTAGACTTAGGTTAAGGTTAGGTTAAGGTTAAGTGTCAGGGTTTTTTTTGTGTTAGTCTTCTAGATTCTTTTTTTTTTTCTTTTAATTAGTCTAGAAAGACTTGTTTTCTCCTGATTTGCATTGTACATTTTTTTACTAGACCTCATTCTGAAATACAAGGGCAGGATAGAGAACATATGGAGGACTTCACAATGGTCACTCAGATCAGAGAAGCATTTTATCCAGTAAGGAAAAGTTCCCCTCCTCAACCTAAAAGAATAAAATTCTGCAGTCATTTAAGACTGCGTGCAAACAACAGCGGAGCATATTTTCCTAAATATGCAAAAGCATTTTTATAATCATAAGGTGTTAGCAAGCTAATGTAAAGATTGCAGCCAACTCCCCCTGTGGTACATCCAAACACTGAGCAAGTTCAGTTCAAATCTGTGCAGGGAGCAGTGAGAAAGCATAGCTTTTCAGCGAGGACTCATGCTTTTTTAAACAGGCACAGTAGTTTCAGTACTAGATAGCTATCACAATTTCTTTCTCTTTCCAGAGGTGGAAAGATGAGCACCATGATGTCCCAAACAAAATGACACAGAGTGCTTTGTCTTCCAATCAGCACATCTCTCTCATCCTTGGGAGACACTTTTTCTCAAATGGGATTTTCTAAGACAGGGTCGCCTAGAAGATCATCTTGTGTGGGTTTGTCTTCTCTAGGTATGGATAACTTACTGGGTTGCTTTAAGCTCTCAGATAGCCCATGTGGGAAGATAAACACCACTTCTCTCAAAAAAGTGTGAATCATCTTGGGAAGTGACTGTTTCCTTCTGACTGCACTGGAGTTCCTTAGATGACTGAATCCAGAGCCACATACTCAGTAACTTAATAAAAATACAGTTCAACTGAAGCCAGAGTTGCACATATGCATATGAAAAAAAACTTGTAAATCATTCTGAAACCATGGAAAATTATGGAATCTGTCATAGTGAAACCACAGGTGCTGGTCTTTCTCATTTCTCATCCTTTTAAAACAGAGAGGACAGTTTTCTTAATGTACTGTTAGTAAGAATGGAAAACTAATTCAAAACCTAATACAACTCTTTTGATACATTTCATAGGTATTTTCTATTTTAAAGAAACCAAAACCCACCAAAACTGCTAAACCCACAAACCCATAATTTCAGGCTAGGGATATAGATTCAGCATCAAAAATGAGAACAGATGAGTAGTAATATAGCTCTTAAACACAATGACTAAATTTTTCCCAAATTATAAAGGAAATCTGTATACCTGAAAATGCTTTTTTCAGGATAAATGTGTTGGTAACAAAAAGGTCTAAGGCTCATCCCATTCTTCCTTTCACTGCAGAAATACTTTTATATTGATCGAAAAATGATATATTTAAAGATACATTGTGATTGATGGTCTGAGTTTGCATTGAACTGGAATTATTATGATCATGGATACAAATGAATATAGTGGCAGCATTATACCATATGTTGCTCTATAACTTGAGGGTTATGTAATTTTTTCAAGGCCACCCTTCATCATACTACAACACTTTACAGAACTTTGAAATGTATGAATGAAATCTGAAGGGAAATAGGAAAGATGGAGAAATAAAGGCAATATTTAGATCGAATTAATAATAGAAAAGCCTTAGGAGATGAAATTGTTTGACTTGAATTAGGCTAGAAAAGGTCAGGTGTTTCCTCCCCAAAACTTTTTTGCTTGCCTTTCCCACTATTCCACCAATTCAAATAACTCTTCCCCTTTTTCTGCATCCCTGTGCTGTTTCTCTCTCATTTGCCAAAGCCTCCACCACTAACTTCACATGTTAAACAGTTACATGAGAAGACTCCAGCATAAGGCCTTTTTATAAGCTGATACAAGGGAACTTTTTTTAACATACAATAAGCAATGTGGTGTTTGGAGAAAATGTAAGATGATGACATTAAGATTTTTTTTTCTACTAAGGACAAAAATGAGGTAACCTTTTTCATGAAAAGGTGCATTTTCTACCAAATTGCTCCAAGAGATCAAATTTATGCATAGAATAATCCAACAGAGAGATGCCATAGTTAGAAGAACTGCTTTTGCTCTGCCAATGGCCTGCTCTGTGACTTCATATAACTCAATAACACATGTTCCATATTGCATCCATTTCCACAATTGTTAGATAAAGGAATTTATATTCATCCATCTGTGTAAGTTTTTGAATTAAAGACTCTACAAAGTATTATCACAAAATAATCCAAATTTCAGCACAACAGTTTGGGTATTCAAAAAAGAACGTTCACACTTCCAGAACAACAAAGCACAATATTTCTGCATCTTAGATAATTTCAGATATTCTAATTATGTATAATCCATATGCATATTTTTAATGCATACAGATTCCTGAAAAGCTAAAATTCCTAGCAAAATTATTCACTGACCTCTAGCAAGAAAAATGGGCACTTTAATGAGTAAATATGCAAATATATAATTAGGTTGAAAAACCTGTAAACCTTTAGCTACAATGAAAATAAATGTTGTGCATCAGGAAAAAAAATCCCTCTTCATGTGGGGAAAAAACATTGATATTCCAGAGCACTGCTTAGAGGAGCTGGACATTTCCATAGGAAAGACATAGTTTCAGAGTAGTTCCGTTTCATCAGGAGGCAAATGCTTTTTACAACAATGGTATTTAGACTGTAAGCTCTTGAGGACAGAGACCTTTTCTTTTTAATATCTGAAAAGTGCCATGCAAAGATACATGTATACATTAATATTTAATACACAAATATTAATAATATTTCTGAGTGAGGAGCATAATTTCACAAAATCATGTTACTTTACAGATTTGAATGTCAACATAGCAGTCTTACAGTGTTAACTGGAGCTATTTCAGAGTAATACCAAGTAGACCTGGGTGTTGTGTGTTGGCAACCTGTACATATTTGTACATCAGATTTCTGCAGTTTGAGATGCTGCATGTTTATATGTCTGCACAGACATCTCTCTGAGCCCCATTAGCAACCTTTGAACGTAATGACCAACTTCAAAGTGCATTAATTGAAGTCGTAAATAGATCCTCCCACCTGTTGGTAAAGGCAAACAACTTGAAACAGGACAGAACAAAGACTGTGCTAATGCCTTCACTAAAAGGACAACTGCAGGATGAAGTCAGTGTACTTTAGTGGGTGTCCAGAAATCTGCAGGAAAACAGTTAAGGAGCTTTATGCATAAATATGCAGACATGAGAGCAGATGCTCCTCAGTCAAACTTCGTGCCCCTTACTGATCCTCTCATATGTAACAGGGAACAATCTGACAAAACCCTTTATTTGCAGTTACCTTTATCTTCTCGTTGCATTCTCTGCTGTCTAGTTAGGGTTGAGTTCATCTTGCAGCCTTTGACTAATTCAGTTACAATGTCTGTCAACCATAAGAAAATCCATGGAAAAGGGGCTTTGTTAGGTGCAGTTCTCAGATAACTTCTTGCTATACAATTTTTATATTGTATTGCTATAATTACTACCTTCTTATATAACATAATTGTTATAATCTTTATACACATACATGCAGTTATATCTATTTTAATACTTTCAAGCAGCAATACAGTTTGTAAATAATAGCATGTCAGTTGTATGAGGGAATGCTGGAATCTGATTCTGTTTCTTATTGAAAAAAAAAAGAAATCATCTCTGTGGCTGGACTGAATGCAGCTGGCCATATCCTGTAGTCCTGTAGTTCTGTCAGAGGGCAAACACAGGCTGGAGTTCCCAAATATGTCTTTTGAGGTAATACAAAAATGACACAGATAATTCATTTTTAAAATATATTAAGTTATTGGTCTAAGTTACTACTGGATGTGTATTCTAGCATACTTCTGAAACTTAGTGCATGAATTTTGGGTTTGCTGGAATGGTGTAGTGAGAGAACTACATCCAGAAATCTTGGATATTTTTTACCTCCTTAAGTACAAAATAAGGTGCACAAAAACAACTTAAAATTGTTATATTAATTTAAGAGAGCATTTTAAAAAATTAAATGTAGAAATACAACATTACATCTGGTCAAACTTATCCTGCATTTAGGGAAATACTGAAGTGCGGAAGCAGCCATGCATAACCGGCACAATGCACCACTTCTTGGAAGACAGTATCTCTAAGGAACAACAGTTCATCATGGAGGCTGCAGCCAGCCCTTTCAATGCATAAATTATTCCTCTTTTCAGTGCTGTGCATATCTGAGGGCATAATCAAGTCTTAGTGCTGGAGGGAGATACTTTTTTGTTCTAAGAAATGAAGTCTGGAAAGAAGCCATTTTGCTTAATCTCTGTGAGGCATTACTCTTAAATTTCATGAGGAAATGCTCTGTAGTCTCACCATTCCTCCCAGTCTCATCCACACACTGAGAATTTCTTGAACACCTTAAGGCAGATGAAGGCTGCCATACACATCTCCTTAATGTTTAGTAAACCTGCAACAAAAAATGGCTAAGTTGTTCTAAGAGTTTTTTTTTTTGTTCACTGCGGGGTCTGTTTCCTCACACCCAGTTCTTATAAATGATTGTTGATGTCTGCTGAGAGAGGTATGTGGCACATACCTCTGGACTAATAAGCCCATAGCAGCTGCAAAACTGAACATTACCACCTACTAGTACCAAACATCTAACTGCATAGGAGAGGATGCTCTCCTAACAAAGCAGCATGCACGAGTTAGGATTGAGTAGCACAGTTTATTTCAGACTTTCCCCGTTTTTGTACTTAAATGATATAAAGCCTTAATGATCAAAAGATCTTTTTTAGAGATATACTAAATTCAAGTAAGATGCCAGGACAGTTCAAGAGCACTTCATGTGTAGCAACTCTAATAAGAGTCTGAAATTTTTTCACAGCAAACAGCAGTTTTAGAGGCACAGTATTTGAATGGGTTGAACTAAGAAGTGGAAATAAAGGATTTTGAGATGGTAGAAAGAGCTTAATTACAGCACTTTTGTACATGTCAAGAAGTTTTACCATAATTGCCAAGACACCATTTTCCACAAATGGAGAAAGGCTCAATTTTTAGGCTATTTTTAATACTTATTGTGTGTTACTTTCCCATCCAATAAAAGGAAAGCAGATAGTCAATATTGCTGATTATAAAAATAGGGGGTTTACGACTGAAGATGAAATGTGACAAGTTAACCTTTTCAAGAAGGCTCTATTTAAATAAATTATTAGCATCTGTTCTTTTACCTGATTTTCATGAGTCATTCACTCAGGTCCTAATATATAGAGTGTGTGCATGGGGTTATCTCTGACAGCAAAGATTGATCATAGTCATCCACTTTTAAAAGGAAACTGTGCAAAACTTGATATGGAAAGTTAAATCCAGAAATTACAGAGTATTAACTGTGCTACTAACTTCTATACTACTGCTAATATTTTTCCATAATCCTAGCCTACTTTTTTCACTTCTTTTCCAAAGGGATTAATCCTACCTTGTAGGAAGAATATTGGCAGGGGTTAGGAGTTTCAGGATCAAAATTGTGAGACATTTCCAAAGTAAGGTTTTGTGCTAAGGAGCAAAACTTAAAAAAAAAAACAACCACCAAAGGAAACCCAATGCAAAATATGCATTTGTTTAAAATATGTATTCTAATGACCTGTTCTGAGATTTTTTATATCCTCCTCTACTCTTTTCCATTTTTTTGCTACTTCTTTTCATCATTTCATCCTATTTAAATTTAGTGCTCTAAATCCAAGGAATATACTTTTCCATTTTTTAAGAACAGTTAAATAAACTAATAATAGTAATAGCAATACATATGTGTTCTGAAATACTCTCTGACTTTATTCAAGTCTACATGCTGAAATGTGTTATGAACAAATATTAAATGATCCTCTTTGATATTTATATGAAACAAATACATAGCACCTTCAGGAGTTCATCCATCTGAAATGCTAGCTGGAAACACTCCAAGTGTTTCTGTCATGGTGGTCAGTGGTTGTAGCTGGCTTGCTCTGATACACTGACCTTCTTAGGTTGCTGCAAGAGCAGCATCCAGCCTGTCTTTTATCTGCTTCCTGCCCAGTGTCCAGCCAGCAGTGCCTGAGTGGCCTAATATATCAATTTTCCTGTTTGCACCAGCAGGACATGCTATTTGCTAAGTCCATTGCAAGTAAATGTTAATCATCTAAAGATAATCCATATGAAGATAATTTAATAATCTTTTTTCATGTAAATACAGATGGAGCAAAAAATGTAGAAATAAGTTGGTTTTATGTGTAGATACGCATATGTCTTCTGAGGCAATGCCTATGAACACATGATCTCACACATAGCCAGGAATCCTGGGCACAAACTGATAATAAAAACATGATCTTTGCTCATAACTATATGTTCCCATCCTATTGACTCTTAACTTTAAAACAAATGGCTAAAAATATTGAAATTCTGATTATTATATTTTTATTTTTTGTTTATCTCTTTCAATAGGTTTAAATTGTTGTTATGTGAGATATAACTGAAATGTTGGAGGACATTTATTTGTCAGAGTCTCTTTTTACATTTCTATGTGGAAATAAAATAAAAAAGATTATTTTGTATCACTACTATTTTTCAATATTTGAGGCAGTACTTTTCTTACAATTGTCAGATATAAGATGAAAATCAAAACCATCATCTCAGAAAAACACAAGAGCATTTTATTTATGCTCTGTTACACTTCATTCCTCTTCACAGATTTCAATAGTTTTGCAAATGTATCTCTATGTTTGATGACTAAGCTATTAAGTTACTCATAACAATTCACAGTGAGTCAGCATATGTGATTTCCAACCTGTTATATCTTTTATAACTTGGAATCAAGATTTAAGCTCACACAGGACAAAAAGTGGAGTAACAGCAGATTGAATTGCACTGCTCTTTTCTGAAATGTTAAATCTATTTGGCTGTTTTCATGATACACAAGTAAGATGATTCCTCCTGAACACAAGCAGCATGTACCACCATAACCCCCTTTATACTGTTGCTACCCCATCTTTCAGTTATTTCTAGCTATTCTCACATCAGAAACCTGGCAGCAGACTTCTAGGGTAGAAATCCAAGCTTTACAATTAAATGAAAGAAAAAGAAATGTTCCAACCAGTATCTTGTTTTATCCTTGCAAAAAGTGGGAATATTTCCAATTTTCAGGGTCTTTTCACAAGATGAAGGGAAGAGAGCAGCAGAAATGTAACAGTGCCAAATTACAAAGAACTGGCTGTACAGGCGATCCCATCCTTCATTCCTTCTCTGCAGCTGAGAGGTGGTGCCATCTGCCCTTTCAGCCTACTGAGTGCTGTGTCACTCATGAAGATGCAAGTTTGGACTCCTCTTTTGTCAGAGTGTGTGCAAAGCAGCTCCTATATATAGGAGAAAATGTCCTCAAGGGGAAAATGTGCTAACCTCTAATATTTGTGTCATTCCAGGATCAAAACCAGTCCCTCTTTTATGGAGTATGTGGGGTTTTTAGTTTTCCTCTGAAAAAAAAAGGAATGCAGAACAACCTTCTTGTTGGGTCACTGGAGGATTGTGTGGCCATGACTGCCATGGCAAATGGAGTAGTCCATCATGTCTTTAATGAAAACTTAACCATTTTTATATGAAGCCAGTAAAGAGAGCATTGCCTTCGTGGTGCTGCATCTGAATCCCACTCATCTTCTGGTCTCTTCTATGACCTCAGAAGCTCCCTGATAAGCCTCAGCCAAAGCAGCTGAGCAGTAAATCATCCCTTGACTATAGTAGTGGGTCTGAGAGGCATTCCCTCATGTTCCAGGAGCTTGCATGCTAAAGGTGGTAACAATCAGAAATATCAGTTTCCCAACATAGGTGGGAAACAAAGGATAAGCAATTATCATTTGTACCTTTGGTAAACCATTTTCCTGAATCATAGCCTGAATGGAGTGACACTATTAGGAATTGCAGTTTGAGAGGAACCCATATCATTGTCACTGCACTTTGGGAAAAAAAAGTACAGTAGTTATTTACTTGGGCTATGGCCAGGATGGAAGCTTACTGATGACCAGAGTTAATCAGCTTGCAACCCTATAAACAGCAGAGAGGCTCTTTGAGCTTTTCTGGACTGCAGCAGGCTGAATGAGCACCTCCCTTTGAGTGGGATGCTTCTTGGAGCTCACAAACCCTCAAGTTTGCAGTATTCAACAAACTGTCTCTGAAGATGAGCCCTGGGGTGATATTCCTGCCACATCTTCATGCTCCTTGAGCTGCAATCCATTGCCTGTTGGGAAATGCAAAGGACTTTGCTATGAGTATTTCATCGAACCTGAGGGGGAATTTTTTATAAGTACCTTTGCACAAAAAAAAAAAAAAAAAAAAAAAAAAAAAAAAAAAAAAAAAAAAGGTGTAAATATTGCTTTAACTTGTGTGAGTGTGAGATTTGGTTATGATTTGAGTGTTACTATCTCAAATCTGTAGTTAAGTCATCGTTATAATTGTAGTGAACCCTATCAAATTGCTTTGTAAATGTTACTCAATAATTAAGTGCTGCTAAACCCTTTTGCACCCTTATCTTTACATCCATATTCTTTGTGCCCTTATCCCCTTTTGCATTCCGAGCTTCCTTGCAAATCATTCCAAATTGCTTCTAAGTTGATCATCCTTTTTATGCTTTGATCTGGGTTGTACATAATAGAGTGAACCTTGCCATCAGGCTCTGTAAAGTCACATTTTCACAAATTCATGTGAAACCCTGTTTTCGCCAATACTTTCTACAATGTTCTTTTAAGCAGCCAAGCTACTCATTCATGACAGACTTGAATGGATTGGCGTGGAATGGCAGCAATGCATTTACTGGAGTACACAAGGCACTGCCAGCATGTGAGACTTCTCTAAAATAACATGTAAGGTTTTGTAGTTATACCTGACCAACCAAGTTGGATCCTTTTCATTGCAGTAAACACTGATTAAAAGCCTGACATTTTTCTTTTATTTAAGAAAATAAGGGTATTTAAAAGGGCTCCATTTGTACTGTAAGTTGAATATTAAAGAAGTTGCTGAAAAAACTGTGAGGGGAAGGGCAATTGGGTCAGGCTTTAAAATGGTATGTGCAATACTTAATGGTTGTCAAACGGATAGCTTAGTAAGCTTTTGTTGCAATAAGCCATATGTGTGGCTGAGTTCAAGATGCTTATTTATTTGCTTCCTCCAGATACCCTCTCCACTGCAGCAGATACTTGCTAAGAGTGATTCCATCTCCCATATCTCCAGCTGGTAGAGGGGTATGGACCTTCAGTGCTGCATTTTGGTATTCCAGGAGGTGTTGTGTAGTGGTGAAATGGCCACTTTGCATCTGCTCTGCTTGTTTGTAAATAACTGAATTTAAAGTAAGAGATGTTCAGAATAAGGGTGATGCCTGCATTGCATGTTAAGTCCAAGAAATGTGTTTTCATTAACGAACAAAGAGCCTTTAGATGAGATGCTCTGAAGAAAGCTCCTTTTATAAAATGGAGGGTGCTAGAAAGTGTGTGTCACTGCCACTATCAACTAATAGAGGTTATGCACTGATGGAAGGAACAAGGGAGCTGGCAGAAGTCTGTCTCTTGCTGTCAGTTCCAGGCTGCAGGCTTTTATGTTCATTTGTATTGCAATCAATAAGGAATAGCTTAAATTGGTCTCTGGAAGCTTGATTTTATAGTTTGCTAAATTTCTCTTTTAAATTTGTTTAAAATAAAAGAGAAGTTTCTATGGAAACCTTCCTTTGATTCAAGAAAAATATCTCCCAGTCTTCATCTCTTCCTCGCACAAGGGCTGGCTGGATCTGTGCCAAGATCCAGCTGCACTCTCCCAAAGCTGCCCCTCCAGCTCAGTGCTGGGCAGGGAGGCAAACACTTGCTACCACACCCATTGTGTAGTTAATGCTGCCTGTTCACCTGTAGGTGATGTTCCCTGTTCATACTCTTCCAGCTCCCAAACCAGCTGGCAGCAGAAGACATTCCCCAGCGTGGGTAGCCCTGGCAGCACTGGCAGTGGCAGCATGTGCTGATGTATCCTCACCATCCTGCAGCCCTGCCCAGAGCAATGGCAGCCAGGCAGAGTGAGCAGAAGCTCTGTGGTTCTTGGAAATGGCAAATGCTGGCCACCTTGGTCTTCCTAGGAGCCTAAGTGGCTCCCAGGACTCAAAGTTGTTTGTTCTGATAAAGTTTTGTATGTGGAAAAAAAACCCCAAAAACAATTCCCTGAGATAATTTCTGAGTTACAAAGCCTCAAAGAAATAAGATGAGGGAATTGCTTGGGTTTAAGATATTTTTACCCATTATTGTCATATATACCCATAATGGTCATTACCATCAGCTGATGGATATGGTTTTTTTTCATGAACAGGGAGAGCTTAAGACATTTGATCTGCTTAGAGTTCCTAAGTCTCCTTTCCAAAAGGCACTCTTAAGCCTCTCTCCTCTCTCAGTTTGTGATATTCTGATTTTTTCTTCTTTTTTTTTTTGCCTATTGATACAAGATCTTCCCTCAGCTTCCACTTCCATTACTCAGCCTCTGACCAGTCTTTCACAGCATGACCCAGCCTAGGATCTGGGTTTGAAATGCCTAATGGAAATTAGACTTAAAAATTTTTCAAATTCATCTTCAACTCCTTGCAACTACTTTGCTCACCAGCTTCACCCATCATTCATTCAGAGCTGTAGCAGTACATAGGAGAGAAAAAAGAACCTATAAAATCTGTTCAAAAAGGATCTGTACCAGTTTTTATCTCAAAATACAGTAGTACATTTGTAGAAAGACAAGACAGCAATCAGAGGTAAGTCTAGCTTCTCATAACTTTGATAAAAATTCCTTAAAGATATCAAGCTTTATACAGTCATAGATTATTTTGTATCTGCTGCATTCAGTTCTCTCTTTATAATTAATTTTCAGTACAGCACTTTATTAGATGAGCTATTGAATAAAGAAAATAATTCAGTTTTGCACCGCTTTATTTTTAAAGTCAGGAGTAAGATATGCTAGACTACAGGCAGGTATACAATTTTTTTTCTTTTTTTAATAAAAACGGAATTTAAAATAAATTAATGCAAACTTTATTCAGCTGGAATAAATTAATATAAAAGAGAACCTGATGATGAAAATATGTGCATTAATATCTTGGTATTTTTCTAGTTTTTATTCCCCTGGTAAAAAACCCAGAAGTGATGGCTCAATAGAATACATCCTTTACCTACCCTGGCTGGTCATTCCTCACCTCTTAGGGGAATGTTGTCAAGAGAAAAGCTCCCATGCGTGTTCCTTATGCACTGCTGTGCAAGTCAGCAGTCTTAAATTAACAAACTAGAAGAATTTCCTGGAAAAGAATTTTTTTTAATTTTCAATTTTAGCTTTTTATGTAATAATATTTGAATCAAAAATCTCAGAAAACCATTTGGCTACTTGAGGAATTTCTTCTCAATCCCTCAGATGGCTAGGTAACTCTGCATTTTTACTGATGCTCACTGTAACTTAGCTAGCCTGAGGGTGATATAAAACAGGACTCTTCAACTTCTTTGACAACTATAGCCAGATTTTATTACAGTGTGTTGCTTATGGACCAGAGAACAAACAAACTATAACATGATGAATCACCTGGAGAATAGATCAATCTGCATGCCAGGAGTTGGGCAGCAGCAGTGCAATGCAGTAATGGCTCCATTATACTGCAGATACCATGTGAACAAGAGCTGGAAGTTGATGCATTTATTTATGGCATTAGCAAAAGATGTAGTAGTTCTTTCTGCATAAACACAAACAAAATTAAGCAAACAAGTGTCAAACATTAAATCATTATTGCTAGTACATAGTCTGTTATTTTGACTGTATTATTCATGTAAGATGGTCTCATGGCTTTCTGATTAAAGCTGCCAGAAATTACGTTCTTTAACCTCACTGTCATCAAGAGTTATTCAAATGGCGGCATTTTTAATTAAAGATCAATCTTTTTTTTTCAGTAAGAGAAAAAAAAATTCATTAGAAAATGGTCAGAAGCAAAAAAGAAATTGTTCTGCTTGTCAGTCTCACATCACTCTTATGCTTAATTAGTTCTTGTTGTTTGGAGCCCCTAGGTGAAAAATGAAAACAATCAATTTCCTAGCCAAGCTACAACACTGGGATTTGCCATGATAAGGAAACTACTTGAGAATACATGTATGATGATACAGAGAACTCCTTATCACCCGAACACAAGAAATTTCAGAATGCTCTTTATCTCATTCAAATGTCCTTATGGCTTTCTGTTCACTCCAAACAATAGAAATGCATGAAGACTCCATGGAATACTATATCACAGGACGTGTGATAACTCCTCTGTTCCCCATGTATAGTAGCACTTTTTCTTTGGTCCCCCATATCACTGAGAATAAAACTGAGATGAGAAGGGAAACCTCTTTGGAGCTCTTTTACCTACACTACATGTCAAACTCGTACAGAAAGGCAGCAGCATCTGTGTTTAGGAGAAAATGTGCAAAATTTAGGATCTGTTTCCTTGGCTTTTGCCTTCAGCTCCTGCTTGAGATCTTCTGACTGCCATTCCTCTGTTGGTACAGAAATGAAGAGGTCAATTTCTGCATGCAAAATACTGCAAGTGATTTTGGATACTGTAAAGACAGGGCTTGATGGACTTGGGGTTGAAAAGCGTCGGTCACTTAAAAAGAAAATGCATTCCTTCATACCCAGTGAAAAGGCTTCACTTTTCTCTCGTTTGTCTTGTTCCTAAGAAGGTAAATTATGAGTGAACACAGAGGAATGACAATATGTAGTCCGTATTGCAGGGAAAAGCCTGAAGATGGACACTTCCCTATGTTACAGCTACTCTTTTCTCAATTTCCTCTTCAGGCTCTTTTCAGACCGTGTTCTCTTAGGAGGCTTTTACTTTGCCTTCACCAATTCCTGCAGGTTTCCCTGCCTTAAGAATCTGTCATCTTTTCCTACCTTATTTTACAGGCATCCTCCTGGCACCTGACTCACCTTTTGGACCTTCAGAATAATTTCTGTGCTTCCATTCTAGCCTTTGCAAATTGCTGCCTCTGTTTGATTAGACAACACTTGTTAGAGGAAATATCATCTCTTAGATGCAGTCCCATTGTAAGGGCATTTTATGAAAGAGATGTCTTTTTATGTGAGTACAGTTAATGGATAATGGCCCATAATCAAGAAGCTGTGACTTTGCTCATAGGTTTTCTTTCAGCAGCGGAAGTCTTTACTGTTGTTAGCACACAAATTTCTGGAACATTTACACAGAAGCAATTAAGGCCATATTCAGATAGGCTATTATTCTACCTAATGGGTACATAATAGGTACTTAATAGATATTTAGGTACCTATTATGCTTACCGGTTCAAAAGAGCAAAATTATCAGGCTCTTTTCAAAGGCCAAACAGGAATTGTCATGAGGAGGGCTAACAGAAATCAGGATGCACTATAGTATGGGTTAAAATTCATTGTTCTGGGCAAAAGCACAGAGCATTTATTCTGTGCTTCCTCTGAAGGTGTTTTTCTTTTCAAAGCAGAGCTCTAGGAATTTGTGCAGCATTATGGACTTGGTGCTTGTATGAAAGGACCTGATGCAAGGATCAGGTGACTTTATCATAAAGTATCACAAGCTTCCATGAGTACAGGCTCTGTAGTTTAAAAACAGATTTTTTTTCTTTCATTTTAACTATAAAAAGCAGTTTGGAAATTATTTAAACTTTTTTTTTTCATTTAAATACTTTGTATAATTTAAAATAAGAAAAGAAAAATGCAAAAGGTATTAAATGCAGAATTGTAAAAACTTTTAGTGTAACATTTTTTCTGTAATATGCAAAATAGACCACAAGTAGTAACTGCTGTGATAGCTTGTAGAGAATAAGCTCTTTTTGTTTTGTTACAGTATATTAATAGATGAATTAGCTATATTCCAAATCCATTCATGCCTAAAACATCTATAAAACTTGAAGATATTTTACCTCCGAAACAGCGCATGGGGCTCTTCACTCCCTCTTATCCTCCCAGCTTTTCTGGTCATGCAGATTTAAAGTAGCTGCCAGGAATCAAGCTGCCATTCAGCAAGCTAAACAGAAGCCACTGCAATGGAGAGAAATAAACTAGAGGCCCTTGACAGTGGTCAAACAGTTTGAAGGAAGCATTTTGATCTGCAAAGAGAACCCCAAACAAACCAATGCAAAGCAAACCCATCATGGCCCTTTTGGAAAACATACCAAGTTTAATTTTTTTTATATAACTTTAGTCAGATACACAAAAGGTAACAACCATCAACAGCCATTAATGACCATCAGCTCCAAATGTCACCCCTGGCATGGTCAGAAACACCTGGCCTGGGAAAGGAAACATAAGAGAACCAAGAATGAGAACCTAATTCACATCAAAAGTGTAGGGATTGATAGCCAATAGGAAACCAAATACTAAGAACTGCACAATTTGGGACCAGCGAACACTGAACCAGTGAATTTCTATGGGTTTTGACTGAATCAGTATCTGACAAAATCTGTCATGATTCCGTAAGGAATCATGGGTCATGAAATGATTTTCTCTGCACAGCTGAACTATGTGTGGATGAAATTATTTCTGTTGCACATCCTGGCCAGAATAAAGTAATGTCTTGATTCCCTAATGCAAAAAATGTTGTTGGAGGATTTTTGGTTTTCCTGCAGTTTCAGAGACAGCTCCATAAGTCTAAAGAAAGTCTTTTAAAAATGCAAAGTCAACACAAAGAGAGAATAAATCCAGAAGCTTTGCAAAAAGATAAATATTCCCTCCACCCCTCCCATTTCTAATAGAAATTATAATCAAACTCAGTCAGCCACTTGAAGGTACAGGTGGAAATCCAGCCTCTCCTCTCTCCATGCTTCCCCCATCTGGTTCTTTCTGATGCCTCCTAGTAGCAGTGCCTACCTTCTTACTCTGCCTTTACTGGAATTAGGAAACAACCATGAGGATTTCTCTTGGAAAAAGCACTGAATTTATCCCAGATGTGGGATCAGTCACATTATGGAAAGAATGGAAGCAATCTTTTGCTTAAGCTGTCTTTAAAACAACGTCTGTGTAGGTTTTGAGCATATCATCCTTACATAAAATGATAGTTCTGGTAATAAAATATTTAAACCTTGCTCTCAGAGGATCTCTAATTCTGCCTATGGATCCCCACAGAAGTTCTTTAGACATTTCAAATATTCTGTTAAGACTCCATAGAACTGTTTTTATGTCTTTTGGTGATGAAACTCTACCATCTTTTCCTGATGCAAGCTGAATGCCAGCAGCAGAATGTATGATTTTAAACCCTAAGGTGAAGAAGTCTGAGTTTCTAATGCTCTGCTAATAACCCTGCTTTGGCAGCTTGCAAACCAAATGCTGCAAGATAAGAAAGCAATAAATCAGATCAAAATAATTCCCACGACCCAAACACAAAGCAGGAATAACACACAGGATTCCTTCTGGTTTTCCTTCTGGCCTCCTCTTCCCAGAAATGGGGGGCAGAAAACCTCTGACATGGGAGGAGTCCCTCTCCCCAGTGTAGCCCTGGAAGCCACAGCTGTTGTCTGCTGCCCACACTGCCTTGTGGTGCCAGGGCATGGATTTAAGAAAACTGATTTTCAAAGCTGAAAAATTAATGGCTTTTAAGCCATACAGGATTGCAGTGAGGAAAGAAAATCTCATAAATTTCTGGATTTGAAAACATTTTTCCTTCTTCAGTTCCTTAAAAACAGTATCTGCTGTGACCAAAAGACTGAATGTCACTAGCCTCAAAAACCTGCTGAGCTGACTCAGAGAGAAGTCAAGAGCTTAAAAAGCAGTCCTCCTTAGCATAATCTTTCTATGACATTCCTAACGGACCCAGAATTTCAATGGCCAAAATAATCACATATTTTGATGTTAATAAAAGATGAGTTAAGAGGTCTTTCAGTGGCAATCCTATTAAACTATCTCGATTTTACATAGTCTTAAACTCTGTTCATCTACATGTAGTGAGTACATTGCACTCTCAACTAAATATGCTACAATCAGTAGATCAAACATCTTTCATTTAATACCAGTCATTTACCCAGGATTATGCAAATAAATAAATAAATAGAAATTTAATCCTACCAAATCACCCAGCCTTATTGCCTTAGCAGAAACTTCAGGATGTTTCTCTCACTGATTATTAGAAGAAATGCTGTTCATAAAAGATAGAACTGTGTAGGCACACAGGTTTTGGTATCTACATCTGTATGCTTGTTAATGAAAAGCTTTGGAAGTAGAAGCTGGTATCTGAGGGTCCGAGGCATAGAAAAGGAGGCAATACATGAGTTAAAAATGTACTTGACAAATATGTGGAGAAAATCAAAAGATAAATACAAAGACCTTTTAGGAAATCCAAAACCCATAATGCTCAGAGTCTAGGGATGTATCACTACATGCTACTCCTGTTCTTTTGGGGTTTTTTTCCATTTCTTTGGAAACTACAGATATGAGATGGAACAGCTACAAGAGTAAAATGCTAATGACAGAGTGAAAACTACTTAGCACTACACATTATTCTGCACTTGCTTATCAAAATTTCCCTTAAAATTGGAAGTAAGCAATCAAGGAAGGTGCTGATTTTACTAAAACAGCACAGTAAAAGAAGGTCATAGAAAAAAATTAATTTTCACAAAAATTAAAGCCTAGAAGAAGAAAAATATGAAATAACATAGAAACTTTAATCCATTAATACAAACTTATTTTTCTAAATATAAACCCCTAGCAATAAAGGCAAAAAGAGATTTCAAGGAAGAAGTTGTTACTTGTATAAAAATGAAAACCCCCAGTTTTATTCAAACATATCAGAAGCAGGAATCCAACCAGAAATAAAGTTTAATAGACTACGGAAACATACTGACTGATCTTGAGAAAGACAAGGCCAGAGCATAATATTTAAATTAATTTTTTCACTAATACAAAAAGAATGAGGAGGAGGAGGAGGAGGGAGCAACCATCTCATATTGAGGAGTCAGATGTCAGAATAGTTCAATAGAATACCTTGTAGCAAGACATCAATACAATTTCTTAACTAGGAGAACTAAGGAAATTCAAAAATCAAATTGCTGAAATACTGACTATGGTAACCCACCTGTCAGTCAAATTTGCTTCTCTGAAGGGCAGCAAGAGGTATCCAGATATTTCTAGGTGCTTGATTTCAAAGCTGAGACTATAAATAAATGTTGTGAGAAAGACAGGCTTATTAGATAGCGAAGTAACCGTAATGCATTAGAAAAGGTCAATGTATTTATGTAAAGGGAATGTGATTTGCAACATTATTTTTGCTTCTCAAATCTGCTGGAGTCCTTTGACAGAGTCAGTGGTGTGAGTAAAATACATGTTTAGAATAGTGAGTTAAAATCTACAGCTGACTGTGAAGACCTGCAGGAATATCTTGTGATATTAGCTCTGGAAATGGGAATGAAATGACAGATAAAATTCAATGCCAATGAATGCAAAATAATGCATTTGGTAGGAGAAACACAATAACCTACTATAGATGCACAATAATGAGGTCTGAAAGATCTTGTAGTCATTATAAGTAGATTTTTGAAAGCATCAGCTGAATGTTCAGAGACAGTTAAAGTGGTAAATAGAATTAAGGAAGTATTAGGAAAGTAATAAAGAACAGAAATTGTCATTATGAGAATATGTCTGGTGAATCTGCATCTTGTGGATGTAATTCTGATCATCCTTGTTAAAAAAAAGCAGCAGAAGTAGGGCAGTTGGAGAGGTAGAGGATAAATCAGATCAGAAATATGGAGATTAAAAGTACTCTTCACTTTGGAAACAAGATGTCTGATAGGAGGAATGTTTAAAAGATGATGTAAAATCTCAAACTGTACAAATACTATAACCAAGTAAAGTTTACCTTGTAGCAAAATTGTAAGGGAATGAGTTTAAAAGAAATCATAGAGAGAGTCTTATCATAAAATAAAATGCCATATAGTCACAGTTTTCATGGATTGATAAAGCTCAATAGTAGGGCTAGAAGAAGAATTGGGAAATTATTGTATGCTAAGTTTCTCAAGCATCAGTAGGAAGAAATGTCCAGAGAACAATCTCAATATCAAAAAGTCCTTAACTGGTGGTTACCAACAACTCAGTGATTGTACCAAGGGAGGTGCAACTTTTTTGTACTTACACTCCTTTTAACCTTTCACTTGAATCATCCATGGTACAGCGCTGCTGAGACCTGGTGAGGTTTGCTGGGTTTGATACAAGAGAGATTCTTGTCAGCATTTGCATTCTCTTTTACTGACCTTTATGTCCAAAAACCATACCTCTTTGGTGAGTTCACTCCTGTAAATAAATGGTACTCATCATATTGAAGATGTGTCAATAGAGAGGACATTCCAAAAGGCATGTAGCAATTAACCCCAAAGCTTCCGCCTGCCGTAAAATTTAAGCCTCATCAGTGTCTTTTCTACAACTAGTGAGAAGACTCTGAGTTGTAAGCTTTCCTACTGTACAAAGCATCCAGTTTGGACTACTTTTTTAAAAAAATAAATATTTTATACAAAAAGCTTTGCAATTCTTTTAGGTAGGGCATTTGCGAAGCATCTGAAAGAGAGCCTATTTTGATAGATAATTTACTGATCACATAATCTAAAGCCTGTCATATTCCTCACTGACTTTTGTCTTAAATATGGGGAAAAATTAGCCATTGAAAATGCACACCCTGTATTTCTCCTATTGAACTTTCTAAATAAATAAGAATATATTGAAATAACATGAATTCAACTAACCTAGTAAGATTTCATTCACTAAAAAAAAAAAGAAACTTAGATGTTAGAAAGCAACATGCATGTTAATGAAAGGAAAAATTTTTTGTATATGTTTAGGGTTTTCTTTCCCCAGATTTTTTGTCTAGTATTAGATTGGGTAACCAAATGGCTGTAACGCTCTGCCTCAGAAATAGTTTATTTAAGTGATGAGCAGGAAATTTTTTAGTTGGATTACACTTTCCAAAGCACAGATGTATGCCTGCACGTTGGAAGAAAGGAAGGTTCTTATAAAATCTGTTCTTGTTATCTCCATGTTTAAATTGTCAATAATTTCAAGTAAACATAAGAATATGGCAAATGCAAATTTAAGGTTCCACATAAAAAACTGGGAGCAATAAATTTCATTGATGATGAGAAATTGTGGAAAGTAACTTGATCATTTGCTCTCAGGGTACAGGGAAACAAAATGTATTTTAATCCTACCAAGCATGTGGTTGTATACCAGGGACAGAGGAGCAAAATAGTTCTTTGCAGAGCAGTGACTGTAACCTAGGAAGCAGGAAAAGAAAAAGTTCTGGAATATAGCAAGAAGGAGGGATTTCTTACATTTTCTTACATATAAACCAAAGTTTTATGCTCATACTCCCCACAAAGGTGTGATTTTTGATTATAGAAATAGGAGAGTTTCCAAACTAGAGACACTTTTATGCTACTGTAATATGTATTAGAAAAATTCCCAGTATGTTTTAGTAACATCTTTAGTAGTAAACAAAAGTCCACATTGTTTAATCTTTATGGAGATAATTATTGAGATTGGATGATGTAGAATTGTGCAGTCTCAGCCAAAAACAAATTATGGGTGCAGGGGGATAGAATATAAGAAAAAAAAGATAGTGTAGAAAGTAATCTTACCCCAAAGGAGTTGCAGCTGGGCCAATTATCAAAGATTAGGAACAGGCCTGACTTTAACAGGCCACAGCTGTAACCAATGAGAAGAAGAGTGCTATAAAAGAGTGGGGTGGCTGGTTAAGAAGGGAATTGGAGTCAGTTGGCTGCTTTGTGAAGAAGAAGGAGTGGTCTGAGGAAATGCCCATGAGAAAACACCAGAAAGGTATGAAACTTTTGTGATAAGGAGACAACAGTATGGAACCCCTGCAATAAGATGGCAATATGTGGGCAGGAATTGTTTCTTTTGGTCAATTCATACTTTACATATATTTATATATGCCATGATTTATAGAGATCATGTTCATTTAACCATTCTAAGCACATTAGGTTGACATAGATATTTATACAGAATTTTAGAAATAAATCATCTCTTCTTATTTTTGTGATATGTATTTCTTTTTTAGAGTGCTTCTATCATGCTATGAAATGATAAAATATTACTGAAACATAAGTATGTGTATTTCCAGGAACAATAATATTGAACAGGTAAATTTATGGTATTAAAACAATGAGTCAGAAATTATTCATTAATTTGATAACATGAAAACCGTTTTTCCTAATTTCTATTTTTTTTTTGCTCCTGCACTGCCTTACATGTCTATGAGTTTTGTCTTCTCATCATCATTCATCACTAAAACTTAATTATATTGATGAAGTAAATACTCTGCTACAAATTTTCCTCTAAGGGAGTCTCATCAGTGACAGATGTTGATTGAGAAGTGTGTGCTGTGACTATCCCAGTAGTATCACATAGACATGTTTCCTTTATTTTGCCTTTTGCTTGAGTTCAGCTGCTCTTCAAACTAGCTTTCTTATGTAAAGATTTCATTTTGATCTGGAATAAAGTAGCAATTCAACCAATTTGACTGCAGTCTAAACTGCATTGCCTTTGGATAATGAAAGCTTCTAGATATGAAATCTCCAATTGTGTGAAAAAAAAATGAACTCCCTAAGTTATTGGTATCACTTTAGATTCCCAAATCTACAAAATTACGATATAATATAAAATGTCTGAATTTAGCAACTGAATATCATAAATCACAGCTACTTAGAGTACCTGATCAGTGTGTTTGAGGCTTTATTTGCTGAAGCTGAGATTTGATTCTGCCAAGCTAGATAAAATACACAATAAAGATATTCGTAAGATAATCATCTGTAGTGCAAGAAAAAACTATTCATTACCATTTTTATGTATATGTTCACAGTCACAAGCTCAACTGGTACTAAGTAAACTACATTTTGGTTTGATAAAAGGGAAGAGTTGAAAAAAAGCTAAAAACATGTCATCTCCAATTTTTATTACCATGTTATTTACCAAAATCAAATCATGTGCACTTTTGCTTACTCCTATCCATCAAGGCAGCAATGCTGAGTCAGAATCAGTAGAATCTTGCTGGGGGTATTGTTTTTTAGGCCTTTGGAAAAGGTGATCCACCAGCAGCTGAGGTCTATGTGCTGATCTATATACAGCCTAATAGTTCTGTTCTCATTTATTCCCCTGTGCCCATGCCATGGCTCTCACTAATTAAAATGAAATTCTGGAATAAATAACACATCAGAAGACTAAAGGACTTTCTATAGCTAGAAATTAATCATATTTTACTCATTATCTTGAATATATTTTCAAAACCAAATCAAGTTCTAAGAACAAACAAAGATCTCATTCTGAGACCTGCAATATTTACTAATGTAATTTTAAAGCTACAAGCATATGAAAATAGTTAAAGACAGACCCTTTGTGTCATGCAGTTGCCAAGACTGGTTTTGAGGCTGTCCCTGAATAATTGAATTGGTGAAGGTGATGCCTTTGAGGATCTTTATGGATATTTCCACAACAGATTAGACATAAATGTAAACAATAACAACAATGCTAATTCTTGGATTACCACTCTCAATTCATTTTTTAAATAAACTTAAAAAGAACTTTTAAATACAATTACCATGTCAGCAAGCAGTGAAAAAGTAAGAAGCTGGCTGAAGCTATTATGTTTCAATATAGATAAAGTAAGGAAATATTTACATTTTGTATGTTGATAACTCATTGAATATTTATCAATATTGACTTAAAAATGTTAAGTACAAAAGATGAGATTTCTGGGTTGCCTGGATACACTGTGATTTTTTTTCTCTGTGGGTTTCAGATTATTATTAAAAAAATCAAGAGATTGTATGTTTCATTTTTGAAATATTGGTCACACAAGCATACCCCTGCTTACCTCCAGTAGATCCAGACTTAAAGACGCTAGAAGATTTACTTCCTTTTCAATGCTACTTTTATTCATTTTTTTCCTGCTTGTCTCTTTTTATTTACAGTCAGTAAAGCTTAGCCTCAAATGCTTTAAAAGTTTGTTACACACTTATCTCATTTTGAGGTTTTGGTGAAGGTATAGGACAGACTCAATGCACATTCCTGATACTCTTTTAAGTAACCTAATTCCAACCCCCACTGCAATGGTTCAAGAAAATTATATTTTCAGGAAAAAAAAAAGAAACAAAAAACAACAAATTCCCCATTCCTATTCTTTATTGGGAGTATATGTACTGTATAAAAGTCTGTATGACAGTAGGTTAGGAGGTGGCACAACATCATCTATTTGCTGAGGGCCACAGGAAGAACCAGCCCACTAACTGGAAAACCTCCCAAACCAATTTTACAGGAAATTTTCAAGGCCTGATTCTCAGGATCTGATCACAAAACATATTCCTAAACTCTGTGAACAGTCAGATTTGGCAGGTATTCTCAAGTGTGAGTACAGCAGGCACCAGACAGCACACAAAGTGGTTGTACAGAAGACTTCATTAAGGTGCACAGTGGGTTTTCTCTCAGGAAATGGCAGCCAAACAGGGCACCACTGATACTACCACTGTTTTATCTAATTACTTCACTAACCCAAGCCAAGAAGGCCACAATTCATTCCCTTCAACTGTCAGGATGGAATAAACTTTGCGCCTAATAACACTTCTACAGGTGCTTCTTCATTACTTTTTGTATTGGGGTTATGCTTTTGAAGAGCCTTTCCTTGTGTCTGTATAGAGCCCTCTGGACAATGCTAACAGCACTGTCATTCCAGTTGGCTCCTTTGAAAGTCCTGAAGTGTTTTTTTTCTCTTGCCCCTTTGGGTGGTGAGAAAGTAGGAAATGTATTCCAAGAGTACCTTTCTTCCCTCCAATTACTGATGGGTATTCAGTCCTACAGGGCCAGGCTACATCTAGCATGAAATAAAATTCTGAAAAGCATGTACTGTACATGTCAGTCCCCAGAATTGCTCCCATCTTCTGCTGCTGATCTGCACTATATAGTGCGGCCATAGCCTGGGAGGTGGCAGGCGCCTCATTGCACATGACCTGATTTTAGTGTCACAGTGAAGAATTGAGAACTTATTTTACTGGAGATACGCAAGTCTATAAGGTAATGGTTAGTGTACTTCAAATGAGGCTGTGATCTGAGTACCCATTCCTTTCAATCCTTTCAAAGAGGATTTTCTATTTTTATAGTGTCAATTTAACTGCAGAGTGTGGGTGAACTTTCTGGCCCAGCAGAAACTGTCATGCTCACGGACTTTCATGTAAACTATTGTTTTACATTGTTTAAGCTCTCTCTGTGTCAGGTAAACAACAGCAGAATTAATGTGTCCAATAATGTCTCTTTAAGAGAGAGATGGTTATTAAATACAATAAATGAAAGACTAGCATTAAGCTTGTTGCAATGGTCTTGAAGTGATCACAAGAACTATTTACATAGAACTATGGTATAGACTATTTTCAGGAACATGCAGAGATAGTACTTAAATTCCAATGCAGCAGAATAGTTTGCTTTTTTTTCAAATTTTCTCTTCTTTAAAATCCAGAGTATCCCTTTCTAAATGTAAAACATCATTAGGAGAGGCAAAATATAAAATATTAATAAGACCTTTCTTCACACCAGAGTAGAATACTTTGTGATTTCATCAGAGAATAGAATAGAATGGGTTGTTTCAATTTGAAGGGATCTACAAAGATCATCTAGTCCAACAGCTTGACCACTTCAGTTCTGACCAGAAGATAAAGGATATTGTTAAGTGTGCTGTCCAAAAACCTTTTAAATGCTGACAGTGTTGGGACATAGACACCTCTCTAGAAAACCCATTTCAGTGTTTGAACACCCTCTTGGTAAAGAAATCCTTCCTTATGCCCAGTCTAAACCTCCACTGGTGCAGCTTTGAACCATTCCCATACTGAATATCAGAGAGAAGAGCTCAGCCCCCTTCCCGTCCACCACATCCCTTCCTCAGGAAGCTCTAGAGAGCAATGAGGTCACCCCTCAGCCTCCTGTTCTCCAAAATTGACAAATCCAAAGTCCTCACCCTTTCCCCGCAGCACAGGCCTTCCAGCCATTTCACCAGCTTTTATGCTCTTCTCTAGACCATCCCATTCTTCTGAAGTTGTGGGGCCCAGAACTGCACACAGGGAAGGCTACACCAGTGATGAATACAGTGGGATAATCATCCCTATATTGTGCTTTTAAGGAGATAAAAATTTCTCAGACCATTTTCTTCATCATGGAACTTGCCCTGACCTGTTTCAGTGAAAAATACTGAAATAAAATATGCAGAGTACGTAACTCAATAGAGGTTTTAGATAATCCTAAAGAGGAAATTGGAAAAAAAAGTGTGATGGATAAGAAGTAGGGCAGATGCACACATGTCAACCTGCTAAACTTATGTGCTGTCGTGTGAACTCCCAGCATCCAAGAAATATTTCTATTCCCTGATGGAAAAAGTAAAACCTTGATTCACAACAACATTCTGCTTTAAGAAAATACTACCACTCAGAATGGCTTTTTGATTTAATTACAGTCAGATCAGTGAAAAATAGATTGAAAAATCACGGGCATAAATATAAAAGTTCTTTTGCCATGTTTACTCTCTGCCATACAGAGAGTTATTGCTTAGGTTAACTAATGATTAATTGATGAATCAACATTCCATCCAGACTGCTTTTGCATCTTTATGGTGATAGGAATAATGAAGTTCTGATACAGCAATTGGAACATCTAATCACTGTGCATTTCATAGCACTGGGTCGCATATTACTTGCACAGTCATACTACTGTGGGAAGTGGGAGACAGTAATGAGTATTAATAATTAAAATATAATATCAAACTGTTCTACTTACATTCCTGCAAGAGGAGGAGGAGGATCAGATCAGACTTGAAAAGAATAACTCAGCTAAAGTAGGAATGGCAGGAACTCTTCCTATTTGATGCCTTGCTTTCTGAAAGTAAATTGACATCAGCTGATGTGATCTAAATCACATCCTGCTTGTATGTGGTCTCCATGGCTGACCAAGCCTGCATACTGTAAACTTCTTTGCTACAGACTACTTGACAGAATAAAGGTCACTTCTGGGATTGCTTTCTGACATGCAAAATCATTCTCAGTACTTCAATCCTTTTGGTAAAAGCCTTTATCCTGTTGGAGTCTTCAGTTCCAGCCTTAAAAGTAGGCATTTAAACATATGTATCTACATCTGTTTATCAGAAAAACAAGACCTCCTATCTCCAGAATATGTAAATATTTAAATAAATGCATTATTAAAATATTACATTAACACTATTTATTTTTATGATTGTATATGTCAATTGATTAAACATTTAATCTTCATAAAAAGCAGTGAGAGATGTACTGTCATGCTCTTCAGTAAAGAAAACACTTGAAAATGTAAGACTTTCAATTGAATTTCAGACTTTCAAAGAAACCCCCTTTTTAGACCATGGCAAGAAAGCAGTGACTCATCAAATTATTCTGCATGAATGTGTCCAGTTCAATGAAGATGCAGATGCCTTCTAAATTAGAAATACTGATTTTTGTTGTAGTTGAAGCCTCCCTGACAACCTTGCAACATCCTCTAAATGAAATGCCAGTTAAAAAAATTATGTAACAAGGCAGTAATATTTTCATTGGCTATTTTATTAGTATCACAATTGGGACATATAAAGGAGAGAAGACACTATCATTTCATCTGTGTAACACCAAGTCCAATTTATGGGGACCTAGTTAATTATTATATTATATTTTACATCTGGAAAAACCCTCTATCAACAGACCATTAATGAAGTAAAGTGCAATATCCAACAGTTAGAAAATAGAAGCAGTTTTCTGCTTATGCACCAGTCTGATAATTGCTCCATGCACTTGAGGTTAAAGAGAATTTGAAATACCTTGAATGTTTAAAAAAAATGCAAATACTTCTGCTTAATAAGATGCAGTGCTTAAGTCTGTGAAACTACTTAAAAGGTAAGAGATGTTGAACTGCACATAACTGATGAAAACCAATAGGAAACAAAATTCAGATCATGCAAATAAAAGTACACCCTCTGGACCACAAACATGGTCCAAACTACAGGTGCCCAGAAGATGAGAGCACATCAGATCTCACATATCTAATTGTAGTTTGTGATACATTCCTAATGGTATTTCTAATGGTCACACTGCCAATCAAATCAAAATCACGGACCTGATCAGGGTGGACTTTGAAGTGATATGAGTCTATATATCATGAGTCTATATCTTATGGTCCGGAAACCCATTAATCTATTGTCATGTATTAGTTAGAAGTGGAGGAATCTGTCTCTTTGGATACCCTAGTTTACCTAAAGTTATGAATTGAGGACACTTTCTAATGTTCTCAAACAAGTTTTGAATCTCATGGCTTATGGTTTGTGTGTAGTTCATGGTTTTAATTTTTCAGTGAGGACAATTTTAAAGGAGAGGTGGACTATTTACTACCTTTCCCCTATCCCTTAATTCTCTTTGTTTTCATTACTCTGTTTCCTTATTCTCCTCTTCCTTTTTTTCATCCTCATTTGGAGAAGTGACAGGAGAAATAAGCCAAGGAAGTGTGGTTTTTTGCTTTGCTCTGAAGCCAGGGAGGTTTGTGTTCATCCTAATGTCCCTTGGTAATGAGTTGCCAAGTCTGGGTGCTGCTGCTGAACAAGGCATCTTCAGCTCCTACAGACTTCACTCCCATGACTGACAGCTTCATTGCTCCTAAGGAAAGTAGCTGTGTCAGGGCATAGGTTTGTTGCAAAAAATATTAATAACTCCAAAACCAGTAAAACAAAACTACTTTCTAGTATGTCTGAAAGTGGTACCTCAGACAGCTTTAAGTTAACAGATATTCATGCAGAATAAAAACCCTTATAGCACATTTTTTCTGGAACATATATGATGGAAATAAATGGGACTCTTTTTGTGAGACTCCTTTTTTTTTTTCTTTTTTCAATCAAATACATCATTATGAGCTGGAAGAGATATCTACTTTTATGGGCCAAGTCCTTGACTATGACAATGCTATTTTTACATCTTCATTTCCTGAGCGCTGCTGCACCTCCAAGCCAAGAACAGGAAACCTGTAAAACTAAGTCTAGGCTTCAGTTCTTACATTCACATTTTTGTCTCTAATGAAGACACCCCACAC